>NC_087371.1:31089302-31418677 GCF_031761385.1 Necator americanus | reverse complement strand
ATTTTAACTTTAATTTTTGGCAGTAGGCGTGATGTTTCTCAAACGAAGTCAGCATAGGTCATTATAACAGCACGTTACAGTTCGACATGGCTATGACATATCTTTGAGATGGTTGAAAGGATCTATTTCTTCTCCTTATTTTCCGTTACCCGATAATGTGTGCTTAATTTGCTTTTTTCGTACATCACAGCCTACGGCGTCAGTTCGCTTTTCACTCGTCGAAAAATAGTTAGAGATACTCAAAAAAAAAGAGATAAGAGAAAGATTTACTTTGAAAGAGATCGCCAAAGTAATGCGTATTTTTTAACGGTTCCCCCAGTTGCTGGAAAAATCCCTGGTTTCTATTATATGTGACATTGCACTGCAATATAATACTTGTTATGAATTTTACCGAATAATCTGCACTTTCTATATCAATTTGAATAAATAAAACCTAATGCAAAACTCAAAGATCCTGTTTCACTGTTGATTGTTGATTCGATTGTTGAAAACTCGTTCTGTTTAGTCACCTTAAGTAAATGTAAGAAATAGTCCAAAGTAGACATAAAGTGGTTCCCAGTTGTCCCCACAAGAGCCTCTCGTTCGCTAAATTCGCATTTCAAATGAAAATGTCTACATATTTGTTCAATTCCGCTCTACCATCTGTGAACGGTTTTTATTTTGGATTCATTTTTTTAGAATCCTCACGCTAGACTTTTCTTACAGGTGGCCTAATATGAAAAAAATATGGAATGCTACTATTTAAAGGCATCACCCCACGAATCTGAGGTGATATCTGGATTTCAGGTGGAATATTCGTACACGGGATCGTAGATTATGGAGGGAAGGGTGATTCCGTCCATTCCTTGCTAATTCGCGTAAAAAACGACCCGGAAGATACGTCTTCGGGCGTTCCGGCGCGCTATTTTCCACAAGGAGTTCGATTGGAGCGCACTGTGCGCGGGCCCACAGATTCGTGAGGTGATGTCTTTAAGAAGGATGATATCGTACTAGATTTTTGCATTAGCAGCCGAAACTCCCTTTTGAAATTTCTTCACTCCTTGAATAATAAATGGACATAGCGACGATAACTTCATAACTGCGTTATGATGATCGCTGCTAACAAGATTTCAGGAACTCCAACCTCAAGCGTTTTTTCCAATGTGTAGCACAAATCAGTAAATGAACCGCCCTATAGTTCGACTCCTATTTTGAAACGATCAAAGGAGGCTAGAACGGTTAACTCTGGTTTTTTTCTACTAAAGGATAGCATTTCTCTCCTTGTCGATAGTCAAATTTAAGCAAAAGCCAGGATTGTTAACTAACTTTATTACGGCTAACGTTTCGGCGTTATCGCCCCATACCTCTTTTTCCTCTCTATTCCCCGATTTTCTTGAATGCATCATTTTTCTACACTACCAATGGTATGAATAGAGCAGAAATTTTTGAGTCAAGAGGGTCAAGGATGAAACAACCAATTCACCTGCATGGATAACGATATCGAAAACGCATTGGTTGCGCAGTGGAATGTGATTAACGCGATGAGAATAACCTTCGAACAACAGTCATGAATGCAACTAAATACAGTGCGGTACAGTCGGTCATTCGAAACTGGTGAATCTATCTGCACCTGGGTTGCGGCACACTTGTTGCTTTTTCCACACTTCAGACGTTGACGGGTTCGATCAGTCTTTGACACTCTGGAATGTAACGTGCAACTGCTCCTTTTTTTGTGTGGTTTCCGTTACATTTAAAAAAGGATAGAGGATGAATATCAAGGCACATGCAACTGCTTTAGAACTGCTTTGAGATTGTGTCCATGTTCGACTGTCCTTGAATCTTGGCATGTTGAATACGTAGCTTTTTATTGACTTCACTTATAGTTGTGGTACGTGGTGGTGTGTTGCGTTATCAGATTTATAGTAGGTTGAAAACGACATGAAGCCGCGTACGCAATGGCGTACGCGGCTTCTCTCGAAGCGTTTCGGTGGAGCGTAGCGGCTAGGAGCGTGGTGAAACCCTTGCCGGCACCACCCACTGCAGTCCGCGACGGTCCCAACTCCGCTCCAACTGCTGCCTCCGTCGCGCCGTTTCGAGCGCGTACGCAAGTGTAGCGTAACTATACTCCTGACTCATCTTGTTTTGATCCGACTAGCTAATGAGGTATGTATAGTTGGGTCGGAAAGGCATGAAGCACGGTGCAGTTGCGTAAGCGGTTGCGTTCGAAGCGACTATGTGAATATAGCGGTTGGAAGCGAGGTTGGACCATCGCGAACTGCAGCAATGAACTGTGCCAGGGGTCCTCACTCGATCCTAACCGCTACGCTCCACCGCACCGCTTCTAGCGCAACTGCTTACGCAACTGCACTGTGCTTCATGTTGTTTTGGCTCTACTGTACAAGCCGATGTGCTGTTTCTTTTGAGTTCATTTGTCGTTTGAATGCTTTCTGGAGGGTGATGAGGCGCTTGAGAGGATAAATTACTGATGTGGTTGGTTTTCCGCGCTCTGAAGAAGACGATAACATCGAAACGCTAGTTGTTAATAAAGATCCTTACCAATCTTGCTAATCTGCATCTCAAGAAAATCAATAAGGCATCGGGATAAGCTGACGCATTCGACTGTAAAGCACTGTTGTACACTATTGTACTGCAAAGGATTATGATCGTCTATGAGACCCAATGACTTGCAAGAGCGAACCGCGTTACCATCTCATTATCCTTATTATTCAGGACAAATATTATACCAAATTATCAACTGTAAACGATGAAACAGTTAGGTTTTCTTACACAAAGCCGAAAAACGACCTTGCGGTGGTGATAGTGCTACTGCACTACCTCTTTCGGAGAAAATTTCGGGTTGGGAACGCTGCCACTCAATCGCAGTCTTATCTCTGGATCCTCTATCTTCTTTCTTCTCTTTGTAGCTTTAACGTGCAAGTCATGGATCTTCTAGGACTAATGTTTAAGTTTTAGGGTCCGGACTGATTTAGTTTTTTACTTCCAGAAATAAGAGCGCGACTGAGTGCCTCCCCTTACCAATCACGCTTTACCTCCTCCCTCACTTTCTCGTTCCTTGCCTAGTCTCGAACAGTATTATGGGAATTTTTTGTGATCGGTATGATCCTGTTTGGTAATTTGATGGCTCTCAATCAATTTCCAAAACGAGAACTTGAAACTTTTTTCTTCGATATGTTTGCCATGTGAATAGCTTTCCCACCACATGAACTCTCTTCTCCCAAAACGTACATCCATGCTTTTTATGTGTTAGTTGTGTTTTTTCTTCTACGTACTTTAGTAGTTTTTGTCCACACACGTCCCTAGTATCGCAGTTTCTCAGATGTGATTGTGACAAACAAACCTATCAATACTGTTTTTATTCAGAGGAAAACATTTTCTGTTCACAGTTTTTATATTGACTGCTTTAAAGCACATCAGAAAACACTTTCACGCGTTCGTAAACCTCAAATAATTCTAAGTTGAAGCGAACGCGTGGAGTATCCCAGGCGGATTGATTAACACCTTTGTCATAGGCATAGAAATTAAACATAGTTGAGATGAAGTTATGAGATTCACCGCAGTTTGCCTTCGCAGCGGTTCTTGTCCTCATTAAAAACAAAAGTAATTTTTTTGGCATTGATCAGATCAGATCAGGTTTGCGATGCATAAAATGGATTAAATTTCAATTCTGAATCGTAAAGGTACCTATCCTGTAGTGAGAACTAATGGTACCCGAAGCGGTGAAGCTTGATTGGCTCTGAATGGTGTCGGATCGACCGAGTATCGACTGAGCCGATGCAATGGGACCTTTTACGAGAGGGACCAATGGGACGAACAACTTTACCAAAGGGACGCTGCGCTGAACCCGTTAAAGGCATCACCCCACGAATTTGGAGTGGCACGGATTTCCGGTGGAGTATTCGTGTACGGGGTCATAGATTATGGGGAGGAAGGTGATTCCGTTCATTTCTTCCTAATTGTCGTAGAAAACGGCCCGGAAGATACGGCTTTGAGTGTTTCTTCGCACTATTTTCCAAAAGGAGTTCGATTGGAGCGCGCCAATCTTGTGCATGCGCCGCATCTTCCGGGCCGTTTTTTACGGCAATTAGGAAGGAATGGACGGAATCACACCCCTCTTTATAATCCAACATCCCGTATACGAATACTCCACCTGAAATTCACAATTGAAAAATATGTGATTGTTTCTTTATCTTTCTTTATTATGTTTTCTTGTTTTGACAACGAGGTTTAGGTGAAACTTTTATTGATGGCCTGACGTTTCGACAAACTCGTCTTTATCAAATGCCTGAAAAAGGTCTAAGGTCTTTGATGCCATGCATACCTCTCAAACTCCTTTACTCTCCTTGCCAAACCTCGATATCGTTTCAAGTACACCACGCAAGAACTCCAAACAGGAAAACAAACTGACCAGTTTCACCGAGTCTAACGGGGCTGCTGAACCACCGCGTTCTTATAGATTGTCACCAAGGCGAATGAGATCTACGCGCTGTGGAGTATGCTTAAGTACTGGTGTCTGGATAACGTTAAGGAACTGCATGTGGGAAAATCTTATAGCTCACAGAGTGTTACGAACGGCAAGAAGTCATGGGCAATTGATAAGCACTAATTTTTGCGATTTTCAATTACCAATGACTGGATTATAAGTGGAGATTGTGATTATTATGATAATTATTCACCACTTGGTTTTCAGAAGGAAAATTCCATGTAGATTGCTTCATGAGAAATAGAGATCTTCATAGCAATCCAACCATAACAACTTATTTCACCAGAATAGTTTTAGCTAGGTTGGTAGAAAATCCCTCCATTGAGCGATAAGATAGCAATCCAAGACTTTCAAGGTTGCTGAAATGTCTCACTAGGAAAGTTCGGTGACATACGACCGTTGAATTTTTCCATTGTTGCAGTATTTGATGAAGAAAACTGTCATGTTACACAGCACTGCGGTTACGAGACATAAATCGCAGTAACCTGTAGTCGATGCTGTATAAGCTCGATTGCGTTCGGGCAAAGTGTCTTCTTCGACTCGGACTCCTTCCTCCATTACCTTTTCTCTTCTTCAACTTATTATAGCAGAATAGTTTTAGCAAGGTTGGTAGTTCTATTTTTTTCCATTACCTGTGTTCTATTTTCTCTAATTAGTTTTTCTATGTTAATGTTTATTTGATTCTGCTTTACTAATAATTTTCTTCTGGATTAACATCCTTTCCCTACTGAGGAGTCTCAAGAGATGCTAATCTAATGCGTGGATCGTCTAGGTAGAGGCGAAACGACCCATCCTTTCATTTTAGCCTCTACCCTTTCTCTCAGAGACGTTTTTCAATTACAGTGGGAAAGTACAAAGAAAAAATTCTATTTTGCACAAACAGGCAAACGGACAGACAGACAGACAGTCAGAGAGAGAGAGAGAGAGACAGAGAGACAGAGGGAGAAAGCTTCCATACCGAGAGATGCGTGGCGTTCATCCGGTGGAACGCATTCGATGTCATCTAGGTTAAGTCAGGCAGAGATATATTTTTACACTGGACAAGCAGCTCTTAGCAAAACACAAAACAGTTGAGTCAAAACGACATGAAGCACGGCGCAGTTGCGTAAGCGGTTGCGCTCGAGGCAGCGCCGTCGAAATAGTGCATAGATGTCGAGGTGGGACCATCGTGAACTCCAGCTCCAGCAAAGCAACGGTATTAGCAGGGGTCCTCACTCGATCCTAACCGCTGCACTCCACCGCATCGCTTCGAGCGCAACCGCTTACGCAACTGCACCGTGCTTCATGTCGTTTTGACCCGACTATAACTGACGCACGCATCTCCAGCCAACTCCATAGCGATAGTGCGCAGAACACACTAGGTATCAGTTATGTTTGAATTTCTTTGAACTTTCATTCGTTGCCCACAGCTGTGATCCTTGAGAGAAGAATTTCTGCAAATTACCCTTCTCTTTCGATTTATGATCCAATTTCTCATGTTCAATTTCTTGAACACTTCCAGTTCTTTTTTAAGTTCAACATCCCATTATGTTGTCGGAAGTCATCACGTGCATTTCTAAAATGTTTCTCAAAGGTCATTTAATCATATAAAGAAGAAATAAAGAACAGACACCATTCAATTGTCCGTATTGTTCGATAATCTTCTGCCTTTCAGTCCTTCAGTGGACTTCAAAAATCCTCGCTAATGGAAAGATGTCTTTATCGGGCAAAAACATAGATAAGGTGTTAATTTTACTGAACCTGAATCTCATCTGAATTGAGTACCTTACGACGCAGGTAGTTTTGAATAGATCGAAACAAGTGGAAGTCTGATGACGCAAGATCAGGTTAAAGGCATCACCCCACGAATCTGACGTGATATGGATTTTCGATGGTCAAAGACTATGCGGGATTGTGGATTGCAGAAACGGGTGCGATACCGCTCATTTCTTCCTAATCCCCGTAAAAAAAAACGGCCCGGAAGATGCGGCTTCGAGCGTTCCCGGGCGCTATTTTCTACGACGAGTTCGATTGGAGCGCGCCAGCTTTCTGCACGCGTCACATCTTCCGAGCCGTTTTTTTACGGCAATTATGAAGAAATGGACGGAATCACCCTGCTCTCAATAATCCTCGATCCCGTATACGAATACTCCACCGGGAATCCGTACCACCCCAGATTCGTGGGGTGATGCTTTTAACTTGACTAAATCCAGCTTCTGCAATCCCCCGTGGAAGTCCAGTGCGGAGGAGGTCCAGCTTCTGTTGGGCTCGTGATCTCGATCGTGTCTCTGTGTGTGTGGCTTAAGTGGAGTGCTATCGCATCGTTTGCTCGGCTCCTCCTCCTCCCGCTCCAGCACTGTTGACCAGGAACTATTTTTTTCCGGCTATTTTTTTTTCAAAAGACTTCCCGGATGTTTTCTTCCTGTTGTGGCCGATCAGAATAACATGACTAGCATTTGTACGTTATGGTTGTAGTTCTAACACTTCGTTATCGTTGACAGTGAGGATCTCTTAAAATCACAGAACTCATCCATACCATCCCTGATTGCTGCGATCGTTACAATTTCCTCATACGATCAATACGTATCAGAAATGAAATTTCCATTGTGAGCGATGTAGCAGTGGCTACTTGCCATCATAAATTTCAGTTTCCCGCAGATCTTCCATAGATTATTCGTATAGTTTATTTGTTTATTGATTACCAAGGAAGAATAAATGTAAGAAACATACACGTCCAGAAAAGTGTAATTTGTAATTTGGGTGGGGGGAAAGGAAGGGTTATTGTTACATAAGTACCAGCTTATGTTCGTTTTTTTTTCCAACGAATTATAACAGATTTTTCACGTATTCTCTTTATTTTCACGTATTATTATTCTCTTTTCATGATCGCCTTCAATGAAAGCTAATCAATAAAAAACCTATGGCCTAATAAAAGAATTTTTGATCCAGGTTTTCTTGGACTGGATTGAAAAACTTGGCTGTTGACTTAAGAGAAGACTTCATAGTTTCCGGATGTCAATAGGACCAGTTTTCGACTTTTTTTTAAGGTTTCTTTGACACATTCGACTGGGTGCTTTTTAATTTTCTTTTTTGCTAATTTCACTTTTTTCTTTTTATTACTTTTTCATTCTTTGAAGTGGAACTGGAGCGCTAGTTTTGTTCATTCGAATAGAAACACCCATAAGAGTGATTGTTTCCGGTGACAGGACTTTTTTAGTCGAGATTCTCCGTTTTTTTTTTGGTATTTTTTTTTATTTATTCCTGATTATGCATGAGTGAGGCTATACATCTATTTTATGAATTACCTCATATTGAATGTTTAAAAATATAAATAATAAAAGGATAAAAGGATGAAGTGTCTAGCGTTAATCAATCCGCTTGGGATGCGCCCCCACGTTCATTTCATTGTTTGTGTCAATTCAGTGTTTTTATCCTCCCAGACAAGTCTGACCCCAATTTATCCGGAACTCGGAGGGATGAAAGGCTTGGTGAGCACTGGGGCGGATTCGAGCCTTCGAGCGGTCGTGCAGGAAGCGGAACATCTAACCGCTACACTACATCCGCTAAAAATGAATAATAAGTAATAATATATAAATAATGAACTTATATAGTGTGTCTTAAAATGTCTAATATTTCTAAATATAAATAATAACGTACTAATGAATCGTACAGGCCAACACGCGTTCGAAAACCTCAACGACAACGAATTCCAGTAAAACGTGTTGGCGCATCCCAAGTGGATTGATACGCCAGTGACTTTATCCTTTATCCTTTAAATAAATAAATGAATAAATAAATAATAAAACATCTGAATAGAATGTCCTAAGCACGTGAATAAAATTCAACAAAGGAATAGAAGAATAAATTCGAAAGTAATTCATGTCCTAAGCACGTGAATAAAAGAAAGTGAATGCTATCTGGAACAGATTCGTGACGCGACCAGCAGCTGGTATCCATCCCACATAGCTGGTGGTGGTGGCCAGGCAAATGTGTGTGCGTGTGCGTGTGAATGTGAGCCGGAAACCAGTTCGTTACAGACCCATAATTTTTTCCGCGCCGGACAGGGACAGCTACAGACCGTACATCTAGTTCTCGTTGACCAATTGATGTTCGCGCGCTCGTTGCTGCCGCTGCTGCTGCTGCTGCTGCTTCTGCCGAAGCAGATTCACCACCGATTCATAGCACAGTTCACAAGCAAGCGAGGATTGCAGCCGGTCTGCGGTCGCCAACTATCGGTTTCTGTTTCACCATCGTGTTTCACCGATGTCATCTGCCCGTTTTGTGGCGATCGCGCAACCGCGCATGTTCTCTCCTTCGTTTCCAAAATTCTCATCACATAGAATTTATTTTCTCATCAATCCTAAACGATGTATGAATGTTCCTGCAACTTTTTTTTCCTCTGGAAAACGATTGTTCTTTGGATTTCCTGCACCAACATCAATGAAATATTATTCTACTTCTTTTCTAATTTTATTTAAAATCATATTTTAATGAAAATGCTTGTCAGCTTCTACAAATGAAAGGGACTAATTATTAATATGTCAAATGACCAGCATTACCCTGTTCCTAACTAAATTCCGTCAAATCCTGCTTCTTGGATGTCTCGTTGATGTTCTTGCCGGGAACGGTGACGAAAAATGAAAGTTGCCTTGATTACTAGTGCTATTATTGTTGTTATTATTATTATTATTACTATTACTACTGTTATTACTAATATTATCGTTATGATTATTATTATTGTTTGGTAGCAGTAGTGGTAATAATAATAATAATAGTAATAAAAATAGAAATAATAAAAATAAAAATAATAACAATCATAGCAGCAATTTTCAATTTCTTTGTGAACAAAATAATGCTGAAATTAAATCAAAATTGTCAATTTATTATTTAACTGTTTTTATTGGCTGATTCTGATTTTGTTCTTGAACTTTTAATTTCTGCAGTCGTTTTTCTTTTGTGATATGTCAGGGAAGGTATAGATCTACTGCGACGGTTCTGGCAGAGAAAATTTTCCGAGAAAGTCCATCTTCATACAAGAAACAGGGAACGAGGGATATGGAAGATTTCGTTTCCTTTCTTCCTTTATGTTTCATTGATTAAAATTACGCACTTTGGCTAAAACCTACACGTTAAAGAACCTTTCTTTGAAGGACGAGGCCTAGACGAATTGATCTTTGCTCTAGAAATTGTTGTGGAGGACTTCGATTCGGTTTCTCCAATGTAATTCTCCCGATGATGTAAAAACTTCTAGAAAAAAAAAACAAAAAAAAATGAACTCCTCATTTCAATGTAGAAGTGGAATTCTTATTTTTTTTTCTTTTTTTTTTCAGAAGTTTCCACCTTTGCATCGGCAGAAACCGAGCCGAAAGTTCTCCACAACAATTCCTAGAGCAAAGATCAGCTCGTCCAGGCTTCGTGCTTTGAGGAAAAACTTTTTGACGTCTAAATTTCAGCGAAAATACGTAACTGTTCCCCGTTTCATGAATTCCAAAGAGAAATCTGCTTGAAATGTGAAATTACCACACAAATTTTGATATTGGCTGCGACATACGATGTTTCATTGAACATTCTTTTACGATGACTAACTGCCTCGATGTTTTCGAGTGGTGATCGTGAAAAATGTGTAGAATGACAGTAAAAATGACACTTACCGACGCGTCTAACAGCTACCGTACCTCATCAAATCAACTGTTGTCGAATGTCGATTCGTCTTCCTCCTGGACGGATTTCTTTTCGGACAGATTGGAACGATCCAATTAACGTATATCACCATAAAAACAAGGATGGAGGCCGAAGTTAAAGAAGGTGGATCGTTTCGATTCTTCCTAGACGATCCACTTTTAGATTAGCTTCGTTTCAGGACTCCCCGGTAGGGAAGAAGGGAGGCTAATCCAAAAACGAAATAATAAATAAATAAATAAAATATAATAAACAAGAATTTACTGTTTCGAACACGGTTTATGACAAAAAAATAGCAGAAAAGAATCGTTATAGATGATGATATTTTTGTTAAATTAATTAACTGATTTAATAAAAATAAATAATAATAATAGATAATAAGTAAATTTTTCAATTAATTAATCATTAAATTATTAATATAAATAATAAATAATTAATATAATTATTAATATAAATACATAGCTTGTGGTAGTAAGAGTAATAGGAATTTGTTTACAAATATAATAAGAAAAAAAGGGATCAAGTCCCTAAAATAAGGTAAAATCTCTCTTAAATACACGGATAAGTTTTCACGATTCAGCACTTACCTAAGAGACCTTATCTTAGGCTTAAAAGATCTTATTTTCTGTTCCTTCCGATTACGAAACAAAGAATAAGATAGTATGTACATACTTTCGCGCAGAATGTTCTATGTTCAATTATTTTTTTCTCTCTCTATCTCTTTTTCTGTTTTCTGCGGCAGTGCAAACATCATTGTACAATATTTTTGTGATCAATGAACGCTGCTGACTCAGAGGAATTTGCGAAATATGTATTTTACAACATTCAGGTGACTGGTGCAAACGAAACTAAATGGTTGCGCTGAAATTTAGGAACATAGAGAATGTATTACGGTAATAGGAACATCAAAGATATGTGTTTCCACGTTAGTCCGGGAAAGAATCCGAAGCTAAGGCGGGAACAGCACTTGGCGAGTGAACGCCAAAAATCCTAAGACATTCTTCTCCTTACACATTTCTTGTCATTCAGAGGAATTGTTTAGGAGGAAAATTTCAAATTTTAAGTTTTTTTTCCAACAGCAGAAAGAGTTCAAGATGAGGTTTTCCCGAAGAATTACTTGGGAAAATTTTTAAACTTATTTTTCCTTCAGCAGAGGAAAGGGTACAAGGTGAATTTTTAAGAATAGCAGCAAAACACAGCCTAAAATCTAGGTGTTTACGGCCTCAATAACACCAAGAGGTTCAATTTATCTAACGAGGCAACTTTTTACACCAATAAGACAAAGAAAGGTGAACTAACGGTTTTGGTGTTCCTGAGGCCTCTGATTTTTCATTTCGTGATGAGCTGAGGTTCGTATTTCACTCGGATACCTGGAAACAGCATTCTGTACATTACATTCTGAGGAGAATCGTTTAATAAGTTTTCTTTTCTGAAAATTTCCGTCATAATTTTCTTTAAGTTTGTTCTCTTGGGATACAACCAAAACTCAAATAAGGGGAATACATCATCTGTGGGAGAAAAAGAGGGAATATCCATGGATTGGATTGAAGGATCTAAGGAAACCTTGCAACAAAGTACCGGGATTTTCTTGATCTTCCCGCTGTAGATTGTATTTAGCTTTATCCGATGATTCCCCTCACATTTCATTTATTTTCTGCGCATATGTACTTGAATTCGAACTAGTTACTGTATCGAAGTCATGTGACCTCTTAAGCATGTTTGCCGAGGACACTGTCTTGCAATAATAAGCTCTTCTGCAGCTGCTAGCACTGTGCTGTTCTCGTGCAGGGCATGTCTCATTCATCGTATCACATTCGTCAATCCTCCTCAACGATGGTTTTTTTATTTATTGAATAAAAATAACAAAAAATAAATAAAAATAACCCCTTTCAGTTCAGAGCCGATCCCGTCATTGCTCAAGTAATTTTTGAGGGCAAATGCCGACTGCAATTCTTTCTGCGGGGGCGACAAAATCGTTTTGTTTTTCCACGAAATCTTCTATTTTCCAAAAGGAAGAATTTCTTGTTTTTTTTCCAAATAAAATTTTTAAAAAAATAAAATAAAATATGTGCAATGATGGTCCCTTGGCGAAAAAGCTTCAACCGCATTTTTCTGCTGTGCAGCTTCAAAGGAGGTTGCTTTCTAGGACGAGTATAAGTGAAAAGTTTCTCTACTGTTATATGCTGTAATAGATTTTTTACATTTTTTAAGAAAAAAATTAGTAAATTATTGTAATTGCATCTTGTGCCCAAGTACATTATGTACCGGAGCAGATTCTCAGTTCTGTCATTTTTCATAAAATTTCGTTTGTATATTAAGAGATAAATGTGTAATAAATAACAACAAAATGTGTAATAAATGATAAATAATAATATGGAAATAATAATAGAGCGGGAAACACAAAAATTTGTGTATATGACTGACTTTTAAGTAAATTTTCCCCCCTTGACGATGGCCATGCCATGACAATACAATTTAAAATATTATTTATTAATGGAAATATAAATTTATATGAAATAATTTATATAAAGTGCATAAGTTAAACTATTAATACTAATATATTAGGTTGTTCGGATATAAACAAGACTTTCGACACAAACTTTCAAACATCACAAAATTTTTAATAACAAGTCTTTATTCCAAACAATATTCTCCACAACTATCAACAACGCTTCGCCATCGATCATGCAGGTTGTGGATGACGTCCTCAAAGAATTTGGTTGGCTGTGAGTCGAAGTGTGATGCGACCCAAGATCGAACTTCGTCGATATTGTTGAACTTTTTTCTCCGACAATCTGTGATGCATCGATCGAAATAGATGGTAGTCCGAAGGAGCCAAGTCCGGACTACTATACGGCGGATGCGGCAAAACTTTCCAGCCCAACTCTTCGATTTTTTTTTTCCGATTTACGGACAGCTTTATTTTCATCACTCACCTTATGAGGAACCCATTTGCCGCACCGATTTTTCTTCCCGATTGTATGTAAATGCTCGTCAATTGTCGAATTCGAACATCCGAACTCTAGGGCAAGTTTTCTTGTAGTTTCTGTCGAATAAGACTCGATCGCCTTCTTCAGTAATTCGTCGTCTACCACTTGAGGACGACGTCGGTGTTCTTCGTCTTCCAAGCTCTCATTTCCATTTTCAAAGCGTTGAAACCATTTGTAGCATTGACTTCGCGAAATCACATCTTCAATAAAATGAAAATAAAAAATAAATAAAAAATTTATTTTTATGAAATAAAAAAATACCACAGAAATCAAAAATAAACAAAAAAAAAGAAAGTAAAATATACAGGAAAACGCCAGGAACAAAATGGAACCAAAACTATCCAAATTGCTGTTCGAAATTCGTATAGTTTCAAAAGTCTTGTTCATATCCGAGCAACCTAACAATATAACATCTATATAATAATAAATATTGATAATGATTATATAATATATATAATAATTACTAGTATTTATTTAGTAATTTTGGACGAACACTGTTCAACGAGAGGAAAACCTTGCTCACAAAAATTCTTTCGCAGTATTACCGAGAAAAATTGGATTTTTTTCGGATCACTGAATAGGAAGGAATCTTTATTTTCACCTCCGCGCTCAGCTTTTTTCACATTTCTTGGACACACCCGTGTGGTCATGGATAGAGGCGAGTCCTCCACGGGGGGACGGGGCTGTTTGCGCTACGCTACGGTCACATTCATTATACGCGCGCTTGTTGAGACTTGTTTTCCTGTATGGTGGGGTGTGACCGTGAGATCGTCGTGGATAGAAATTCGAAGCATCGGTGCGAGTCACGGCGAGGGAATTCTTGCGAATGAATTGAATTCGAGGGGAATACCTCGAATTCAATCCATTCGTGAATAGTTGTTTAGAAGATCTTTTTTTTTTTTGGAACGATATCTTCGCTTTGGCGAGGACGCGTCAGCGCTGTTATCCATTATTATCCTTTTTTCTTTTTTTTTCTCTCTTTTTTCTTTATTTTCCATTACTATTTCAGAGATTTTCTCGCACTTCATTTGTGATCAAAGAATCGAATAGCTTTTGGTTAACTACTTTTTGTGTTATTCGATGGCTGCGAAAAAGAAATATTTTCAAAAATTTCACCAAACGTCCTCAAAAAAAATCTGAGGTTTGAGAATTTCAATGATTCTTTCATAGCGACAAGTTGCCTATTTTACTGGTTTTTTTTTCTCTGAAAAAATCAGCACTGTTTCATCTACACGATTTGAAAATTCACAATAATTCATAGGAGAAAAGTTGTTTGTAGAAACTGAAAGAATCAAGAAGCTGATGATCGAGAACCTCCTATAATAGTGGGCTACGGTAGCCTCTGTTTTGTGTACTTGCACAAAATGCCTGCCAAAAAATGGATGTGAGGAAACTGTGGAAATTTCTGCAATCACCTCGAAATGACTATAAGGTTATATCAATCAGAAACCCATCTCTATATTTATTTATCTAAAAATTAACAGATTTTAAATAATCATGAAAAATCAAAAAAGAAAAACTATATTGTAGAGTAAAAATAACTTTCTTTCTTTTCCAACTCTCTTTCAAATAAATAAATATTAATAATCGAATATTCAAAATAATTGAATATTCAAATTCAAACTTTCTAACTCTCTTTCAAATAACGTGTCACAGCTAGCGCTAAGCGCTCCTTTTTTTGTTGTGCGCTAATTTTAAATTGAAAACAATTTCATTACTCATACCCAAACATAATATATAGAATTTTTTCCTACTTTTTTCTTTTTTCTAATTTTCCATTTTTCCTAGACTGAAATGAAATGACTGAAATTCCTAGACTGAACTTATGCATGTGAAAATAGTTGCAGGTCTTGGGCGGAAAAACTTTTGATAAATACACCGATCGGAAAAAGCGACAAGAACAATTCCCAAGTCTTTTTTTTTTCCTTGAAATTTCAGCATTGTGAAGTACCGTACTTACTTTTTTGTTCTGTCAATGAGTGAACTTTTGGTGAAATTTAATATTAGTGGCATGACGTTTCCACAAGAAATAAAAAAACCCAAACAAAAACCTCAAAACATTTTCAGGGTTTTAATAAAAGTCGTCAGAAACGTCAGGCTTTCAACCCTTTGATACTGACTACCGTACCCGCTACTAAACGTCAAGCCACACTAATAAAGTTCTTCATCAAAACTTCATTGCCACAACAGCGGCAGAAAAAAAAAACACAAATTCATTTATCAAAATCAAATTAAAAATTCAAATTGATGGATTATCAAGAGCCAACAAAATCCCCATATTCATTTTGAAGGCCATAAAAACCGCTCCAAAAACATTTCCATCGGATCAAAAGGACTTAAAACGGCCATATCGAAATTAGCGTGGATTCGCTTTTCGACACGCGCATATCTCTTCCTGGCTCGGCCACGTCCCTGAAACCAACCAACCCCCAAGCTGTTGCCGTGTGCGCTTCGTTCGTTCTTCGTTATCAAGTACTGCTCTTAGAGATTGCGCTAAAATGTTTCCCGGAAAAACGTCTCGTTCGAACAGAACGTTCCAGAACAAGTCTAAGTTAGCGGCGTTATGCCGGCGCCAATTCTGCACTCAACTTCTTCTAAAATTCCTATCCTTCCACATGGTTAATTCAACCTTTTAGCGCTGTGTGTTGAATTGGAATCGAAAAAAAAAACAGCTCGAGATACCAGTTTTAAACCGGCGAATTCTTCACATTCTTTCCGCACTTGTCAGACGAATAAAAATCACTTACAGGTCCACTTTCAAGGCAATATTTGCTGAAATTTCAGATGTTTATAAGAATTCTTTGTTTTTATCTGTTTATTTTATTTTTTAATGTTTGGTTCTACAGGTCCGCTTTCGAGGCAATCTTTGCTGAAATTTTAGATGTTTATAAATTTTTTGTTTTTATCAGTTTATTTTATTTTATTTTTTTAAATGTTTAGCTCCATCCAGATACTAGACGTAAGTTTCAGAATGAAATTTGCACATATAATGACTAAAGCGTAAGATTCTCTCTAGGGAAATATAGAAAACAGATGGAGCAGCACCGCATGAGAAGTTAGTTCACCTGACGGTGCTACTCTTTACACCTTTTTGAGTGATTGGAAACTATAAAACGCAAGTCAAGGATGAAATACCCCAACAAAGGGACTCTTCAACCTCCTTTCGTCACATTTACACCTCTTTGTGAGTAAAGAAATCGACTTTACAATTTTTGGGTCCCATCGATTCCCTGGAAGTGAAGAATTGCCTTCATTAACTGCTCACTATTATGATAATATTAATATTTATAATGATATGATAATATGGTAACTAAATATGATAGAACACATAAAATAAACAGGAAGATAAAATTAAATAATAATAAATAAACAACAATAAATGAAATAATTAATATAAGATTATATGATTCAAATATTATATATATATATATATATATATATATATATATATATATATATATTACAAACTGACTGTTTCCTCATCTGTTTTCGGTATTTGCAGAAATATGAAAAAAAATCCTCGTTATATTTGTAAACCACATCACGAAAAGTACCTAATAGAAGAAAAAAACCTAGTATGATAGGATATGGATTTAAGTTTTAGGAGAATTATTAAATTAAAAGTTTAAAAAAATAGATTTAGAATTATTATTTTATTATTTTATGACAAACTTTGCGTGGAAAAAAACTTAGTTTGATAAATTTAAACTATATTATTATTAAATTATTATAAATTTTAGCGGTCACTTCATATATGGCTGGATTATGATTGGATAGAAATTTATTTTTATTCGTTCTCCCTCCAAAAGAATAAAACTGGAAACATCACGAGGACGTGGACGAGCCTAAATGAACTCGATTACCTCAGAAATGGTCCCCTATTCCAGTTGGAACTGCTCAGATGCAGCAACCGCTTCATTTTCGCCCATCAAATCACTGTGCTCCTGATTTTGGTCTCTTTTAAAACATTTTTTCTCATCAAGTTTCTACTTTATTCTATTTTACCAGATTCCGGAAAAGAAAAAATTTTATTTGCAAGTAAAACTATTTCATTTAGAATTCTATGCGAAGGTTTGTAAAATTCATAAAGTACCGTTACTGTATTTACTTTGAACTTCTAACTTTTGACTTTTGAAGCCACAAGAGAAATTTTTGAAGTTTGTGAGGTTGCTCCTCGTTGAATAATGCACGATTTTCTTGGGGTTTAAGCAAAATTTCTCTTCTATTGGTGAATATTTCAAAGATCCTTCATTTTCTTATATTTGTGTAAGTATTCATCCCGAAATTTTGAGCCGCGACAATTTTCTGATGTCTTGAGTTTCCATTGTAGACAGGATAAACACCTGTTGAATGTTTTTATTCTGATAATTCTGGATTATTATTTTATGACAAACTTTCGCGAAAAAAAAGAACTTATTTTGATGAATTTCGGCAAATGGTGACTTTAATTTTGACTACACAATATTTGATGACGTATGCCCACTGATGTGAGCAAATAGATATTTTTCAGGATCCAATTAGATCTAGGAGGTTTTTGAACCAACGATGGTGGAGTCGTAGGCGATCCTCCCACTCGAACTGCGCTATATTTCGTATATATCTGTATTATTATTACTTTTATTATTATTATTATTATTATTATTTAGCATATTATTAGCATTTAGATTATTGCGTTTCTGTTACGTGCCCCTTCTTGATATCCATCCTTGGACACTCCTTGTACTAAAATAACGATATTCTCGCCCACAATTTTCGTTGTAGGAGTCCAAGTGTTTCAGTTTTTCCCCTAACATTCTTTTCCATCAAGCTCAAGTATAAGTTGTACCTGTTATCACCACAAAAAAAGCCTAAATGAAACCGAAACGAAAAAAGAGAAGCAAATGTAGGAGTGAAGAAGAGGAACATGGCAGAAAGTTAATAATATTATTTTACAAGTAGTACGATGTAATACAGAACCGTACTAGGTGTAGCGCAGTTGGTAAGAGGATCAGCTATGACTAGTCACGATCGATCAGGTTCAAAACTCGCCTAGGTCAACAAAACATTTCATCTCTCATCGGGGTCCATAAATTCTCGCCAGACTTGTCTGGGAGGATAAAAACATTGACGTGATAGATCAAGGGTTGTCATCGCAAATTATTTAATCGGCTAGATTTCTTTTCTTTATTCCCAAATATTAGAGGAGTTAAGATTAAAATTTAAAATTGAATTCATTTAAATTAAAATTTAAATTGAATTTTGAACGCATTAGTGCATTTTCAGCAATTTCTTTAAACACCAATCTCTTATCTCTTTGTCCTCTATTATCCAAAGTGGTTATGCAACCACAAAATTAGCGATCTCGATCATTTTTGTTTATTTTTATTTTTGTTTAGTTAATCTAATATAATTAATTCGAATAACTTTTTTTTCGGGGTCGAACAACTTTGGAACTGGAGAACATTCTGCAAAAAAAGAAATTATTGATTAGGAGCGATTCGCCTAATTTGCTCATTTCATCGCCAAATGCTCTCTTCCATAAGTTCTTTTTCTTCGTTCGCTCAACCCGATGCGAATCCAGTTGATTTTCTCCAGAAATTTATTTGTTATTCCTTTAATGGTGATAGGGGCAAGACATGTATTAGGTTGATGCATTAATAAATGTGTTTTTTTTTCTTTAAAATCAGATTCGAACATAGAAAAAAAAAGAATTTAGCGTTGTGTAGCGCCTTATTTAAGGTATACTTCTTTCTATACACGATTCTGTCCCTTGTTATTTATGCTGATGTAATTTCTAGCAATTTTTAGATCAATAAATGTTATAGTCGGTTCGATAAGGAACCACTATCCAGATTTTAGTCGCTGTCAATCATTATATTTTTTAACTTAGTGTTATTATTAATTAATATTCCACACAATTCGTTCTTAAATCATTTTAATTTTTTCCCCGAATTGTGCATCGATGTAGAAGTCGAAATAAAAAATAAATAAATAAAATCTAAATCTAAAATAAGATCTAAAATTCCAATGAAATCTCTACATAATCTGACGTTTTGCTGTGAATAAGTAACCTTAGGCGGTGTTTACTTGTTTCGCCGCCTATGTTCGCCTCTATTCAAGAGATCCTCAAGATAACGGAGCAATAGATCAAAGTTGCTTCGGTTACTTCCTCCATTTTTTGGATGTTATGGAGTAGAGTTATCTTTTATTGCGAACAAACGTTTGTAACTAATAGCTTCATTTTTTCTTTAAAGCTCTAAATCGCTAGCTCTACGACTCTACTGTCTTTTTATTATTTTCCTGAAATTTGGATTTTTTGGTGTTTTTTTTGAAAATTAAAACTATAACTCAAGTAAAACTAAATAGCTAGAGCTATCGCGATTGAGGATGGGTTCGCCGCTCTTGTGTAGAATCTTTAACACGTTGAACCCAATAATTCTGAGATTTTGCCCTAAACATCTCTATTTATTTATTTATTACTTATTTTTGAGTTCAGTTTTTTTTATTATTTTATTATTCGTTTTTAATTATTTTTATTTTTATTTATTTATATTTTCATAAAAGAACTTTTAATTACGGTCCTAGTCCTATTTATTCCCTATTAAAGCAAAAAAGCAAGAAATACTACCGAAAACAAAAAAAAACTAGCACAGAATCAATCCTAATGCAACCTACAAAAAAAGCAAAATTGTTGTCTTGAAGGAAATTTAAAAAATAAAAAAATACCAACATAAAAACTTAAAAAATAACACCTACGAACAGGTCGTATTTGAGCGTTCACAACTAACCCTCTGGCCATATATCCCATGAAAAATTTGAACGCGAATGTTTGATTAGGAATTAGAAATATATAAAAAAATATAATATATATAAAATAAAAAATACATATAAATATAATTAGAAATTACAAATTTTTCGGGATTCTTTTCGCTTTTCTACCGTTTTTCCCATTAGGTGCGGGTAGTTGCTTTATCAAATGGATCAGCGGTACTAGAAGAGCACAGCTCATCTGATTAGTCTGATCCAACTTGTTTCTGGATCTTTAGGGGTGTCTTGTGTGTTCTTGTTTTCAAACTACATATGACAGTAACAAAAACAGTAACTAACAGTAACAGTAACAAAAACTAATATAACACAGCTCGAAATAATAATTATTATAGCATTAATAATAGCAATTATAACAAACAGCTAATTTCTCTCATTAGTAAGTGGGCCGAATCGAAAATATCTTGAGTCACTGTTTTTAGTTCCAGATTTCTGATGGTATCAGAACCTTTCTTCTTTTTTTTTTCTTGATCATGGTCATCCTTCTTTGGTTCTTTCATCCACAACCGCTACTGGATAAACAGCATCGGTTGAGATAATCGAATGTGTGTGGTTTCCGCTCGTTCCGTCATCATCCAGTCCACTGTTCATTTTGTCTAAGAAACTGGTTCTCTCTGCGTAAGCGCTCACAGAGTTATTGCTTGATCAACTTGTGTAAATAAATCGTGGATAATAGTGCCAGAAATAGTGCTTTATATTTCCCGCCCCTCCCGCCTATAGTTAGGATAATATTTCGATACCGTAGCTGCTCATTTTCTAAAAGTCTAAAAGTCTAAAAGTCTGTAGGGAACTGGAAAGGGTTCTTTTTTAAATGGAACGGTCACACACACATAAACCATTGCAAACAATTGGAAAGATTAATTTGGTGATGATTTTGAGAAAATTTTGTTAGTTCCGAAGCCGCTCCTGGAAACAACCGGTAACAAACCGTTAAAATTGTTGTTTTTTAAAGTGTTCAAGCTTTGAACACACACACACACCACCCGCTAAGAAATCCACTTTCCCTTTCACAGATAAAAATTTAAGGACCAGATGTTGAACGTTTCTCACAGTTTAATAAAAAGATGTCACCTATAATGAGACTGGTTCTGCTGCTGCTGGTGGTGCTGGGAAGGTTTTTCATGGTTGTTTTCTTGATGCTCTCCTGAAACTCTTCAACTCGATTCAATTCGGGACCGCTTATTTCTTTCCGACACATAGAACCAGTGTTGCAAGAAAAAGTAACCGTTGAGCTCTTCACGTCAAATAAATGTGGACAGTTGTGTGTGTGTCGCGGCGACACTTCCACATTCTACTCGTTTACGCCGCGAACTCTAAACGTTACTGCTTTAGTTTGGAGTTTTGGAGTTTTCTGGAGTTTTGAAGACAGTATTTTTTTCGTAAATAGAAGATCTTTAACTCCTGTTAGCCTTGATAAACACCCCTAGTACATAATCTGTTCTATTTTCAAATTTTCACCATTCGTTTTTTTTCAATTTTCAAACATCAATTTTCATTCTTTTTTTTCTAATTTTCCCGACCTCACAACAATATCACCTTGATCACCTTGACTCCCGTTGATCTTCTTCGAACTGGTTGAGTGGGCGCCAGTAATTCTTCCTTTTGTCCCGATCGCGTGCCAGAGTCGTCCAGTGGTTCCTCCTTTCACGTGGGACACGAAGAGCATCATATTTTTCTTTGAAGGACTTCGTGAAGAAATCTGATCATCAGGTCGGCGGTCTTCCTGTAGTGCGCTTAATATCGCGGGGAACCCAGTCGCTCCCGGCTCTGGTCCAACGGTTGTCGTTAAAGCGCATCATTTCGTTTCAATTTGAAATTTTTTTGATCTACTTCCCAAACTTTGAACGCAGAAAAAAATCCGAAAATTCTTTCTTGAACATTTCCGTGCACAAACTCTGCTTTATTCTACGCCATTATTCAAAACTTAAGAAGAACGATATAGGTAAAGTAACACATAACATCGCATTAAAATTTAATTGAGATATTAAAGGCATCACCCCACGAATCTGAGGTGGTGCAGATTTCAGGTGGAGTATTCGTATACAGGATGGGAAACTACGGAGAGGGGGTTGATTCCGTCCATTTCTTCCTAATTGCCGTAAAAAACGGCCCGGAAGATACGGCTTCATTCGTTTTGGCGCACCATTTTGTACAAGAGGTTCGATTGGAGCGCGCCAGTCATGTGCGGCGCCGCATCTTCCGGGTCGTTTTTTACGGCAATTAGCAAGAAATGGACGGAATCACCTCCCTCTCCGTAGTCTCCCATCCCGTATACGAATACTCCACCTAAAATCTGCACCACCTCAGATTCGTGGGGTGATGCCTTTAATGAAGAAATGAGTGAAAGTACGTGAGTATGTTACCAGAGATCTTCCAGTCGTGCACAGAAACGTGCGACGTCACAGGCGTGAAGTCAGCGTGACTGTAGCGCAACTGTAGACTATAACGTAACTGTAGATTATAGAGCCTTACCCCGAGACCTCATTACCAACCCCGTGACCAGCACGGGACCACGGGGAAATTGCAGAGCACGTTCTGCGGCACGTGATGACCGTGACACCCTATTAAGAACCGTGTCCCGCCTTTTGTATAATCTCCATGGGACCGTCGTAAATCGTAGTGACTTTACTGTAATTATTTTCCGTGGATAAAAGTGTCATTCCTGTTCGTATCATTGCGTATCCCTCTCAGTTACCTTCTGTACTATACTGTAACAGTGCTTTCTATGTATGGTACAAGTTCCAGTTCGAGTTACGTCACTTGGTAGCGACATATCGGGCGAAAGCTACTTTTGCCCTCAAATTTTGCATATCAGTGTACAACTCGGCCAGAAAACTATAAATTTGTGGGGTATCCTCGCTAGTTTCCTTGTCTTCGTAGCGCATTCCTATATTTCTCCAAATTTCTCATCCCATCATTATGGAGGGCATTTTCTGAGAAAGGTCAGAGCTGAGAATGTACTGTCCCGGAGTGTTGTAAACTTTTTAGCGTTTATACTCGCCCTTACAGTGGTAACACTAGCCAGGCGGTTCCAAATTCGCAAGTTATATTGCACACGATTATTCCCAGACAAAAATTGAATACTGTAAAGAGGTTCGAATGTTCTATTGTCTTGAAACCTCGGCATATTCTGTCCATGTTTTGTGATAGTGTGATTTTCAATGTAGATGGTTTCTGTTTCCACTATCCTGAACGGTTATCGAAACACTGACCCACGGTAGTGTGGCACTTGACGGGATAAACGTAGCATTGCTCCAGTCATCCTCTATTTAGGCCTCCGAAGACGGCGAAAAAGCCGAAACGTCAGGCAAATAAAAAGGTTCCATCTAAAAACCTCGCAGGCACAGTATCACAAAACATAGACTGTATAGAGAATAACAGTATTATCGTTCAATACCGAAGAATTTGTACGACGAAGATTCTTGAAGCTAGCGAGAGTGGTGAGGGTTTCCTCCTCCTACAGTCCTCGCGAGGTATGTATAGTCTTGTATACAACACAAGAAGGCATTGAGAAATGTCCGCAGCGCGGAATGTTATCATTTTCCTGGAATCCCTGCAGGTCGGATCCCTGGTGAAATGTCAACAAAAACTACTGGCGGGAAAGAAGTCTTATTTTGAAGGCATCACCCCACCAATCTGAGATGGTACGGATTTCAGGTGGAGAATTCGTATACGGGATCGTAGATTATGAAGAGGTGAGTGATTCCGTCCATTTCTTCCCAATTGCCGTAGAAAACGGCCAGGAAGATACGGCTTCGAGCGTTCCGGCGCGCTACTCTCTACAACGAGTTCGATTGGAGCGCGCCAGCCTTGCGCGGCGCCGAATCTTTCGAGCCGTTTTCTACGGCAATTAGGAAGAAATGGACGGAATCATCCCCTCTCCATAATCTACTATTCCGTATAGGAACTCTCCACCTGAAATCCGTACCACCTGCGATTCCTGGGGTGATGCCTTTAACCATTTTAGATTGGAGTTATTGTCTTTTCGCTGCGATGAAACGTCGATATTTTTAGAGTGAGCGTTGCCCGTTAGTAAAACTTCACGAAAATAATAAATATGTTATTTTCGTATAAAATTCGTTCGTTAAAAATAATGTAAATATATATAACGTGAAAATTCTGAGTTTTTGAGCGTGATGTGACATCAGTTGATTTTTCAGATACAGATGCACTGCGATCTACCTAAATACAACATTTCCAAAAATCCTTAGTCTTTAAAACGGATCAAACCAATAAGAATCCATTAATCCGCTTCGATTTCACTTCTATGCGCATTCACAAACGAATTTAACGTTTTGTGTGCAAATTTCAAATACATCGATAGAAACACGACGTTTGCGCATTCCTCTTCGTACAAAAAGATCATCTCCAACGAAAACAGCGAGATTTTATTGTGATGTCAATAGTGTTTCGTGAAAGTACCCAGCTAAGTACAATACGGCCGGTTATTCTTCTCAGCTGGATCACTTCCGACCTCGCATCGATGCATTCTTTGCCTAGCAGCATTTTTCTTGCAAGTCTCAAATTCTTCAGCAGATTTCTATCTTGGAACTGGAAGGAATTTTCTTTCAAACTGAGTTCTCTTCATGTACGGCTCACCTCGGCATGATGATCATTCACTACTGGTGTTCTTAAGTTGATTCGGACACGAAGTTGTTATAATCCTTTATTCCTTGCTAACGTTTCGTCGAGTTCGTCCTCTTCAGAACCTCAAAAGGATGAAATCGAACATGACTCAGCTAATCCAGCGCCTCCATATTCACCCAGCAGCAAAGAAAATCCTTAGTCTACTTTTGGATCTCATAGCTGGAACAAGTGGAAGTGTAGATCGTACTTCAGGATTGAAGGACTTCCATACTGCTGCTACTGCTGGATACCCGTAGTGAGGTAGTGGCAAGCACAATAAAATAGCAACCTCAATATAGGGGCGAGTTAATACAGAGGCATTCCTCTTTGCAATTAGTTCGAGAGCTCTTGTAGGGAACTCGTCCGGCCTTGACTATGCATAATTTTCGAAACGAACGACATGGCTTTTGGCTTCATATTGTACTGTAGCGATGCTTCTCAAACTACCATCCAAATCCAAACCCGCTTCCAGAACGTTGCGCGCCGCAATACGTGGTTCTCGCGCCAATATCGTGATCTTAACTTTAAAATCTTCTCCATTTATTGTTATTATTTATATTTATTATTCATTTACCATTCATATCCATGACACTGTACCCTATGACCACTCCAAATCACCCTGAGAACGAATGCTAAGCTGTGTACGTTCCTTAAAGACAGAGTTTGCAAAAATTAGTGAATTTGGTTTCTTCCCACTGATAAATGAAGTTCGGAAAGTACTAGTTTCCAAATAAAAGCGGAAACAGCGGAAGTGGAAAACTTGACAAATTCTGGATTCGGAGGCGTCTGCAACATCGGTGGGATTGATTTTATCTAAAGTGGCAACTCTTTGCACCCAAGTAAAACCAGAATTAAACTCATAAAATAAATTCCTAGCGGAATTTCATGACTGGCTAACCCCGTGCATCCGTAAGACTAGCAAAATCCACTTGAGTGAGGTTCGCTTTGCCAAACCTATGGATGTAAAGAGTTGCGTCGTTGGTTAGACTGAAATCTTTGAATTCTGGATTTATAGGCTTTTTTTGTGTTTTTGCTGTGACAATTGCAAATTACTCTACAGCCCTATCTACCATCCAAGAAAACTTATGTAAAGATAAAACAACATCGAACATTTTCCCCAAAGCTGCCTCTAAGGATCAAATCAATCCTCTTTTTATGTAATGCACAGGATTGGGACAGCAAATTAGAACACAGTTTAGATTTTATTAAGGTCAGCAACTTCTGAGAAAACTCCAAATAGTAAGGTTACTGTATATGCTGCCCTTTGGTTGATCATTGACTCGTGTTAGGAACCATTCGATTCCTCTAACTAAGATCCATACCTCGGCATATGAGGCAAGGTATCACGAAACTGACGATGTTGCAGTTCCTCTGTGCGAATATAGAGTTCAGAGTGTAGATTACGGGTATGCGCCTGGTCCCGCTCATCCCCCCCCCCTCTTTCGCTCTGTAACTTCCTGAATTACGGGTATGCGCTTGTTCCTACGAAGTATGTGTCGAAACGCGCCAACCTTGTGCACGCGCCGCTCCCACAAGCGAACGGTGGAAAATCAATGAGGTCTCAGTAACGGCCCATTCTGTGTAAAATTTCAACGCATAGGCTGCTGAGAGAAACAGGGAAAAATGTAAAAAATGTAAAAAATGTGTAGAATGTCGGCGTGTTCTAGCGTATCTCGTCGGAACTAATCCGGTTCCCACACCGTTTTTCAGAACGAGACAACGGGGAATTTGGGCGTGAACGCGCTCATACTCGTAATCCACACCCCGACGTTTATTAGTTCTCCCCAGGTTTCCCAACGACGTCAGTTTCGTCTTACGCTGATTTTATCGTCATTTCCGCAATTTCGCGGAAACTCTGTAGTATTCCGTGCCGATGCGTTGATGCGAAAATTGTTTCGTACTTGTTTGTAACAGAAATAACTTCGATAATACCTGCATCGCAAATTCGAGCACTTCTCACATCCATCATATTTTGACAAATAACAAAATGACAACGACATGTAACCGTTGAAAAATCGCAAAAATCTCCGTGCTTTCCAAGATATCCTTCGAGAAATTGTATCCAGAAAAATTCGTTATACAAATGCAAGAAAAAAAAATGCAAAAATGAGGCAAAGAACAGAATTTCGAGCACCCGATGAGTGTGTTAACGTTACGCATTTCTGAGATTTTCTCCGAGAAAAATTCTTTGGATAAATGCAAAAAAAAAGTTCAAAAATGAGGCGTAGAACAGCATTTCGAGCACTCTACGAGTGCTAATGCTAACCCACTCCTGAAACCGTGGATTAAGGCTAGGTGAGGCGAAAGATCAGATTTTTTCTGACGTTTGCTCTACTTATTTTTAATCACTGTTGTGATGTTCAGCTCACGCGCAACTAGTTGTTATCGGAAGAGATCTGCACTGATGTTTTGTCGTGTCTAACCCTGAGTGTGCGGGAATGAATGACAAATACCGTAGAAGTGGAACGAAAATCGACAAATCTCTTCCTCCTCGCATCATTTTAACGATAAAGATTGTTTTTAAATTGTTGAGAATAGGGAAATCCTGAACGGGAATTGTATTCAGAAGAAAAAAAACTCTCTGGATAAATGCAAAAAAAAGTGAAAAAATGAGGCGCAGAACAGAATTTCGACCTCCTTCATAGAAATTGTACTCAGAAAAAAAAACTTTGAATAAATGCAAAAAAAAGTGCAAAAATGAGACGCAAAACCATTCGATGACTGATTCGATTTCGACCATTCGATGAGTGCTAGCGTCAACGTTGTGCTCTCCAAAAATCGTGGATTTAAGCTAGCTGAAGTGGTAGATTAGATTTTTTTGACGTTCGGTCTACTTATTTTTATATTTTATTACTACCACATACTCTAGTATGTACTATATTTTATCTACTTACTTTTTTTTTATTTTTTGACTGACAGAAACCTTCTCACAAAGCCATATGAATTTATGACTTCAAAAAAGGGGGAAGTGGAACCATTTGAGAAAACTCGCTCTGAAAAAAACGTCTACGCTTATTTTGAAAGCTGAAAAATGAAAGCTCAATTTTTTTAGTAGTAAAAATAAATAGATAGAAATAGAAATAAAAATAAATAAATAATGAAATCACGAAAAAGAAACGAAAAGAAAATATTTTAACAAATATTTAACAACAATATTTTAACATTAATATTATTATAACATAATATATAACATTATATATTATAACGAAAATATTTTAACAAATAAAACAAATATTTTAAAAATTTTATTCAACAAATCCATATCTACGGATATGCGGTGGCATGGATATGCGGTAGTAGTGGCAATACACGTCACACAATACCATATCCTCAAAGAAGTGAACACAATTTCTCTATTTTTTAATGTTTTTCTTTTAATTCAATTTTTTCTATTTTTACATTTATCTTTTGATTATTAAAATTATTATTATCACTACTTATTGCAACTTACTCATTGTACCTTCTATTCTGGATTTTTATCCCTCATTTTCTCTTCCTCCGTCGTCGTGTCCCTCGTGTTTTTCATGAGTTCCGGTGAGCGATCGCCGTCTCTCTCTGGCGAGGGACTGTATCCTGTAAGATCAACGTCTTCTCAATGGATCATAAAGTGTTCTTTTAATTCGAACGAATCATAAGCAGAAATCTTTTGTGAACCTGTTCACGTGATCAAAAAAAAAAAAAGAAAGAAGAAGAACTGATTGCGCCCAAATGAGTTTATCGAATAAATTCCCCCCCTAGTCGCAATGATGCCATCATTTCGATACAAATCCCAATGTTTGTCAAATTTCCTCGTCCTCTCCCTCTCATTCGCAATGATTTTAGAGAACTCAGAACAACGTGAACCAATTCTCCCACAACGTAGCACCTCAGCCACTAAACGATATCGAAAATCAAAAATGGCGAAGGAGGATGGCCTCATCTCAAACCTTAAATCGTTGGTTTATTTTCGTTTCTGCTCTTTTTTTTATTTTCTTTGACTCAATTAGCAAAAAAGAGTGTTTTGCTTTGTTATGCAGTGATGTCACTTTTTTTCAAAATTTGTTGGAGGTGAAGAAAGCTGCCTCCCTCGATAATCGACTAATTTATTCAAAAAGTAAAGCGAGCGCTGAAATGACGATACGAACTTAGAACATTAAGGAGCTATTCCTACCAAATTAAGGGGAAATGACTCGCATAAAGGAGAACTAGGAGTTAGGGAATTTCTCGAAAATTTTCACATTTTTAAAACCTTCTAGTTTAAAATTAAAATCGAAAATTTTGAAAAATATCAAATTTCTCTTGCGCTTGATTCAATTTCGGTTCTCTGCATCAGTTAGACTAGCATTCCTGGGTTTTTCCTAGATTTAAGCAAAAAAAATTCTTAGTCGCTATAGTGTTTAAATTTGTCGATTCATCACGATCATCGTCATCAAAAAATACTAGAATTCTGAATCCGAACAAAAAAAAATCCAAGATCGGGACTACTGAACTCTGATCGCATGGTTTTTTTAAGTTAACTTCTTCATCGAATCGTTTGGATTTGTGCAGACGCTAGCACAGCGAAGTTGGAGTTATCCTTGTAATCAATTGATTGTCCTTCTGTGGAAATCCTAAAGGAAAAATGATTTTCCCTGGAAATCAAAAACCATTAGTGATAAAAAGAAAGGAAAAAGACGTCTGGAAACAACACTTCAGTGAATCCTTTTTTTTTTCTTCTTTTTTTACGAAAATTTCCTGCCATTTTTGTTGGGGCTACCAGAAAATAACGTGTCGATTCCACATCTACTTCCAATTTAATTTTTTTTTATCACACCAAAAATCACTTTCCTACAGATCTAAAAATGGAAATTTGCACAGCAGATAGTTTAAAAAAAGCAAATTGTATCGGTGACCGAGTGGAAATGTATTCTCGACAGATTTTTCCAATTTTACGAAAAAAAAAGACATTATTTTCCAGTATCAGTGCTGACAACATCGTTAATCTTCACAAAAAAATTATTGCCTGGACCAGTATCTTTCATATTTTCGAGATAATTCCTATGTTCTAGCTACCCTCCAGCCGTATTTCTTATGCTCGGGAATGAGTTCTGCGAGCGTTTCTCGTTCTATGGGATGAAGGCGATTCTCACGCTCTATTTCATCTACGAACACGGTTACACCGACAGGTATGTAGGATCAGTTGAATTTCGACTATATACGGAGATTGATTCAATCGATAATGGAAGAAGTAGTGAGAAAATAAAGAGTTATCCGGGAAAAAAATAAGAACACTAACATATTTAGTACGTTCCCTGAGGAAATGAGGAGAATAATGAACAAGTAAGTAAATAAATAAATAATAAAAACAATAAATAAAAAATAAAATAAGTATAAAAAAATAAATAAATATAAACGATATAGGTAATAAGAATGATATGACAGTTTTGGAATTGATAAAGAGTTATCCGGAAAAATAGGAACACTAACATAGTACATTCCCCGGCCTCCTACAGGCTACATACATGTTCATAGACGAATTGAACAATTCTGAATTGAAATCGAAGGCGTTGTCAATAAATTTCATGCGGACTGATCAATTTCAAACATTTTATCTATATCACCCCTTCCCCCCTCCCCCCCCCAAAAAAAAAACACTTTTCTGGAACGCCAGCGCGATGCACCACTGGAAATGATTACAGTGAAGATAAGAAAGAATATAGTCGTTTTGTAGCAGATTCAGGAGGAATTTCCTTCGTAAAGCAATAGGGATAGAAATGAGTTTAAAATCGGATTTGCAGCCCAACCACTTTTTCCATCAAATTTCGGAAGGATTACCCGAATTTCTTCATCACTACGGAGTAAATTTTCGCAATAATTTCCCATAATTTTAATTCATTTCATAGTCATTTTATTATCTTATAATTTCGCTCAATTTGTTGAGATTAACTGTTTTTTTTTTGTTTATGTTTTATTAGAACCTTTTATTAGAAGTTTTCTTAAAAAAAAAACATAGTTTTTAAATTGTCTAAATTCTAAGAAAAAAAACGAAAAAAAAAAGAAAAGGATGGTGAAATATGGAGGTTACAAAGATTCTTGCCAGAGATTTGGTAAGTGCACAAAACGAGCAACTACTCATTTTATTCTTATTACTATAGGTGTTTTTGGGCTATTTTTCTTTTAAAAAAACAAAAAAGAGTAATTCACAAAATTTCCCAAGCAGTAATTCAGAAAAAAAAAGCTCTACGTTTGGGCAACTAGTTAGTTTTGAAGCCATTCGTTTTTCTAGGGGCAAAAAATTCAGAATTGTAGTTAGGAGAATCCTCAAATCATGAAGATTTTCAGTCATGTGTCCAAATATTTTTAGATTACTTTCTGAATGCTACTAAATTTTCTTGATTGGTATTTTCTTCAGCAAACACTTAAGGTAATTCATTCTTAAGTCGTCAAACTTTTTCAGTTATTCAGTTTTTTTTTCTCAGTTTTTCTTTGCAATTTTTTTTTCCAAATTGAACATTGATTAATCGCATCAGGCAGCGATAGCGCTAGCTTCGGGACGATTTGGTAACCGGCCGGTCAGCAATGTGTGCGTGTGTGTGTGACTTGCCTTGTTTTAGAACATAACGCAAAAACACACACGAAATGCGACAAATGTTTTACGATTCGATCACGACTTCGATCATTCACTCACTCCTAAGTGCAAATATTTAGCGTGAATGAGATTCCAGTCAAACGAATGAGAAAAAGAATGTCTGGTCATTGAACGAAATAAGAGTTCCTTTTAAAGGCATCACTCCACGAATCTTCAGGTGGTACGGATTTCAGATGGAGTATTCGTATACGGGATCGTAGATTATGGACAGGAGGGTGATTCCGTCCATTTCTTCCTAATTGCCGTAAAAACGCCCCGGAAGATACGGCTTCGGGCGTTTTGGTGCACTATTTTCTACGAGTTCGATTGGAGCGCGCCACTCTTGCGCACACGACGCATCTTCCGGGCCGTTTTTTACGGCATTTAGAAAGTAATGGATGGAATCATCCCCCTCTCTATAGTCTCCCATCCCGTATACGAATATTCCACCTGAAATCCGTACCACCTCAGATTCGTGGGGTGATGCCTTTAACCTAAAATGTTTAGTTTATTTCAAATTCAGCTACGGAAAATCCTTAAAAATAGAGAATATGTAAAATCTTCTACAAGAAGAAGAAATCTATTAGGTTCTCTGAAAAAGCATTACGTGTTTTTTCTATGTTTTTCATTTATTCATATGATAAACTAAGGATCAATGAATTTTCCGTTTTGTTCCATAATCTTTTGCTTATCTCTGAGTGAGCTTCAGGATTCCTTATTCAGAAGATATTTATTATTTAGAAGAATTGTTTTTTATTTAGAGGGATCTGTTCTTATCGCCTAAAAACTGAATTAGATACTGAATTACATATAGCCATACATTTAAATTAAATGTTGCACCACGTAAAGAGTTTTGAAGAGAAAATCTGATGGCACAATCAATCAATCAGATCACCTCCCGCTTATTACAGGAACACTTCCAGTCCAATGCTAAAATGAGAGTGGAAATGTATTTTCCTTTGTGTGATGTGTTTGTCCGCGCACAACTTTTTACTGGATACAGCAATGTATCCCACACTAAGGCACGTACGAACGCATCACGCAGCGCAGAAATACGTTTCCACTCATATCAGCATTTAGGAAATGTCACTTCGCAACAAACGGCTATGTCCTGTAGCGAAATGCTGTTGAACAGCCTTAATTAAAACTGGATAGCACCATTAAAGGATAAGAAAGGACAAAGTGTCTGGCGGTAATCAATCCGCTTAGGATCCGCCACCACGTTCACTTCAATTCAGGATCGCCTGAGGTTTACGAACGTGTAACTGGCCTATACAGTAACTTGCGGGGGGTAGCCGGCGGGTCAAGTCAGTATTTTTATCCTCCCCGACGAATCTGTTTTATCGAAGGGATGGAAGGCTTGGTGAGCAATAGGGCGGATTCGAACCTCTGATCGATCTTGCAAGCAGCGGAGCTCCTAACCGACCACGCTACAGCAGCCGCAAAACTCTACAGATAGCGGATAATATGACTGAAGAAGAAATCACTAATGGTTTCATTTCCATCATATTTATCCTCCTAAGGACACATATTCGGATAAGTGCAGACTAAACTTACAACAGGTGTATATTTTTGCTGTCAGATCTGGTTATACGAAAGCTTCCCGAACCCACCCAAAAAGAAAGTCACTAAAATACAATTTTATGGAACAGGTAGGGCGAGTGTAGTGTAGCGGTTAGAGGTTCCGCTTCCAGCACGATCGATCGGAGGTTCGAATCTGCCCTAGTGCTCACCAAGCCTTTCATCGATATCCTGGGTCTGTAAATTGGTACCAGACTTGTCTCGGAGGAAAAACACTGACTTGACGCATCGGCAACGTTGTTGCGCATCCCAAGCGGATTGATCAACGCCGGACACTTTTTCCTTTAACTTATGGAACAGGTGGTGAAATGTGACTTAGAACAATCTACGCCATATCTTACACAGATAAGAATATTTCTTGTTGGCACAACCACCCCTTTTTTAGCTGCATAGTAAATTATTCCCAATTAGCCGCGCAGAATGCGACCTACATATTTTCCCAGACCACACCAAGGCTCCCACAGAATTGTTTTTGCGCAACAAGTGACACGTTTACAAGTGTTTCTGTTCGATGTCCTTGACGTCGAATCATCCAGGAAGCGAAAATAACGGCGAACATATGTTAACAACAGATTATGTGTGCTTAGAAAATCTTTAGAACCGGAAATCTGAGTGTTCACTGTTCGCTCTGCTGTGTAACGATGTACAACAACGTAAACACATTGTTTACGTCCGAAATTTGTTCACAACATGTAAACCATGAATCCTAGAACTTACAAGGATACATAAGAATAAAATTCGTTCTTTACCCGAATTATCTAGAAATGAGAATGGAACACACGCAATACCGCTACTAACCTGTGTACCAAAATCCGTCAACGGCGGATTATTCCGACGCAACCCGTCCTTATCCTTAGATCCTTAAAAATCTCTTAGGGGAATCCATAGAAATGGGCAAAATTAACGTATGAAAATATCAATCAAAAATAAATGAATCGCTGATTTCAAATATACTTCCGGAATTTCGTTTCGACAAAGCTACAACTTGAGAACAGGCAAAGCTTCCCCAACCTAAGCCAATTACTTTCACACCTCCGCGATTCTGCCATTGCCCCATATCTCGGCGGACACACGTCCAGGGAAGAAAATGGTGTTCTCAAGATTCCCGCTGATTTCTCAAAGTTAGAGAAAATGTTTAAAACATTCGCAACCAGGAGGTTATTCAGAATATTTTGGTACCGCAAATTATATGTGAGTTCAAAAATTTTAATTGCCTTCCAAAATTGACGAAAGGGCTCAACTGGATGTTAACAAGAAGGTAAAGTAGTAAAAGTATAGTTGTAAGTGCAACAAAGCTCTGACAAAATAAATAAATTGAAAAAATGCTAAAAAAAAAAAGAAATAAAACAAAAGTTAGGTCAATCGTAAGAACAAAAGGTAAAGGTTGTAATAACCACTCACCGATCTCTCCAATGACATTCGGTCCCCGTAAAATTTAATGCTAGAGATTCGACCAAACTGTCTAGTTCTTATTTTTTCAAAAAAAAAACAACAACAACATGCAATGCTTATCTCTCAGTCAGTGATGATTTAATAAAAAATCGTTTCCATAGGGTAATTGAAAATATTGAAGGGTAGAATGCAAATTTCAGCAGCATTTGATTGTTGAAAGAGTGAAAAAAGAGAGCACGTTTGTTTATCTTTTTTTTTTATTTTTCTTCTTTATTTATTTATTTTTTTACTTTTTAACTTTTACTTTTTTACTTTTTACTTTTACTATTTTTACTTTTTTATTTTTTCTTTATTTTTTTAACTTACTTGTATGTCTATTTGAGTGCATTCGAAGATTGTACTAGATTAACACAACCTTTGTACATTTCAGTTTCGCCACTTTGATTTACCATGCGTTCACCTGCCTCGCCTATTTGTCACCGTTAGCCGGATCTGTACTCGCCGACTCGTACCTAGGAAGATTTAAGGTTACGAATTCTTAGCAGCGTATGACATTTATTTGATTTTGAAAATTAGTCCTACTCATTTTAAATCAATATTGATGTTTTGAGAATTGATCGAAAGACTTGACAGACTAAAATTAAAATTAGTAGTCATATTGTACTAGTTGAGCCACAGAAATACTAGGAAACGTGAAGAAATTTGTCTTTTAGTGAGTTCCGTTTAGCATCTTTCGTATTCCACGTCAATTGTTCCAATATAACAGATGTTGTATATCGTATATTTACTTATATTTATTTATACCTGTACTTGTTTTGTATATTTACTATCTAACTAACCTGTGTGTCTATTAAATAATTTCTATTCAGGTTATTCTGTACGGTTCATCCATCTACGTGCTTGGCCATGTGTTGCTATCATTTGGTGCGGTGCCCAGTCTCGGTTTAGGTAAGAACGGTACAAAAGATCTACAGTAGCCATAGAAACACTTCAAAGGCGGCACATCCCGAAACTGACGATGTTGTGGCCTCTGTGGTTTCTGTGGGCAAATATAGAGTTCGGAGCGTAGATTACAAGTATGAGTGTGGCCACGCTCAATTCCCCCTAATCGTCCCGAAAAACTGCGTGTGAAACGGCTTTAGTTCCGACGAGGTACGTTAGAACGCGCCACCATTGCGTGCACGAGCTGACGGTCAAAAATCAGTGGGGTCTCTCCACAAGCCTATTCAATTAAATCCAATGAAAAGGCTGCTGAGGGAACCCGGACGTGCGCAAGAGTGGCGCGTTCGAAGGTTCCTCGTAGGAACAAACGTCTTTCATGTCGCTTTTCGAGGCGATTAGGAGGAATCGAGTGGGACCACGCTCATACTCTCAATTTACACTTCGAACTCTATATTTGCCCACAGAAACCCGTTAAACATCGTTAGTTTTGTGATAAGACGCCTTTAAATAATTTTTTATTTTAAAATTGATCTGTGGCAATTCTACAGATAACCAAAACATCCCGCTCTCCTGCACATGCTCTAGAGTCCAGAATCTTTGTATTTTAGAGTGATCGGTAGGGAAAGGGGTAGGGGTTTCGATGTTGAACTCTCTTCAGTAGTCGATAGAGGTGGAAACGTAGTTTGCAACAATCACAACTAAAATACCAAACAAACTCTTTCAAGCCCATGAATCAGAGACATTGGTAGCACCCGAGACGTGCGTAATTTTACACAACGAAGCAACTCTTTGCACCCATACAATCAACGAAATAACGCTAAGTGAAGTGAATTCCACTTTATTGTACGAGTATAAACAGTTGGTTTACAAGGCAATTTTATCACCAATACATTTTAAGAGGTTTAAGTCATTTAGTTCTAATAAAGGGTTCCTCAATCTTATGGGTTCCGAAAGTTCTTGTCTCGGATGCCGTGGATAACACTGATTTCTTGACTTACAAGTGTTTTTTTTTCGCATTTTCGCTGTCATTTTCGGAAAATCCGTCCAGAATTCTATCGGGAAATATTTTATTCAATTTAAAATTTAATTTATCGGGGAAATAGTGAGAATTTCTGAGGAAAATCCAATCTCCTATTGTAGCGTTGAGATCGGTGTTCGATTTCGGTGGACTGTTTGTGATCGCTCTCGCCACTGGCGCAATTAAACCGTGTGTTTCTGCTTTTGCTGCTGATCAGGTCGGTGGTTCTCTTCCAGAAGTCCCAAATCTTGAATATACGTATGAAAGTACCCTTCATTCCATTTCAGTTCTCTGAAGAACAACAAGATCTTCGCGCTCAGTTCTTCTCGTTTTTTTACTTCGCGATTAATGGCGGTTCTCTGTTCGCCATCATTCTTACGCCTATACTAAGAGGACGAGTGAGCTGCTTTGACTCACAGTACTGCTTTCCGCTAGCATTTGGTGAGTTCATGCCGACTTAGTTCAAAAAGATTGAAGTAGCTAGATAGACCTGGTTTTTTTCTTCTAATTCCACCGATGTTTTCACATTCCGAATTCTCGCTCCGAATCCAATGCTTGTGGCAAGTAATTAATAACAAGCTATTAATTGTAGTTGACATTTTTAAAGTTACAATGTCAACGATATCGTTCTCTCCTGCAATTTACAACGCCAAAGTTGGCAAAAAAGTTCAAAATCCTCCTAGAACAAAATACTTTTCTAAACAGGAAAATTACAATACAATTACAATACAATTTTAGATTTTGTCGAGGATAGTTCACCAAAATAAATTCTGGACAAATTTTCTATCTTTATACCAACTTTCAATGTGCCAATTCTATCAGTTTGTAAACTTAGAAGTCTCAAAACTCTAAATGAGTGAGGTAAATAAATAGTCGTGTTGACCTCCTGGTTAGGTAAAAGATTGCGCTCAGTTTCGAGAAAAAAATATGAATAGTTTTACTGCTTTCACGCTCCACGAAAACCATGTATCCATGCGATACAAGGAAACAATTTGCGAAAGTAATTCTCGTAGATTGCCGAAACATCCCTGCTCGTCTATAGGCAATTTCAAACTTTAAATGCATATTTTGAAATCAGCAAATAATCTCTTCATGCTAAAGACGGGGGTGCAGCGCAGTCGGTAAGAGGTTCCGCCGTGGATGCACAATCGATCGGAAGTTCGAATCCGCCTCAGTGCTCACCAAGACCTCCATCCCTCCGGGGTCAATAAATTGGTGCCGGACTTGTCTGAAAGGATAAAAACACTTACTTTTCACAAATCTATTTACTTACACTTACTTTCGGCTAGACCCAGGAAGTCACTGTGTAGGCCAGTTACACGTTCGTAAACCTCAAACGATTCTGAACTGAAGTGAACGTTGTGGCGCATCCCAGGTGGATTAACCAACACCAGACACTTTATCCTTATTCTTTATGCTGCAGGTGTTCCTGGTGTGTTGATGGTGGTGGCGTTGCTGTTCTTCTTGGCTGGCTGGAAATGGTACAAAAAGTGTCCACCAAGCCGTGAAAATGTGGCAGGAGCGGTGATTAGTTGTATGTGGACAGCAGGGAAACGAACACTATTCGGGTAAGCAAACATGGTCAGCATTTGATGTGCAGACTCATCTAACTATCTCCTCTACTAGTTTTTTTTTGGGAAAATAATTGAAAATGAATAGAAAATGAATAAAAATAAAAAACAGAAACAAAAATTAACACTTTGCCTTTGATTCAAGTCCTTTTGCTTCACTGATACACACTCTTAATTAGTTCTAATTGAAGTTTAATATCAATTAATATGTTAGTAATAATTAATTTTAATGTTAGTTTAGTTGAATTATTTTTTCTTTCATCCATTTTTTTTTTTTTACTTTACATATCACAGGCGCTCCACTAAACCAGTAGCGCATTGGTTGGATCGTGCTGCACCGGAACACAGCCCAGAGATGATCCAAGCCGTAAAATCCTTCGTTAACGTGGCCGTCATCTTTGGACCATTGGTGTTCTTTTGGGCGCTTTTCGATCAACAAGTAAGTTTTCATGAAGCTTCGTTAGAAAAAAAAAATCCACCAATTTGTTCTTGTGTAGGGTTCCACATGGGTACTTCAAGCACGTCGATTGAATGGACGAGTTGGTTGGATCACTTTCCTCCCGGAACAGATCAATATCCTCAATCCGCTTATCGTAATCATAATGGTGCCGGTTTTTGAAGGAATCATATATCCAACGGCTAGAAAGGTTCGTTCATAGAGACCCAGGCGTTCATCAGACCCAGAAATTCTGTACTGTGATGCTCGTGATCCGGATTTTTTAGTTCTTCCACGTGACTCCACTTCGTAAAATGGCGTTAGGTGGTCTGCTCACCGCTACCGCCTTCATTATGGCTGGTCTCCTCCAGGTTAGCTCAGTTTGTCACTATTTTCCTTAAAGACATCACTCTATCCGGAATCTGGAGTGATGCAGGTTTCAGGTGGGTTATGGCTATACAGGGTCTGGAGTGATGTAGATTGTGGGGAAAAGAGTGATTCCGTCCATTTCTTCCTATTTACCGTAAAAAACGGCCCGGAAGATGCAGTGTGTGACAAGACTGGCGCGCTCCAATCAAACTCGTTGTGGAAAATAGCGCCCCGAAACGCTCGAAGCCGTATCTTCCGGTCCGTTCTTTACGGCGATTAGGAAGAAATGAGCGGGATCCCACCTGTTTCTGCAGCCTACGATCCCGTATAGTCTTTGACCGTCAAAAATCCATATCATGTCAGATTCGCAGGGTGATCCCCTTAAATACTAATAATCAATAGAGCAAAAGAATCGACTAATCCCTTCTCATTCTTCTTCCATTCTTTTTTCCGTATTATCCGCATTAATTTCTATTCATCCCCGTCACATCCTCTTGGCACGCCATTGAGCGTAATAAATAAGTAAATAAATAAATAAATAAATACGTACAACACTTAGTATTTCCGTAGGAAAAGTAAATTATTCGTCAACTCTCAAGTATTTCTCCTTTAAGAAATAGTGGAATTAGGACAGGCAATAGTTACATTAAAATCTAATACAGCAATCTAGAATCTTTTATAACTGAGAGTAGATATAATTTGAGTATTGGAATGCAAAACTAAGATTTTTTCGAATACACTCAACCTATTAAAGTAACCAAAAGTATATAATATTATAAATATCAAATAATAATATAGAGTAATAAATTAATAATATAGATGAGATTAAAATTAAAATTTCTTGAGAATTCATTAGGATACAGTTTGAAAAACTTTTTTATTTTTTGTAGTTAACTACACACACTTTAAAGAGAAGTAAAAAAATCAATTTAAAAAAAAGAAAACGAGCTGGCATCCGCATTGGAGAACACTTTCCAGTAGGAGATTTACAGTGAACAATCTATTCCATCTATAGAAATCTATAGAAAATATTGTGCAAGCAAGTATCAAACTTCTATTATTAATAATAATTATTACTATACTACTACAATATAATACAATACTATAATTTAATTACTACTTAAATATGAAGCAAATTCAAGTACAAAATTCTCTGGTTTTTTAAATCACCTGCTTGGTACTAGGCTCTAATCCATCTTTGACACTATCTGCACTGTCCCCAACTCTTGCCCTTTAAAAAAAAACAACTGTGAAAATCTCTTAGATATCCTCTCCTTCAGTAGAAAGCTGTTCCAGAAAGAAATTCCAGAATTAACTTTTCAAATAACCTTCACTGTGCACTTCGAAACTTCAATTGTAGCTTTGAAAAAAGTTTAGTTGGAAGTAAACAATACGATCGAGACGCCACCAGCGGCTGGACGGGTCTACCTACAACGAATTGGTAACGCCAGTCACGTGCACTCATTCCAGCGCATAGATGATGTTGCTACTATCATAGGTAAGCTGATTCTCCCTTTAAAGGCAACACGTCACAAAACCGAAGATGTCGCGACTTCTCCAGGAAAAGATATTGATACAGGTGTACATCATAAATGTGAGCGCAATCGCACTCAATTCCCTCTAATTGTCCTGAAAAATTGCATGAGAAACGAACATCTTGATCGAATTTTCCTACGAGGCACCTAGCTACGAGCCACATTTCCGAGCACAGACGTATAGGTATAGGTTCCGTATGTAAGCGAGCAGATAGTCGGTGAGCTCCTAACGCTGTCTCTCCAGCCAACTCCGGCAGACGCGTATGCCAGCGAGTGCATGCTTGACAGTGTTGTGAGGTGCCTCGTAGGAACATCCTATCAATATGGCCGTTTCCCACGCCGTTTTTCAGGGTCTTTAGGAGGAAATATGCGTAGTCGCGCTCATACATGTAATCCACATCCCTATTCCTATCTTTTCGTGGAGAGATCCCCACATTCTGACATGTTGGCCTTATTAATAATTCCCTTCGAAATCTTTTTCATTTGAAGGAGATCTACCCACTGGGCGAACGGAACTCGATGCTGGTATGTACAGTATAAAGGTTGGAGACGAGGTGAGTGTGGAATTTCTAAAGAATGGAATTTGGAAATTGACGAGAAGCAAAATTCGAGGGGAATTTTCGATGTGAGACTCTACGTCATAGCATTGGCAATGTGTCAGCACATAATTTGCATGTAACACAACAAAATAATGAAACTCCCTTCACAAGTCCGAATCAGAGGGCTCAGTTCACCCGACGAGGCATCTTCTTACACCTGTGCAAGCGGTGAGAAAAAAGTGCGCAAGATGTCAATTTCCTACTCGTTTGAGTGTAAGCAGTTACTTTATTGAGTAATTTCACTACTAGCACACTTTATACAACTTCATTTCTTCAGTGTTCAAAAAGCGTTAGAAAAAAGTGTAAAGAGTTGCCTCGTTAGATAGACTAGGAAATATATAGAATTGAATTAGCTAAAAAAGATAGATTTGATGTTCCTGAAACATGTGTTTCTTGGGCGCGTTTGGAATTTTTGTGTTACCGCTCTTAAAAATACGCCTCAACTACTAGCGCAAAAAAACAACGTCGAAAATTTTTACGAATATTGGCTTTGAGGAAGGATTCTATTCTTCTCTTTCATATTTAAAGCTAGAGGAGAAATTAAAGTTCGGGTTCGAGATTACAGGGTCGAGCGTGGCCCCACTCATTTTCCGGTAATCGTCGTGAAAGCCGGCGTGGAAGAAAGTGTTCTTTCCTACGAAAACAGTTGCAACGGCCCAGCTTTCTGCACGCGACGCGTCAACAAGCGAGCGGTCGAAGAATGAAAAAGAAGAGCTCCCCTCATAAACCTATTCAAGTAAAATCAGTGAATAGACAGCTGTGGAAGCCGTGAAGCGTGTACAAGGGGACGCGTTATAACATAACTCGCAGGAACAAAAGCGTTTCCCACACCGTTTTTAACGCGACCAAGGGGAATTGAGCGTGGCAGTTCTCGTTTCCGTAATCTACACCAGGAAGTCTACGTTTTTCCTTGTCCTACTGTTTCCTTACCACGTCAATTTTATGATACGCTGCCTTTAATGAGGATACGGTGCATTTCAAAAGAATGTAATGTCTAAAACTTTGATGAAAATTCGCCTTGTTCTAGACGCACACGCTGAATCTCACTATTCCCAGGAAAGGATATGTGTTCGGTTTATACTCTGAAAACGATACCGCGTATGTTCTTGGTGTTCTGAGAAGATTCTTTTCGAAAAATAATTGAGTAGTGTGTTCAGGTCACATATCTTCACGTTCATGTACGCGACAGAAAAAACGGACAATGGTGCTTCAAGGATTTATTTCATGGTACCAGAAGGAGATGCTGGTCAAGTATTCGTAGTGAATCACAAGTGAGCTTTTCATCGAGAACTTGCAATCGTATAATCCATCTATCATGCTACAGAAACCAAGTGGTCTCGTCACAAAACTTGACTTCTGGGAATTTTGTCGACATTCGACCGAGATTCATCGATAATGGAGAGTACACACTTTATTATGGCAAGAATTGTGAGGACACGTCTTGTCCAAGAAAGATTCCGTTCACGGTACGTATGTCGTCTATGTATTAGATAATAGACCTAAGGTTACGTTGTTTTCTGGCATTTCTAGCATTCTTTCAACAAACATAGCCTTGTCTGTCTATCCAAAAAAAACATAAACAATAAGTCAATAGTGCGCGAATTTCCGTAGTCATGGCGTATTTGCTAAATTCTAACAAAGTGCACGTTGTTTTGCATGATCAACCTATTCCCAATAGCTTGATTGCAAAAAGAAAACTTCAGAGGCTCTCCTTTATTTACATGAACCGACTGTATCGATTTTAAAATATTCACTTAAACATAATTGGAGGAAAATGTGGTTGGGGAAGAGGGAAGAACTCAGTGGCGCCCTTATTTCTGAATACTCTATCTTACTTTCTTCTCTTAGTAACTTTAGCTTACATGTCATAGATCCTCTAAGAGTAATGCTTAGGTCGTAGGGTTCCGATTGATTTAATTACTTAACTCGAGAAATAAAGACGCTACTGTGTGCCCCGTATTTCGAGTTAATTTATTTGTACGTGCCGAGACAAGGCAGTGGCGCTACACTTCTATAAAACATTTACCGTTGTCAACGCACAATATGTTCGGGTCAAAACGACATGACGGACGGTGCAGTTGCGTAAGCGGTTGCGTTCGAAGCGGTGCGTTGGAGCGCAGCGGTTGGAATCAAGGTTGGACCTTCGCGAGCCGTAGCAATGAACGGTGGTAGCAGGGGTCTTACCTCGATTCCAAACGCTGCGCTCCACCGCATCGTTTCGAGCGCAACCGCTTACGCAACTACACCGTGCTTCATGTCGTTTTGACTTTACTATTCATTTTGGTGCATCAGCTCCAGACAAAGCCACATCTGCCGTGTCAAAGAGTGAGATTTTCTTTCATCGAAAAAAAGACCCTCATATTGCCAAATTAAATCCCTCACATCTCACATATTGTTCTTTCTGCTTTACGACAACTGATTTTAGGCAGCTATGGGATCCGCACATGTTCTGCATGTACACGATAACTCGATGGAAGGGGACTACCATGAGTTGGTAAGCTTCAATCCAACTATATGTAATTTTGGCTTCTCTTATCATTCACCTTCTTTGATGACTACGGCAAAAAATGACTAGCCCACTCTAGAATCCGTTTGCTGACCACCTTCCTGAAATCGGCAATTTTCAGCCTTTTCGCCAGCGACGGCGAGTGACGTACTCGTCATTACAAAATCATACCCCCATTCATATGTAGAGAAACAAGCAACCCATACCTGGATCAAATTATAATTCGTTTCATGTTCTTTCCACTAATGGCGTCTAGGTTCGTCCAAACACGGTGTCGATCTTGTGGGTACTACCGCAATATTTCGTCATTACTCTTGGCGAAGTTCTGCTGTCCGTCACCGGTTTGGAGTTCGCATACTCTCAATCCGCACCCAATATGAAAAGTGTTCTCCAGGTTTGTCAGCGTTTTTCTTCTTCGAAAAAGTTCATTCATAGTAGGGCACGGTGCAGTTGCGTAAGCGTCCGCGGTCAGGACGGGGTAGTGGAGGCGGTTGTGATCGAGCTGAACTCTTGCTTGCTCCATACATAGCTACAGTTCGCAATGGTCACAACTCGATTCTAACCGCTATTAATACCGTACCGCTTCCAGTGCCGCCGCTTACGCAGCTGCACCCTGAACCAGTTCCATGTCGTTTCGATCCGTCTGTACCATCGGTTCTTATTTCCAGGCTCTCTGGCTATTAACCGTTTTCATGGGGAACGTGATAGATATGGCGATCAGCGGAACGCACATCATCCCTGAACCAGCAACAGAGTTCTTCTTCTATGCGTTGCTGATGATCCTCACAATGGGAATATTTATAATCTTAGGTGCGTTGAGGACTCTATGAAAGAAACCTTAAAGATACATAGAGGTAGGAAGTAGTTTACGAGCATGAGCGTTCTTATGCCCAATTCCTCCAAGTGATCTAGTGAAAGGTGTGTGCAACAGCCTTCAGTGAACAAGTCTTCCGAACGATGCAACTTTTTACGCAATAGAACGGTGGCGACCTCGTCGTCGTCCAATTAACATAACTCAAATGAGGAGCAGAGACTGCCCCATTTGCAAAATCGCAGACGAGTCGTGGATAGTCCTCGTTTTATTGCCCGTAATAAGTTGTATCGCTGCGTAAAAAGATCACTCAAAGTGGTCTCACACGCCTTTTTCTAGATTACTAACATAGATTGGTCTTAAACACAACTCGTGAATAATATCGATGCCACTATCTCGTTGTGGAGAGATTACAACATCATCATCGTAACATGCTATATTTAATCAAATGTAAATTTTTTAGCTATGCGATACACATACGTCGAGAATGTAGAGGAAGCTCAGCCAATGCAAAAGAAGGAAAATATCGATTCTGAAGACACAAAATGCTAGTCTCCTTTTCGTCAAAACTCTCACATCCAATGCTTTAATCTCAGTTGAACTTCGCTCCAAGCAACCATTCCTAGGCAAGGTTCAGCCCCATACCCCGTTAAAAGCGAAAAAAGACACTCACAATTCTCACACAAAGATTTCGCGCATATTTGTGCTACACTTTCTGGAATAGGACTGCATTGGAGCACATACCAGCTACATTTGATACTTCATAACTTTATTTTCAAGTTGTTACACTTAGATCCCTTAGCACTTGTGCAGGCACCTAATGCACGGTTAAGTAGACTTAAAGATCTCAATCGAGAAGCACTTATAGATGAGGCGAAAATTTAATATGTATGGTGTAGTTGCAGAATTCGGCTAACGCGTGCAATTGCTCTCGTTAGAATGCTTTCGTACCACTCGAAACTTTAGCATAAATTCAATTAATAGTTCCTCTGCCAAACATCAAGATTTTTTCCGACTTGGATGTACAATCGCCATTCTTCTATGTTGTTGCAAGTTGTAATTAGTTGTTGTTGATATACAGAAGTGTACATAAATATATCACATTGCGGACAGATATCATTTGGAAGAGATTTGAATCCTCGGAACCTTGAGTACAGAAGTAACTAAACGTACAGTTTTGGTAATTTGTAACTTTCAGCGTTGTGATCTCGTTTACACATTACATGACAATAAAAATGCGGCGAACTGCAACTCCCATCGGCGGAATTAGTTACTTTTTTCTTTCTTGGTCTCTCACTCGGGTTTCACACTCATCTATTTCCCGTCCGGGTAAACTATACCGTATCCTTCCTCACTTCCAAGCTCTCATCAAGTTCAGTTCGTTCATCGGATAACAAGATATAGAACTTGTCAGCTATTATATTTCCAATTACTTACAACCTACTCCCTCTGTCCCCAGCCACCCCTCTGAGGTTTGAAGACAGCGTATCATGAAATTGACGTGTGGAAATCTGATGGAAAACATAGAGTTCAGCTGTAGACTACGAATATGAGCGTGGTTCCACTCAGTTATTCCCAATAGTCCTAAAAAATGGCATGAGAAACTGCTCCTACGTTTACGTTAGGTTACGAGGTACGTTAGGACGCGCCACCCTTGTACACACCGGTTCCCTAAGCAGCTTTTTCACCGGTTTTACTTGAATAGCCTGGTGAGGAGACGTCAGTTGGTCACTGACGTCTCCTCACCAGGCTATTCAAGTAAAACCACACTCCACACTTGTGGACACACTGCGTGCTCTCGTGGGAACAAGCGCTGTTTCCCATGCCTTTTTAGGAGGATTAGTGGGGATTGGGCGCGCCACGTGCATATTCGTACAGGATCAGGTTTCAAGCCATTTTGATCCGACTATACCAGCGCATTGATACTCGTATCTAAAGTTACACTCGGCTGCAGGAGGCTGCACAGCTTGGACCAATGCTAACGCGCCGCGAAATTCAAAATACTACAAGCGAGTAACCACTTCCTCCGTTGTTTCAGAGGAATAAGGTTAGAGAAGAGTAGAAGTTGACTGCTTTACCATAAAACGAACGGCGAGAGTACCACAATAAACCATAATCGAAGGAAAAAAGGAAGTAGGATCTCTGAATTTCAAACTGAGTAAGGGATGGAACTAGAATTTGGGTTTTTCCACCCTTACCTTGCAGCTGAGAAAGATCACTTCAGGTAACTACGTAGCCTATATCTTTTTTTCTTTCTCTGTCCAATTTTCTTCTCGTTGTTCCACTTGTTTATGCATTGTTCTCCTTATTTATTATTATCGCTTACTTATTTTTGATTTTCATTACCTTTCTCGTCCTTTACATCCCTGTTTTACTTGATTTGTCTTTTCATTCTATTTGTTTTTTTACAGGCGGACTTCTTTCAACATAATTAGGTTCACTACTGTTTTCACTGTTTGTTTCCCACAGTATCAAGTATTGACACAGTAGTGAACACCCGCCTTTAACCTCGCTGCTGTTTTAGCTTAAGTAACGTAAAATAAAGTAAAGTAACGTAAAGTAAAGTAACGTAACGTAAAGTAAAGTAGTAAAGTAAAGTAAGTAAAGTAGGAGAAGAAACGACGTTAGATCCTTCATTTTTCTGCCTTCCATATATACTATGTAATAGCAGGAGGGCCGAAGTTCCTCAATAGCGGTGATTGATTCTAAGTTTTTTTGTTGAGCAGAGATTTGAGGTTGGAAAGTGGTAAAATTCTGTAACACTAATGGTCACTACTTTTGCACAGACAAAAAACGGAAATTAAATGCGATTTCAAGTTTAATTGTTCAGAAAAGTATTCATTGTCGGCAAATTTCGCACGTTTACCTCCTATAAAAAGCGTTAGGCCTAACTTTAAATGCGAAGAAAGTTTGATTTCCCTGTCTGCCTCCAAAATCGGCTGAATACAAGCAGAAAATTGCTCTTCCAAGGAAAAATTTTGAAAGCGAATCTAAAGACACTAAAACGAAGTCGATTAAAAATATTTACGAGTTGAAACTGCAAATAAAGTCTGAAAACCCTGTCTAGTTTTGTCATGGAACGCACTGGCTTTCTTTCGTATTTTTCTTCACAATTTTTTTACCAATGCTGGCGAAGTATAATTCAGGATGTTTTATAGAAAAAGTATCTTCCCAACTAGAAAGAGATACTAAAGAAGTCTTTACTTTCGTTTGAGAAACCTCCACTATTTTTTTCTATGCGAATGGTGTTTCTTTAGCTTCAATGTTCTTTTCATATATTAACGTGATATAAGTCCCGATTATCATGCAGTACGGGTTCTCTAATTAGGAGCAAAGTAAACAACACAAGTACATGCTGAGAAGTAAAGACAGAGTAAAAAAAAGGAAAGTAAGGGTAAAAAGAAAGAGTGAAAAAGCAGAAACAAAAAAGAATGGATTCAGGAACACTGAGACACACGAAAGTGAAACAAACATGAATGAAGTAAACGAGTTGTACAGGGGATAAAACATGCTGCATAAATGAAAAAAAAAACACAGAAGTTGGAACCGAAAGTCTTTCTGAGGAGGCAAAAAGAATAAAACCTAGAAAAAGCAGAAAAGTACAACTTTAAAAGACAGAGAAACAAGACAGAATAATCATAACAAGCAAAACAATGGACTAACACAGAACAATAAGATAGAGAAACAATAAAAGTAGGACGGAGAAACAAGAAAAGTAAGAATAGGTGATTCAAGAGATGAAAGGAAATGAAAATGCAAATTAAATAAGGAATGCAGTGCAGGAGCAAATGGAAAAAACTTGAAGAAAACTGGACAGAGGAAGAGTAAAAGATGTTAGCTATGGAGTTCACTGAAGTAATCGTCTCTAGCTGCAAGATAAGGATCAAAAACCCCAAATTCTATCTTCATTCTTTGGATCAAAGTTTATTGTGATATTCTTTTCTTCTCTTTTATGGTAAGAAATGGTAAAGTACCGTAAAGCACTCGTCTTCTAGGCTTTTCCAAGGTTAATCTTCTGAAGCAGCAGAGGAATCAATTACTCACTGCACCGTTTTGAATTACGCGGCGCATTAGCATTGGCCCAAGGGGCGCAGCCTCCCGCAGCCGGGTGTAAGTTTACATACGAGTCGCACTGATGACCAAATTAACCAATTACATCCCGAACTATGTATTACCCAGCCAGTTTCCAAACTACGTCAGTTTCGTGATACGTTACCTTTAAAGCTTAACTTTAACTGGTTTTGCTTGACTTGGTTACTCTTAGCTGTTGTTTTCTCTCTTTAGGTCGTGGTAGTTCCTAAAACTGGTGAATCCTGCTGTTTAAGAGTAACCTGTAGGTTCTTAGGTCGGCGAGAGACAATTAGGCATTAGCATCCCTAATTGCCTCGCTTACCCTTGAGTTAATTTGGTCATCAAGGCACTTATATAGTCAGGTAACCGGGTCAAAATGACTTAGGACCTGATCCTGTTGCATAAGCAGTTACGTTAGAAGACGTGCGGTGAAGCTAGTAGTGCGATCGAATTGGGGTCGAGGTGAGAAGAATTAAAAGGTTGCAACTCGATTTTATCTGCTACTCCAGCGCACAATTTTGATCGCAGCCGCCTACGCACTCGCATCGAGATTCAAGTCGTTTTGTCCAGACTATGAAAACTGACTTAGACAAAGCGTTCTGGAAATGAGGAACAGATTTTGTTAGAAAACAATGCACATCTGTTGGAGAAGAATGGTCTGATACACCCATCATTTTTTTAATTCATGATTCATGGGGATTTCAATTCTTTATGCTGAAAACTTAATTGCGAAAATCTTGTTTCACTCAGACGCAACGCCTTCTCTTTCGTAATCCATCGCTGCTGTATAACAATAAAAAAAGGGGATAAGTACCATATAACTCTGGCTTAAAAATCGCATGGAAAAGAATTTCCTGACATTGCTCGTAAACTTAGAAGTTCTATCCAGAATTGTATTGTCATAGACGGTTAAAAGGTTGTCCGATGACAACATCCCCTTTACCTGCGAACTTTTTGCTGTTTTTCGTAAGCGTTTTAGGTTAGCTATCGGATAGCCAAGTGTTAGCAGGGACGATGATCGTGGTGCGGTCACCAGCGAGAAGGGACATGGCACAACTCTCATGCATGAGCAAATAGCTTTAGAATTATACTCTCAAAAATCCGTAATACTCACCACATTGCGATTTTCGTTCAAGCTTCCCAGCAAATATTTTACACATAGCAAAGACGTGATTGAGTTCCACCTAACATATATGGAGATGATGGAAGGTCTTTTAAAACAAACCTTACTAGACCGAATTACAGTTAAAAATACTATTGAATTCGACGACATAGGTTCTTTTGTCAGCTGTCGGCTAATCACTGAAACAAACTCCGAGGTTTGCCCTGCAAGTAAAACATGACGCTGAACCAATGCAGCTATTTTTGAAATTTGGAAAGTCGATACCTTAGTAAGAGACTCAGGTTTAATTGTAAATGCGATATTATCACAAATCCAACTGAAAGGAGTTATAATGCGAGCAAAAGAAAAATATTCCACTCAGCAACTGTTCGAGTACGTTGAACCTTTAGTGTAGTTAAAGTTAGTGAATCAAAATGCTCCTAGTAATAAACACTAAATCACACATTTAATGGCTTATTTTATGAAAGACTGAGAATTGATTCCAAAAATAGTGAAACAATATGTCTGAAAGTTGATGACAGAGTAGCACGTATTGGGATAGCTCGCTTTAAATTTCACCTCATTTCAATGCGTTAACACACAATGAGCGATTCAACAACGAAAATATCAACAACAAACGTAGGAGTTGCTATTACAACATTGCCAACCATCATTTCTCAAGCAATAGAAGCGGAAGAGCTAATCACAGATCCAAGAAGCGTCTCTTCCTACGGTTGACCGACCCCGACTCAATCTCAGGATGTTCAGTCTCGAGTTAAATCTGATCGAAACCACATTTTAAGGGATTTTAAGCGGCGCAGTAGCACAACCGCATTGGAAATCTCAGATATATGGCAGTATATCTACGCAGTCAGATTAATTTGAGCGATTCCTTATACCGGAAAGCTTTAGTGGTGGTTTGAATTGAAAACGAACGCACCTCAAATATTATTCAACCAAAGACATTCCCATTAAGCATAACAATATGGTCGCGAATCGCCGTTATCACCACTATTACCACGTTCGAGATAGAGGGTTCCCCCGCACTTTTTTATGTCTGCCGTGAACATTTTGCCGTCTGATCACACCAAGCTCGAAAAGTTTTCAATTCCTCAATCAAACATCTAGTTCTGATAGTTTTTATAGATGTTATACGCAAAATCATGCAAAATAACTACCAAGGGGAACTAATAAGCAAACTCGAAATTAACTATTTTACAACTTAAAAAGTTGCGTACAAGTCATTCTTGGCATTCTGCGAATTACTTGTTCGAAAAGAAACTCTCCTTACAGTATATTAACTGCGAATACGGAAATATAAAGTAGCACTCCTTCTTTTTTGGCTCGGGACCTCAAAATAAAGGTCAGAGTCATCGCGCAAACTAACAGACAGCTCTTCCGCTCTTATTGTTTGATCAGGTACACTTAAAAACAAACAACTCTTACTGGAAGAAATCCACATTAACAAACAACATAATATATACACCAAATGCTTCTATCCAATGCAATCTAACATCAAGTGCAGCAAGAATCACTGACGCCATTCACGGTAACCCCCAGGTCCACTATAGCCTCCTCGACCTCTAGGAGCATATGATCCTCTCATTCCCTGTTTACCATGTCCGGGATTGCCGTATCCTCCTCGGTTTCCGTTGTAACCTCTATCATTGTTTCCATGTGATGAGCTGGTGTTATAACCACCTCCAAAGTTTCGTTGGTAGCCTGAAGCGTTGCGATCATACCCGCCGCCACCATAGTTCGAACGTTGGTTATAGCCTTGCCCCCCGTCGCGGCCACCATAGCCGTCATAGCCATTGCTGTTATAGCCTCCTGCAATTGCCTCATGATGTTAAAGAAGTGCAGCTTCAAATGAACAAACCTCGATATCCTCCACCAACAGTGTATCCTCCACCTCGGTTTCTGCTGTCACGTTCATCTGAAAAAGAAAAAAAAAATTCAGCATGCACGGTACTTTATATACTATGAAACATTTCCAAAGACGTCTACTTAAAAGCGCAATGACACTACTGGTGGTGAATTAGTGGCCAAAAGAGTTAGTAGATTTCTTGACTGCAAAAGGGTCCGTGGGCTCCATGGGATTCAACGAGAGTCGTGATTTTGATTTGTGACAATTAGGATGAATCTTGCTAGTAACAAGCCTTGTTTCATCATGCATCACTATGTGAGGCGCAAGTCACTCGAGGAAAAGTTTACAAGGGAAAAAAAAATGGAGAACTTTCTGTAAAAGAACGAGCGAATTAAAATTATTTGAGTATCTAATATATTAGATAGTTATGAAACGAAGTTTTGATCACATATAGAGTCGAGGAAAAACCAAAACTTATACATACCGGGGCTGTGGTTGATCTCATGACGAAGAAATCTATGAGCAGAACTATCTAAACTTGCTCGTCCTGGGACATCTCGAGTGAACCCAATCTGGGGTCGGTAGTCAGAACCGCTCTGAAATTTGAAGCTAATAAAATAGCGTAAACAATCACCTTTCACCTTTCTTAACTTACACGACGATCACTATAGTCACGAAGAGCACGGGGTATTTCTTTGGCATTCTCTAACCGTTTTGCAGGGAAGATAAAACCTTCAGGATACTGAGGATCTTCGTAAACTACCATAATCGCACCGTTCACCTAGAGGAAATAAAAATAGTATTCATATAAAAACAAAAAAAAAATCCTGAAATGATATTCGTTCGCAAAACAACTACGGAGAGCATGAATATAGAAAGAGGACAAAAATTTTCTCTTGGTCGCTTTCACTATCTGCCGTAATAGTTATCACCTTACAGAAATATAATGAAGTCTTAGATTCTCACGGGTAGATCAGGACATGATTTGTCATCCACTGGAGACGGGAATGCCTGACCTGGAGCTATGGCCGTATCGTCGGCGCAAATTCTACCAGTCACTCCATATGTGAACGCAGGATCGATATCAACAGAATTCGTAGCTGTAAAATAAAAATTTTCATCCTAGAATGTCGATACGTTTAAGAAAAAGAAGGAGAATAATAACTTACTTCCGCTGGTGTTTGCATACAGTTCCTGGAAAAAGTCAAATGCGGGGTGATTCCGACCTATGAATATCCGATTTGGTCCTGTGGTGTTGCGAGCTCTTTCCTCATCAGTTAGTGTATCCTCAACCTGAAATCATGGACATGAAAAATTATAAGCAGACAGAAGAGATTAGAGCGTGGAGAGAAAAAGAAACAAAAATAAAAAAACAAACAGTTTCAAGTGCTCTGAGGAGACGATCCTCATCCACGAAAGGCAAAAGGGCGACCCCTTGCCAGGCATACTTTTTCCCATTTAGATCAATGCGAAAATCAATAGGATACAAATCAATGATAGGCGAATCTTCATCTGTCATCAGCTTCTGCCAATGGATCGGCAGATGTTGTCTGAAAGGAGTAAAGTGGAAATGCTGAATGACTAGTAAATATACTAATATAATCATAACAATAATTAATACAGAGTTGCGGGTCCCAATAATTATATTTTCTATAATTTTTCACGTAATCTTCTAAGGTAAAAAACGAACGAACTTGCTTGCTGCTGGAAATACGCTCATCAGCTGTTGCAAAGGTTTGAACGGCTTAGTAGGACGAGAAAAATCAGGCTTAAACTTCGAAACAGTGTCGAAGTCGCTGGCGAAAGGAGCGTAGTGATAGGGGAAATACCAGTCCCAGCTAACGCAACCCTGAAACACAAAAGTCGAAGACAATTAGGAAATGAAGCATGTGAAACCTCAAAACAGTAACTGTTTAGAGACTCTAACCTGGTAGTAGTATTTAAGCACCCAACAAAGACCTTCAACGTAAGCCCATGCTACTTTTCTTCTAAAGCTGACATCATCTGCTCCCACATCGAACTTTGCTCTAAAATTGCAAAAGATCATTCCATACAAGTCAAGATCATCAAAGTGTGTCTTACCTATAGTACCGATCTTTCCAACCGGTTTCAAACAAACGTATGTCATCTGGCGGATCTTCATCGGAATCAGCATCCAAGGGGGCCTTAAAACAAAGGACTGCAATTCATGTGACTGAAATTCCGCTACAAACCACCCACCGCCGCTTTCCTTTTTCTACTTCCAGGACTCTCCTCCGTCTTTGTGTTAGTGGGTGAATCCTCTTGCTTTAGCATCATTTTCAACCTCCTAGCTGCTTCCTCGTTTTCAGAATAGTGCATAGCCTTGTAATAATTAATTTGTAATGATTATAAAAAGCAAAAATAACTCCTCGCTCCAACAAAATAATGTTTCCCTGTAGAAAAAAAAGTACCTCGACTCTCGCTGTAGCAGCAAGAGCACGGGTTGTCTCACCGCTCATTGGAGTGGCCCTTGCCAGAGGAGCAATGAGAGACCCAGAGCGTGGGACATAAGATGGACCTTGGGGACGACGTCCACCGCTCAGACGAGCTTTCTTTGCCTTTCGTATCGTTTTGAAGCGTTCCTCGTCTTGCTAAAACATATAAATGTGCATTGGGTCAGGCTTCAACAAGCCTGCATATTCTACATTCATAGAAATCTAAGAAGTGCCCAGCTCGCGGAAAAACATTCGGGTACAAGGTTTAAACTGAAAGAAGCAGACCTAAATACCCTCACCTGGCGACGTTTGAAAATTTCGTCTTCTACTTCTCCAAGACCAAGCATGATTCGTTCAACTCGATCCATGTAGACATCCCCGTCCTTTGTTAAGTATCTGAAAAACATAAGTAATGCGCACGCTTTCATAAAATATTAGAATAATCGTGAATAACAACTACTTTAATCACATACAAAAGTCATATTCTTCAAAGCTAAGAATAACACCTTGCTTTTCTTTTATTACGTGTTGTGTCATAACTAACCCTTTCATACTGTACACCATGTCCTTGTACAGTTTGATCAGACGATCGATAGCTCCCTCACGAATTTCCAGAGAAGGTAAATGAGGGAGGAAATCGTTGCCAACAAAAAAGCAAAGGAAAACCTAAGTAGCAAATTTCGACCCTAGTTTTCGTTTTCGAAGAAAAAAAGGAACAGAAAAGATAAATTACCCAGTCATCGATAACCCTTTCAAAGTCATACTTGAAAGGAAGATTCTCCATGACCAAATCTCTTTCAAGATACTCTCTCAAAACAGGAATACGCAAGAATATAAAGTTCTTTTCTTTTGCGATAGGATCAGCATGTTCCGGCCCTTTTTCCTCGTTATCCAGACTGAAAAGATATATCAAACTTATGCGTTACTCAAACAATAGAAAAGAATCTCTACAGCGCTCAAAGAAAAAGAGAAGAGAGAGGACAAGCCTACATGAATATAAAAGTTCAAAGCTGTCAGTTAAGAGTACATATGCATTTAAAAATCTTGGCTGCAAGAAAAGCTTCGTTTAAGAGTATTAAAAAACGTTTCTGTAGAGTTTATCAATACTATATCCTTTCTCACAGAACTTGAAAAAAGAAATATTCATGTCCGAGAAGCTTGCTGCGCTCTGTGAAGAGAGGGCAATATACCGAAGATGCGATGCCTTAACCCTATACAACAAATTTTTCACCGTATAATATACTGTATACCTTCATCTTTTTTCGCCGAAATTAGTTCTCGAGTTGAATTCCTTCGAGGGTTAGATACTTTTCGTAATTACACCCGTGGCGGGACCCAGTTGTGAAAAGATCAGTACGAGAGCGCATGAGGAAAAAAAGACTGACGTTAAACACACCCTCTGCAATCCTTCAGTTCATGTCCATATTGTCCACAGAGTTCACATGGACGCTGTTGATTGGGGATAAATTCCTCCCTAATAAACAATAACATTACTCGTAGAAAAATACGTCGTAACGTTTATGTTCATATATTTGCAGAATACCTCTAACCGTATAATGTTGAAATTAGCCTCATGAGTGGCCAACCCTAGCATAATGAGATCAGCATCAGCACCACAAAGACAATGGACAGTGTCAGGATTATGGGCAGGATTGGAACGCTGTCTACGGATAAAATCCATGATCTTGTGCTCTCCTTCACCAGGTGCATTGGCATCAGAAAGTATAACCTAAACATAATCGGATTGGAGATGTAAGATGTTCTCATTTGCAATTAACCTATCAATATGAAGTAACTAAAATAGAACCTCAATTTTTGCCCATGCTGGATCAGTAGTAATTCTTTCGTGGATGTAATATCGCAATGCTTCGGCTAACCTATAAAAGTTTTTGAAGTAAATGCGGTAATTAGCAGGCATTCTGAAGAAGCAGCATATGGAATATTTCCATTACGTCATTCAATTAATGAGATATCATACAACGTCAAGGTAATCCGGAAACAGCAGTTTCCCTATCCTTTTTTAGATAAACATATTTGCAGTGCAAAAACTTGTACATGCAATTTTGAGAGTGTTAAGTGTCTGGAAGATAAATGTGGGAGAATTCAAACGAGACAGACACTGCATGACCAGCATGCATGACCTTGTCCATGTCATTTACTGCTTATTACAATGTTTATGTTACGATGTTCCAGACACTTGACATTTTGTGGAATTTCGACATTTGTGTGAAATTTACAAAATATGATACAGCAAAAACCAAACCTCAAACTTATCTGACTGGATCGAAGTATCTGCTAACCTATGAAATAGGATTGTTAGGAAAAATCATCTGCTGCAGCAACCTTTTAAATTCTAAGAACTAAAGCACCAACACCTCATTGATAGCAATAAAAAAAACAGAGAGATGGTTATCGCAGCACATTACTTAGTACTTAAACCTTTTTCCTATTTCTGGTTGTTTTTTTTTTTCTGTGATCACTCCTACACAAACCCACTCGAGAATCTGGTGTTGCTGCTGCGCAGTGCCACACAAAATGCTTCTAACAGTTCAACATTACATAATACCATAGTTCTAAAACTTCTAACAAACCACTGAGCTACGCTTCAACAAATCTATAATATATTAATATGAATATATCAGCTAAAAGACAAACCGTGCCATAAATGGGGTGCCAGGAGTAATACAGTTACTGTCGAAATGGCTCTCTTCTTCTTTCTTAGGTGGTAATGCGATACCTTCCTCTTCTAAACGTCGACGCTGCTTAAAAAAAAAGAATTCATTCCAAAAATCTTTTTCCAATATACTTATGTTACAACTACTAGTACTTGATATTATTTTGATTAAGAATGCATAGAATACCTCTTCAATCGAGGCCTTCTTTTCCCAAGCCTCTTTCGACGCTCTAAAACGTCTACTGCGTTGTTGATTCATCTAAATCATTCTAATAGGTATCAAAAACTGTAGCACAAAAAAAGCCAGAACTTTCTAAGCTTACCTTTGCTCTGGGAGCCACTCCATCGATCGCCATGTACAATAATTTACGGGGACGCACAATTGAAAATATACGATCAATATACTCAAAAATGAGGGCCTAAAAATGAATTCATCTTGCAACTAATATGAAAAAGTTCAATTATGGAAACTGAAGAAGGATGAAAGCGGCTTAATGAAATCTTCATATGATGATATCGACAAGTTTAGAATATACTTACAAACATCTCATCCTCATTGGCCGGTGCTGGTCGATCTTCTGGATGTGTACAAGGATGGATGATGCCATTCATGTCCAAATACAAGTTATCGAATTCCTGAAAACCATATATTTAAGGGCATACCATACCGCAGATAGTTGAAAAACTCCAGGAATCTCTTAGGTATAGGAAAATTCGATAGCCGGATAAAGGTCTCGAATGAGACGATTCCAGAGGTTACAGCCCAATTCAAAATGTTTAGTCAACACAGAAAAAAGCAAGGAAAAGTGTCTTTCGATTTTGGGGGCGTAGTCCGCAAAAAAATTAACTAAGCACAAAATCTACAATACTATATTGAAAAAATTAACTGAGCACAGAATCTACAATACTATATTGAATAATCTCATCCAATTTTCAGAGCAAATATATATGTCTGCGCCTACATTCTAAGAAATGTTGTAACCCATTGTAAAAGAAAAATCACGATGGGGACATGAAGAACTGTTTCCTCTTAAAGCAACAAGGAGTAACATGATTCATATAAAAAACATACAGAAAATATTTTGAGCTAGCTATCTACCACATATACTCGAATCACAAAACAACAAGAAAATAATCAAGAAAGAGGTTCCTAAAATTACCTGGAAATTTGGATTTGGTTTAGTAGAATCGATAGGAATTCGCGTCCCGTCAGCATTCCTCTGTCGATCTTCGTTGGCGTTTACAATAATTAGAGGATATTTTTTCGTAAGCCAACGGAAGAATGCTGGTACACCCATAGCCTAAAGATCAACGTTTTCTTATTCAATATATCATAGTAAATTGTGACGCATGTCGCATTTGCCGGAAATTGTTCGGTTGCTGGATCGTGGAGTAGTAACACGAAAAAGTGAAAGAGTAACACGCTAGCAAACGATAACAAAAAAATTAAAGCTCGTTCAAATTCAAGGTGCGCAGACGCAGTGAAGAAAACTGACAATGTTATCCATCTCCTCAGATTTAATACTACTCCACACAAGTGGTAAAAGAACACCTTTTATTGCAATGAAGTTAGAACGAGAAATTTGGGTTCCTTCACAAAACCCCATATGACATAGAAATGTAAAAAAAATGTAGTTTGGAGGATCACAGTCAAATGCGCTCTTATTTCTGAAGATGAATAAATAATTAAGTCATTCGAGGCCTAAAAACTAAGCATTAGCCTCAGAGAATCTATGGTACGTAGGCTAAAGGTACTAAGAGAAAACAGAAAAAGGTAGAGCTTCCAAAAATAAAAACTCGGTTGAGTGCCCCTCTCCCAAATATACTTTAGCCGACAAAGAATATATCAGAGGTAAATGGAAACATTACCACAAATAAGAAGAGTTAAAATGAGCCATGAACAAATTATTTGTCCCTAACCAATTGAGTCAATCGCACCGTATCAGTAAACAACAGCGTCACCACGAAACGGTCCATCCTGTCGACCCGCGGCCGCTTTTAGCGGTGGGTCGAGGGCCGGACGGCCTGGGACCCATAGTTCTACCACAAACTTTCGTTACTCCAAATTGTTCAATCTGCCGAATCAAGTAATGTACATTGGTTAGAAAGAGAGTAATTCTGGATTGAAACTGAGTGTATTGGCGCATCCCAGAGATGTTGGTAGGCGTCAATCACATTATTTTCTATCCTTTCCACCTCCTGGAAGAAGCATTTCTTTCCCTTTTTTTTGTTTTTTTAGAAGAGAAAAAAAAACAATTATTGCATCAAATGCTGCCGCATAGTCAACGATGCGAGTGTCTTGAATAATTTCTAGTTGTTCTAGCATGCAGTGCATCTCAGCAATGTATGGCTCCACTCGATATCTCTCGTCCCTTTCTCTCTGTGCTACCTAGGAATTAAAGTTCTAATTTACCTACCGTTACAACTATTTTACTACTAAAATGACCTTTATTTTACAATTATTTACTGTTCTTTTGTCTGTCAATTGGACTACGTTGCACAAAACAAAAAAAAAAGTTATTTTTAATCTTACTATGTCTGAATTTAATAAGAACAGTTAATTCATCATAGTTAGAGCGAAATCCACCGAAATACGCGGAATTAGACGGATTATAACTGAGATCCGGCGGATGTCCTGAAAGTACACAGTTCACGCTACAATCAGGGAAAGTTTATCAGGAAGTAGACGGGAGTTCGTGTCGATAAAAGTGTCTGGCGTTAATCAGTTCGCTTGGCATGCGCCTAGGCGTTCACTTCTATCCAGGATCGTTTGAGGTTTATGGAAACAGTCCATAAAATGACTTGTGGGCGCCGGTCGATGGATCAGGTCAGTGTTTTTGTCCTTCCAGACAAGTCTGATACAAATTTATCAACCCTGCGAGGAGCATAACGGCGATTTCGAACAATTGATGGATCGTGCGGTCACGGTGGGACCTCGAACCGTTGGCACTGCATCCGTAATTATGACATACATGAGATAGATAATGTGGTTGGTTCCAGATATACATCCGGAACATGAGTTTCCAGTAAATCCAGTGAAATTATCACGTGCGTTCCTTACGTCAATCAGCTCAGCACGTGCTCAACGGGACCAACCGCACCTCATTACAGCACGAATCGAAGGTCCACACGAGTCAGCCGCCCTCCGCAGGCCGTCCGCAGTTTGTTTGCGGCTCTACCGCTTCTGAGTGTCTGTGATGTTGCGTCGTATGTGACAGTAACCAAGCCCGCCTCATCCTTTAGAAGGATGTGTCAGTAGAGCTCGTTTTTTCTTTCAGTTTATAACTCCTCTAAAATAGGTAGGAGGTGAAATAAATCCAGGAAAAATGCGGTCCTATATTGTAAGTTGGTTAATTTACATTGATCAGTTTTGAAATGCACGTATACTTGGGAGTTTTTATGAGATTAACGCCCTTTCCGGATATTCGCTTCTTCGTGGTGGGAAGTGCCGTTGCCCTACGTGATTACTTCAAAGTGTAAAGGCTTATTTGACAATAGGACGTTTGTACGGCTATCCTCATAATGATAAGGTCCACTAAGGAGCTGTTCTCGATATTTTTTTTTCAAAAATATTCCTTTTGCATGAGATCGTAGAACCTACATCAACTGTAACTTTTCGTCGTCAATTTCGGCCAAACCCCTCTGTCTGCATAGGGACCTAAGCAGAAATGTAGTTGGGAAGGGGAATATGCACTCAACCGCACGCTTATTTCTGGAAGTTCTATCTCCTTTTTTTAACTTTAGCTTAGTTGTCATAGATCCTCTAAGACTAATGCTTAGTTTTTATGCCCCGACTGAATTAGTTATTCATCTCCAGAAATAATAGCGCGGTTGAGTGCCCCTCCACCCGCCCAAGCTACACTTTTTGTATTCTAATCATGAAAAGAAAAACTCATCGGTGCTAGTTGCAATGCTCTCATCGAACTGTACTCAAGCTGCTCATAGAGCACAAAGAATCGTTTCTAGAGCATAGAAAATCATTCTTAACTGTCGATTAAGTGCAGGATGCAGAGAAATCATCTTTCCAATGATGAAATTAATGAACTACCGATTTCTCGAATAAGGAAGGCATTTGACACTAAAGAACGATTTTTCTCTTCTATGAACGATTTTCGCGCTAAATGCAGGATGATTGGAGCAGTGTTGAGTGTCTCACTCTCCCAAACTACCATTCCACCAAATTCATCCACATTCAACATCGAATCATAGTCGCATACGTTGACGTGCTACGTGAGAACGAAAAAAGGGCCGGCCTGAACGATTGATCGACATGAGAATTGCGCTGCCCCTATTATAGCGTGTATTTTGTTGTTGTTATCAAACGCGTAATACACAATAAGAGGACAGTTCTTGTCATAGTCTTAAACACTACTAGCATCACTCATGCGTATTAACCAGCACATTTGCTCAAAAAATTCACCACATCATTAATCTTGTGGCACCATCTTCAAGACACGTTCAGTTTGATAGAGTGATATGGGGGAGTTTCTCCCTAGCCCGGAACCTTCCTTATTACTTCGCTTCAATTGTTTTATGCTTTTAATCAAATGTTATTAATTTTTGAAGCCTTATAATTTTGATTTCTTTCTTTCAGTGTATTAATAAATATGCTGTGAGAATATTCTTCAACTGTATGCATAAAATTTTATTAATTTCTCTTCAAAAACGATTTGTAACAATGATAACTACGAGGAGATCGCAGCTTCTGAAGAAGAGGGAGACATCTCATTGCGTTCATAGTTCACCAGTCTCGTTCCAACAAGGTACCTAAACGGTACAAGTGACATTAATTAGCGATCACTAGCATTTCAAGTTGCTTCTCTGCACTGTCCAGCTTCCTTCATTGTGCTGCACATCGATAGATTCGTTTATCTTTCGATATTATTCACAAATGCACCGATTTTTCCTTGCATATACACATCTATTTGATCATTTTCGAGTTATAAGTGTCATACATTGTGCTTCTTCTTTATTTACGTACTCTATGGAAACGAATCTCTCTTTGTGTAAGTTCCGCACACTAATCTTTAAGGCTGAAACAATTTGGAACAAACAATCAACAAGTAAATCTGATGTTTTGCTATCTACCGATAATCTACGAAAGCGCATACATAACATCACTAACTTTTCATTTCTAATGTTTTCTGCTAATCCTTGAATCTTGTTCAATTGCCATCGTAGAAAGCACACAACCAGAAGTATGATCAAACTGCTCGGAAAGCAGTATCGCAGCACAATGACACTATCTTCGAGTGGAGCACCTTAACGCTTGTACATCAGTTCATTTCACAATAAGATAATTATAGGGACAAACTAACTGGTTATAAAAATATATGCTCGTGCTATCAAATAGGGAAAAGCCAGCAACGAACTAAGGAAAAGAATCACTGGAATGACTAGTTGCGATAATATAAAGCGGGTCCGAAGGTTGCGGATCCCATCCTGGTAGATCTGAAGATAAGAATTGCTCAAGAATAAGAAACGACAACGACAACTATGCAAAAACCTGGTCAAATGCTTGTCGCATCCACCATTCTGGTCCCATCATAACAGCTCCACAAGCGATTTTCATATGTAGAACGCCCATCGCCCAATCTTGCCAAAGAAATACAAGTGCAGTCTGAGAAATACATGGAAAGTTGAGAAACGATTGGAAGGGAGGAACTAGGTTCAAACATACCTGATGATAAGACAATCGTAGCGGTGTGATAACTACAAGTTGAAAATATGTACCCATAAGCATAGGAATTACAAAAACGATAGGGATGCAAATAACCAGTAGTCGCAGAGTCTATAAAGGGTTAAATCCTCCAAATTCCTACTATTACCGCATACTGCGACACCATTCATGTAATGCATTATTAGTAAAATGAGACTTAATTATAAGTGCGAGAAGAAAAATTTTTTTTCCTAAGACCTTCACTTTCGTCCACCTCTTATAAGAAAGCAGCAACCTAACCGCGCTCAGCCACAAGTAAACGAATTGTGAAATAAAAAAAAGAATAAATACTAAAACGAACAACCCACCAGATATAAAGAATTGACAAAAGCTTCCTTCAAATGATTCAGTCCAAGATGGAACCAATGTAAGGAGAGCAAACCCATTTTGACAGACATCCAGCATACATACAGGCCTGCTCCCACCTTTAAAAAAAGTCTTGCATTTCCACGATTTTGAGATTAGAGTGAAGCGGAAAAGATACTAGGAAGGAAACCGTACAGTGTAGAGTTCGTGGACGTTGGAATATCCTGTGAGATTGTGTATGATGGTTCGTCCTACTATCACTGGAAAAAAATGAATTCAAACTGCGAACAGAAATACCAAATACAATCTTTACTCTTTTTTCCCTACACCAGTAGAATATTACCTGGTACGAGAAATAGTAAACAACTGGTGAAACAACATGTGATCGCCATGACTCCCAAGAGGAGCAGCACACGTAGTGGAAAGAATCGAGGCCGGATGTACGGCTGAAAAGCTTGCGGTTCACGAAGGAGCAGCAAAGCCTGAACGTTAACGAATCAAAGGATGCAAAAATTCTTCATAACTTTTAGTGAAAAGAAAAACCTGATGTTCTGCAGCTAAGCCTCCTACACCTTGGGCACCAGCACCATCATGTTGGTGTTCTGGATTTGGCAAATCGGGCAAAAGATACCTAAAATAGAGTCCAAATAACATCTTTAATTTCGAGAACTTTGCTAAGAGCACATGCATCTAAGCTTCGCGTGAATTCTAGTTGCTTGTCCCAGCTACCAAGCACTGGGTACAAACATCCCAATCAAGCCTTATACAGCCTCTACAACTGCAGACACACCCCAATCCACCATGTACAGGATCTCTGTGTATATCAGTTGTTTTATTCGTTTAATTTCCCCTTCTTGTCAACTTAATAGGTCTTTTTTGGTCGTAGCAGAATGGTACCCTGTCAGCACAAATTTAATTAGCAGTTTCGGCAGCTTTCACAGCTCGATTAAATGCGAAAAAAAAAGTTCGGAAGTGCTCCGTTTTGTTCACCTGACACTCCATACTAATGATCAGAAAAAAGTTTCGTATTTCATAAGTGATGCAAATAAAATTGCAGAGAGAATGTTTCTTCGATAACTGTTTAGTGCTGTGATAAGATCCATTTTTTATATCATTGGAAATGCGTTGGTAGTTTGGAATGATGCCAGCGTTCCAACGTTTTCGTAGCTGTTAAACACACATGATTTAGAAGATTAAGCACTATGTGATGTATACCTGTCTAAGCTCAATGCACCACCGACATTTACACACCACCACGTCACCATCGTCTTTAGCAAAAAACGCGCCTGTGTTTGTTCGAGTAAAGCAGGAAGAACCACCTAAAATTCAAAATTAAATTGAGGATCACGGATAACATGCAAGAAATACCTGGAGAATCAGAAGTTCGAGTGAAAGTTCACTAAGTGGCGTATCAGCAGAAAGACTCATGTTGTAGGGTAATAATGACGGATAAAGCTTCTGTACAATCACGAGAGGAAGGTAGACGATGAGAAAAATTGTAGTAAAGCACAACGACTGAAAAAAATATTAACAATACCAAGCCTTAAAGGCAGCCTTTGGGGAACCTTCCGAACTGAGGATCTCTTTACCAGTAGGTGTGGAGGCATAGCGTACACGTATCAAGACAGAAATTTGGAACTCCCCTTCCAGATTTCATTTGAAAAAAGTCAATTCAAAATTTTTTCATCAGAATCTGGAGCTAGTAGTCTGTACCAGGTCCGCGGAAACAAGTTCGATTGAATGACTTATGCTCTCTCACAAGATGAGGATGTATTGTGTTAGAGCAGTAAAAGTCGCTTAAATTCAGTGTTCGCGAAGATTTTTCTTGTTTTGCGAGGGCAGATAATTAACATGGTCATTGTTTTCGCAGATTTATGACACCCAATGTCCCAGATTCCAAATTTCTGAGAGTTTTCAGCGTTTTCACCACGATATTTTCTACGTTATGGTTTCCACCTAATGTTGTGAAGATCCCGACCTCGAAAACTTCCCTAAAAGTAGCTATTAATAATAAACGAAAGGCGCCTATAGGTGATCGAAAAGAGACAAAAATAATTAACTCTTACCGTAGAAGCAACAAGACGACGCAAATGACGAGTAACGGGTAGTTCTATCATCTAAAAGGTCAAATTTATGAAAACAATAGAGGAAAAATGTAAAGGGTGCGCACACACGAATTAAAAGATTTTCACCTCTTGAATTGGATTGAATTCAGGATCGTTAAGATTTCGCATAAACCAAAGAACTCCGGGACGTAAAACTTCGCGAAGTAATAAAACGAACGATGCAAAATAAAACACATACACCTAAAATATGTAAAGTATGTTTACTGTTCGATCCTGCTAAAAACCATGTCTAGCTAACCATGCCGATCATCCAATGAATAAATACGGAAGATGTGGGTGAAGCTGCGAATGACGACGCGCGTGAAGACAACGAAGCAGAGAAAAGTTTCTGAAATGCCGAGTTAAGTTAAGTATTGGAATTGTATAAAGCTTAATTAGGCCTACTAGAGAGCATAAGTCCATCCAGCAACCGCAGATAATAGGAAAGAATCCTATTTCGATTAGTACAAGCAGAAACACCTTCAGAACAAGAAAACAAATCCCCAGTATGCGATAAAGACTGAAACGAGAGGTCAAAATTTCGTTAAGAGATGTTTAAATTAGATCTGACCTTTCCAAGCGCAACAAGCCAACAAAGTAGTGTAGCACATAAATAATTGCCGTGACTGCAACGTATCCCGTCAGGATGGCCGCGATTGATGGAAAGTAATAGATAGACTGTTGCACTCCGCATTTATTGAGTATGTAGAAGCCCAGTTTGTAAGGAGCATAAGCTGCAAAAAACAAAATGATTGGACGAATGAAATTAAGCACAGCTGCATGAAAATCTAAAAATTAGAAGGCTGAACAAGTCAGGCCGTCTAGCAAAGAATGAATGAAATCAGACATCGTCCTACACTGATCATATCTACTAATACTCACCAAACATTATCGTAAACAGGGTGTCCAGTGAGATCACCCAAACTACACGTTCCAAAAAAACGAGAGAGCCATCTAATCCCAGTAGTCTCTGCCATGTGAGCTCGTCACCGAGTCTTTAAAGACACGCAGTTAACTTCGTAGGTTCTATAGAGTCACGGGAAATGCAAGAGCGCTGTGTCTAATCATCACACCTGTCCAAATCTCGCCAGTTGTCCTCAACAGGTGGGACATCCACACCTGGCTGCTCCCCATCCCTTGGTTGTTGAAAGTCTGAAAAAAAAAACAAAATTTATATAATTGCTAGGGAGGAACTAGTATGTTCGTACCTGTATTAGCAAAAGAACTGGTAGATAAACTAAAAATAACATTGATTGATTGAAACATGTCGACCTACCTAGTAATTCTGCGCGACCAACTCTGTGATGTTCCTCTGCACCAAGATTTTGCAGCTCCTATGAGAGTGATTGTGATTGAACGAAATTTTGAGTATATTAGTATTTTAAAAACTAATATCATAATTAAAAGATCGTGTAGCAAGTAAAGGTAGCAGAATACCTCATTATTCTCTACATGTATTCCGGCTTCGATTTGTTCCAATTCTTCTTCGTCTCCGACATCGTTTTCTTCTAAATCCCCGTCGTCCTGAGAACGTAGTAATAAAAAAAGTCCGAAAATTAAGATCTTATGTACCGAACGTACTTGTTCATGTCCACTATCGTCTGTTCCTTCTTCGCCGTTTTCAGCATCAGGAAGACGTTCACCATCCGCCGCGCCATTCTGAGCAGCTTCCCCTCGTTCTTGAAGAAAAAGTATAGAAGAAGTTAAAGAAGCTTAACTAATAATCACTCACCGATGTTAAGAAAATCGTGGGGGCCTCCATGGATGATCTGTTCCCGTAGCCAAACTAACGAGATGAACGTACAGATAAAAATTATAAGCAGAAAGCAACCCTAGAATAACGTTTTGACATGAACCATGGATACCAAAGGCAGACATGACAGAAAGTAAACGACCTTGAAGACATCAGGAAAGATGTGCTCCGTGCGAAATATACTGATAGGCAAAATTAATATTTCTTGCATAGATAAATAAAATACGGCATGGTAGATTCTTGCCGCCGTTAGCGGAACAACACCTAACCACGATACCAAAACCATGGTATAAACGAGCCATGTTCGTAGCATCCTTGCGGCATTTATGGCAACACCTAGGAAGAAGTAATGATTGATGAAATAAAAATAACAAGATGAAGGAGCACAAACCTTTCAGGATCTCAGCAACTGGAAGAGCCTTTGGCATGTCCTGTCGATAGATAGGTTGAAAAGAGTATTTGTAGTTGCAAAGTTCACATACTTCCTTTTTACTAAAACAAGTACTTAGAGATAGAAAATGGGGAAGTAAAATTCTTTTATCGCAAATCCATGGCAAATTGGATTTATGGTGGACACGACGAACTACTAGTAGACCTGGGTCTCTATGTACATTGGCAATGTCAGAGCGACAGTGACGTTCTCACGAAATGTTTTGGAGGTGTAATCAACACGTTCACATTACGACTGTGGAAAACTGTACAATTCCCCAAACGTGCTTTTTTTTAGATTTCACTCTGTTCCCCCACGTGTCGCTAGGCAATATTGGATCAGTTGTCCATTCTTGCCTACCGACACGTGCACTTCTTCGCTGAAAATGTATCACGTTATTCTAATGTACTACCGACTGTACGCTAATTCCAAAGATTCTTCGAGGACTATTGGTGGTCAAATAAAAGGCAGCATATTACGAAACTAAATAATAAAACTAAATAAGTTGGGATCGCTGTGTGGGCAAATGTAATGCTCGAGGAGTAGGTTATGACTGTAAGTATACCCCGCTCAATTCCTCCTAATCTTTCTTGTCCACGCACCTCATCCAAGAGCGAGCGGTCGAGAATTAATGAGGTCTTCTCAGCAGCCTATTCAAGTTAAACCAATGAATAGGCTGCTGACCAATGTTGATGGAATTGGGACATGTACGAAGGTGGGGTGTCCTAACATAACCTCGTAAGAAATGACACAGTTCCCACATCGTTTTTCAGGACGACAATGGGGAATTGGGCGTGAACGCGCTCATACTCATAATCTACACCCGAATCTCTATATTTGCCCACAGAAAGCCCAACAATTTTGTGATACAGTGCCTTTAAGCAACGCAACAACATATTATCGGCATTTTTTTCATTGAAACGGTCTTTCTCATCGCCGCCGTCATAATACCTATCATCGAATTTAGAAATTATTACACATTGTACAATATGCGTGACTGTAGTAGACCATCAGGACCCATAAATGTTTTCAACTAATTACTCACTACTTTGGCTGCGATCAACTTTCTCAGCGTAGCATCCGCTGATAACCGGCTGTGTTCGAAGCGGTAGAGCTAGCGGTTACAACCGAGGCGAGATTCGCTAGCTCCGCTCTTGTCTGCACATCGAGAGGAGTTAGTAGTTGGTTAGTTCCTCACATCGATCGCAACCGCTGACTCTACCGCATCGTTTCTAGCGCAGCCGCTTATGAATTTCCACCACGGTTCAAGTCGCTTTTACGTCAATATATAATTTTCTTAGAGTACAACAGCAGCATAATGAAAGAATATGCAATACCTGTATTTCAGCCACTCTGTAAGGCATTCCTGATGAACGTACTTTATACTTCCAGTACAAAGACATGGGTAGTATAGATGACCATCATCACCACGACAGACACGACACATATCTAAACTTTTCGCATCTTGAAGACCCCGTATACGTACAATTTTACTGATGGAAACTTCGATAATAGACAAAATAGCTTATGCATTATATGAATTTCGCAAACATGTCTAAAAAGTACTTTTCGAATTGTAATTTATACAAAGAACTCTTATCGATACAGTTTCACTCGAAACCGCTCCAAACAATAGGTGTTACAAGACTTTGGAGGTAAGCGCTTTCGAAATTCTTTTCCTCTTTCCCTTTTTGTTCTTTGTTAGCGCCTACACTATAAAATCTTAAAGGCTTGTATAATATTTCAAAACTATAATATTAATATCTTGCTGGAAGCTTGACGGCTCGAGCAGTAAATACAGCTGGCTTAAGCGTATTGTAAAATGACAAAGCGACGCGCCCTCGGTGAAGGCGTGCAGAGAGCTCCTTCCACAGGGTGGAGGAGATTCATCGGACCACTTTTCTTTTCCACTATTTCGTATAAAAGTGCATAAATGGGCTTACACAGCCTTAAAGAAGTCCTTTTCCACTAGATTTATCGTTTTCGTTGCTCCCAGGATGCCTTTAAGTCCTCTGATTCTAAGGGTACAATTTCTGTCTTCTGTATTTTGTGCAATTAAACATACTTAGTGTTTGTTATGACAAAAAACCCCAAAGTCCGAATGATAAATCGATGATAAAGTTGGAACAACGATAACAATCCTGCATCAAAAATTAAAAGGAAACTTTGGCAATGCAACTTACGGTGATCATCATTGTCATCTACAGACTGCGGAGGCTGAGAAGACGTGGTTGGACCAACAGTTGGTGGAACATTCTCCGGTTTTCCAGAACCTGTAGCTTCAGAGTGACCATAGTCAATGTGTTCCATCGCAATAATTCAGCACATCTACTTCCAGTACTAGCACAGGGAAAAATTGCAATATGTAGCTGAAAATGTGAAGTTTTATTAACAAGTCAGACTACTTCTTCTGTGGACGTGACGGCTTCTGAACAAAACATATCTCGATTTGATTGATATTAAACAAGACGAAGAACGTGTCGATACTAGCAGCACCTCTTTCCAAATACTGTTATTCTAACTTTGTTGTCAAACACTCGTTAAGATAATGGGTAAACGGTAGCAAAACAAAGAAAATAACAAGTAAGCAAAGAAAATAGTAAGCTTTGAACGGAGATTACAAATAGTGCATTTCCAACACATAAAATCAGTCAACATTTACATCTAGTAGATATATCTTTATACTGCTCACTGTGTTCGTTCTCACTCTTAGTATGACTTTCTGGAAGCACAAACACGGCTAATTGGTAACCATTGATTTTATCTCCCTGGCAAAATACGAAAGTGCTCGACACTCCACTGCAGAACCTATCCAGTTCTACTCATTTCATAGGTTCAAGGAAGGCACACCTTCTGACTGTTCTGCGCTGTTTCAGAGTGTCCCAAACGGTTTGGTGAGCAACAGTCGGGTCAAAACGACATCAAAAGCAGCAAATCACAGATTCGACGTGGTGAGAGAAGCCGCATTAAAAACTAAAGATGGGGTTGTAGATTGCGGAGTCTACAACACTAACTCTAGCTTTTCCTTCATCACGGAAGATTCGCGACATCCTGCCTCTAAGCTCGGTGCAGTTGCGTAAGCGGCTGCGCACGAACCAGTGCGGTGGAGCGTAGCCATTATGATGAAGAGAAAGGGACTTCTATAGTCGGTTCAAAACGACATAAAACACGGACATTTGCGCAAGCGGCTGCGCTCGAAGCGGAGCGGTTGGGATTGTGTAAGGATCCATGCTACCGCCAGACACCTCTGCAGTTCGCCATGGTCCCACCCCGATTCCAACCGCTGTCTCCACTGCACCGCTTCCGAGCGCGGCCGCTTGCGCAATGCAACGCAAGTCGTTTCAACCCAACCATAGCACCACACACCTCTGCAGTTCGCCATGGTCCCACATCGATCTTAACCACTACAATCACCGCAGCGCTTCGATCGCAGCCGCTTACGCAACCGCACCGCGCTCCATGTCGTTTTCACCTGAGTATACATCTGGAACTTAAAAGGACCTGAGATGATAATACCAGTAAAGTTCAAATTGCTAGGACGCATACTAGAATCCAAACATCGAGTTGCTGCCAGATACAGAGACTTAGTTGGTCGCAGCAAATAAATGTGAATAGAGTTAGATGTTGTGGCCCCTCTGGTCTAGTCAACTTTATCGATCACTCCAGCAGACTCATGATACCAAAAATCGATTAACTCTTTTTTTTGGCTCAATCCGGGAATTCGAAACGGAGCACGGAACGGCTAAGAGCGTTTGATAGGTCGCACGACGAAGTACCGAGCACGTGTCATGCTAACAAAGAAACAGAATGGGTCGGTTTAAAGGCAAAGAAGATAGGTGGGATTCGTATACAGGATGGGAGACACGGAAGGTGGGACCGTCCATTTCCCAATGCCGAAAAAACGGCCCGGAGATACTTCATTCGTTTGGCGCACCACTGACAAGAGGTCGATGGAGCGCGCCAGTCTGGGGCCCATCTTCCGGGCCATTTTTTACGCTAAATAACAAGAAATGGACGGAATCACCTCCCTTTCCGTAGTCTCCCATCCCGTATACGAATACTCCACCTGAAATCTGCACAACCTCAGATTCGTGGGGAGATGCCTTTAAATAAGCAATGGATGGGAAAAACATGCAAGAGATTCACTGTTGTTGTTAAAATGCAGATCTCGGTCGCAATTTACTTCGATTCGAAAAACTCCAAAAAACGAAACAGTTGCAATGAGCAAAGTTCGGAACATTCGGATTTCAAGCTGATTCCTAAATACCTCGTAAATGGATCGATACAGAAAGGAAAGTCAAAACAGTAGTGAACGTTCACCATATACAAACTGCATAGTTTAAAGAAAAAGATATAATTGTCATAATAAGGAGATATTCACAGTGTTTTCGGAGGGTTTCTGCAAAAATTATAACACTTTCCTACGGACACCTCGTTTTTTTCAGAAATTCACGACTGAACTCCAACTCCGAAGGGGTACTTTTGACTAAAAATGACATCCGCGTACAACAAAATTAACAATGCTTAAGACAACAACAAAAGAAGAAAAAGAATTACTAATCCAGCTGTGGAACGATAATAGCTAGATTAATGGAGGGGGCGGATAATACTAGATAAGGACAGCACGCACGGATCCATAACTCCATAAAATCCTTCCCATTCTGCGGTAGGACCCGGAAAATCCCCTACTCACGTAGCTCCATCGAGAATGATAAAGTTACCGTGACGACAGGCCTTCAATCACATGAGAGAGAAGCTACGAACTCCTGGTGGTTAGCGCTTTCAGTTTACACCATGGGTGTAGCATCGTTGGGTGAAAATAGGAAGTACGAGGATAGTTGTGATAGATTGGCGGGTCTCTTGTCAAGTATCATCACACAAAAATCCAGAGAGCAGTGCCTCCACCGTGCCGATGGCAAAGTGCTGATAAGATACGGAACGATACGTGAACTCGGGTGAATTCCCGCGTAGTTGTTGAACACAAAGAACTAAGAAAATCAATCAATCAAATGCTAAGGAAAAAACCGTGGATTTCCTCTCATATCATGTTGAACTATTGGAGAAGTGCACGTAATCGTTGAGAGGAAGTGCTTCGACCACAAATAATATTGTCAGAAGGCGTGTCGTGCCTGAAGTCGGTGGCTTATTGTGGCCGCGTACATTCGGTGAACAGCTGGTTTTTCATCCGATGATCCGTCGGTAACATCACGCCCTGAAAACATGCTATCCAGGCTTCAATGGAGGTCTTTCTTTTTAATTGACTACAAATTCTCCTCTACAATGTCTCACGTGTATTCTAGAATGGTTCGACAGAACGCTTTACAAGATGATGATCATCAGGTCAGATTTCAAATCACTTTTTTGTTTATTTAAAGGGTTACAGTATTCACATATAATTTGAAGAAATGATAGTTCTGAAAAGAAAATATAGTATTGTATTTATGTGTGAAATTACAGCGCTCAATAATCACTCACTTTGATGCTCTATTGGACTCATTATCAACGTATGAAGTTTCACGGAAACGTAAAGGGAAACTCACTAAATTCTTTCACTTATGGGATCAATTCAAGGTAGGTGTACTTTCCTTTCCTGTCTATCCGATAACTTGTTATGGAGTTCCTCTTATTTTAGACAGAACAGACACACCGTGCACCGCGAGGCATTTATCTCTGGGGCACCGTCGGTTGTGGTAAAACAACATTGATGGATATGTTTTTCGACTGTTGTCCTTTCACTGAGAAGGAAAGAGTTCACTTCCATTCATTTATGCAAGAAATGCATAAGAGTAAGCTTAATTGTTCCCGTCATTGGTTTTATTTTTGATCAGTCCTCTTGAGCAAGTATTAAGCACAATATCCAACGGGGAATGAGATGATTCGCATAAAGTTCTTGATCTTGCGTTCATAGTTTTCTTTCCTCAGTAACTACTTCAGGATTCGGTTGAAAACCTCTTATTTGTTAGCTCACAAAACATTACTCTACAATAGTTGAGGGGGAAAATGTACTTGGGAGGGGGAGGACCTCAACTGCGCTCAGCTTATTCCTGGAAGCTCTATCTTTCTTTTTTCGCTTAGTAGCTTTAGCCCACATGTCATAGTTGCTCTAAGACTAATGCTTAGGTTTCAGGGAGCCGACTTAGTTATTCACTTTCCATGGAAATAGGAGTTCCATTGAGTCCCACTTCCCAACTTTATAGCAATTACGATCGCAATAGTAACCTCGTGAAGAACCTATCAGAATAAATGTTAGGAATCATTTTCCAAGTAATGGCTGCGGTTGGAATTATATCTGTTACCGAATAATAATAATAAGTCAAATTAAAATAGGAAGGGGGAAAGCATAGGAGACCGTAGGAAACGCGCGATAACTTACTTAGCCACAAAAAATGGGAGTTCTCGGGTCCTGCAACATACGATTCCATTGTCGCCTACACATTTATATTATTGAAAGTTTTGAACTTAACATTCTCCTTATTATCTCTCAAAAGTGCGTCACTGAAGTTTTTGACGCTCAGCTCTTTTCTCAAGGAAAAAATTTTCCATCGATACGTTAATTTCTGTTTTCTAGCATTATAAGCGCGGTTTAATGTGTTGTTTCTGTATCATTGAGATTTCGTGTGAGTTTCATTAGGGAGATTTTCGTATTTCGCTAAAAGTTGCACTTCGCCAACGATTTCTTGTCGTTTCTGTGATGTGAAAGGGTAGCTGTGACACTACAGTGTTCTTATCTCATAAGGCTCCGTTCGGAAAGCCATCTCCAAAAAAATAAGAACGAAGAGAGAGAAGGTTCTCTCTCTTCGTTCTTATTTTTTTTGTCATTTGGTGAGGTGTTTGAAAGCAGTTAACAAAGCCTGCTCTGCTCGTTCTACGCACAATAAAAACATCTAGAACTACCGAGCATACATACAAACATGCGGACATGTTTATTTATGACTTATTACTTATTGTTATTTCCCTACTTATTTAATTACGTCTCGTTTCCGTGTTGGGTGACAATGTTTTATTATATTAATTACAAAACGCGTTTTCGTTGCTACTGAAACAGCAGATAGCTGAGACAACGTGCATTTCTTCGCCCAAGCAATTTTCTCAGTTAGACTTTATCTTGTTCCATTATACTTTTATCAGTCAGACCACCTTAGAGAGCCAAAATTGGTTTTTATGATAAATCTGCTTCCGATGGAGTTTCTCATTGTCAGGAATGCATGCGCTAAAACTTGCGGATGCTGGAGAGCGAGGCTCGTTCGATCCGGTGCCACACATCGTTGACGAAATTATGAGCAGATGTAAGCTTCTCTGCTTCGATGAGTTTCAGGTACTCTAAAAGCTAATGTTCTAAGGTGATCTTTGTAATCACTGATGAGAAGAACGAGAACATCGAAGTTTGTTGTTCTCTTTCGTATCATTTCTATTCAGGTGACTGATATCGCTGATGCAATGATTCTGAAAAGATTCTTCTCGCTACTATTCGAAGAAGGTCTCGTAGTTGTTGCCACTTCCAATCGTCCTCCCAAAGATTTGTACAAGAATGGGCTACAACGGCATCAGTTTGTGCCATTCATTGGCGTTTTGCAGGTACTCTCCTCTTCGCCTTTGATTTCTTGTTGTCGCTGTTTTTTTTTTGTTGTGGAAGTCATACCCCTTTTCTGTAACATCCTTTTTTGTTCTGTTTTTGTAATCCACTTCTTATGACAGGAAAGGTGCCAAACTCTTTCGCTCGACTCTGGTATAGATTACCGTAGAATAGGTAGTGGCGATTCTGAATCGTTTTTCGTTCGATCAGAGCATTGTGATGTTAACCAACAATGTGATCGTGTCTTCAAACAGTTGGTTGCTCAAGAAACGGATAGTAAGTGGTGACATCGTTTGTATTGAAACAATTTGTCTTACTCTCATGTGTACGTCTATTTAGCCATCCGTAGTAAAGTCCTCAACATTCTCGGACGTAATGTAGAGGTAAAAAAATGCTGTGGTGGAGTTGCAGACATCGAGTTCGCAGACGTGCGTTTTTCTTATTTTCGATCTAAATTGCTCCTCTTTCTCAGTTTTGCATGTTCCTTATTTAGTATTTTAGTGGTGCGAACGACCATGTGGTGCAGCTGATTATCTAGTCCTAAGTCGGGTTTTTCACACTATAATCCTTCGGAATGTGCCTGTCCTGACAAGGTCTAAACTAAGCGAAGCTAGACGGTTTATAACAATGATAGATACGTTTTACGACCAGAAGGTAGTGTTCCCTTTATACAACTTTCGCTTGTTTTTTTTCGTGTCTATTATTTACTAGGAAATTTCTTAGGAGTGAATCCATAGTACCGATTCGGTTATAGTTAGTAACTAGATCATTTAAAGTTTATCGAAGAGAATCCATGCTTAGCATACTTGGGCATCATGAGACCGTTGAGTTTCTATTGGGTCGTAGATCCTAATGTGCGTGTTAGACTCAGTTTTGGAACAACATTATACATACGACCAACAAAACTTATTCGTACTAATACGCCTATGAGTTTCCTAAACAGCTCAGTTCCTCAGCCACTCCAGTTATGTTCCGAACTTTTTTTTGCAGATAACTTTTTCTTTTACTACTGCCCTAACATGAAGATAAACTACAAATTTTGCTATTCACATTAGAAAACAATTCCTATACAGTAAAGTGTTCACTGAAACTGCTTCTGAAAACTGCCTACTCGAATAAAAAGAACACATGGTTTTTCACAGCAAACTTGATTGAATCCACCTGTTTTTGAGAGGAAGCCAGTTGTCTTACTTCTATAAAACTATGATGGTTTCTAAGGTGTATTTTTGTTTTGCTCCGCTTCCATTTGGGAACTACTTATAATTCCGTTATAACAGTTCAAAGACAGCATTTGTGGAAATTTTCGCGGTTTAGATCTCTCTATCATTAGGTGGGGCGGTTTGAGCTTATTTCACAAAGTTATCAATAGCTTGTCCCGTTCCTATTTGGTGATGGAGAGACCCCAGCCTCGAAAGTTTCCGGGAGCGGTGCTATTAATTGCGAAGCGTTCAAGTAGTAGTATTCGAACATCGTACAAAAAGCCGGTATTCAGCCTGCTCGAAGTCAATAATCTGTGATTAATCTATTATTTCATTCATGCATTCCTTCAAGCCTTCCTTTCGCTTGATTTTTCCATCAATGTTATACTATATGACTAGCATTTGCCCGAAATTTTCCTCATCGACAGGTGAGACTCGTTGTCAGTGCTGACGCTCCTATCGACAAAGTTTTCCAACTAGCTGTAGAGGAAGTGCTTGACTTGAGTGATTCTCAACGAACACTCATGGATGATTTGGATGTGGAAGAGGATGGTGTATGTTTGACCTTTACGTTCTGGTAGCATTACATTTATGTTTAAGTAATTTTAAATGTTTCAGGATAGCGCCCGTGCCAATGTCTTCTCGGGCGAAGAAGAAACTTTTGCCTATGACCGTACGGTTTCGCGATTGTTCGAGATGCAGAACTCTCAGTATTGGTGTGCAAGAAAACCCACTTCGCACTCATTTTGAAATATGTTGAAAAACCTGAAATAGTCCATGCAGAGATATATGATCGATAGTTCAGTGTACATGCTATTAAATAGCACTATTCTTTCCCGTATCAACTGATTGAGGGATGAGTGGTGAAACCTATTCTCATTCGTTTTTCTCATTCGAACTAGTGGACTCAGTTGCGAATTTAATTTGGAATTCTCCTCAGTTTGTACTCGTTACGTTTTAACTTTACAACTGATCATTCGGTGCTTTTGATGGATTCGATTTTTTAGGTAGTCTTTAACATCAGATCATCATCACTGGATTCTCTTTGAAACCTAGTTTTCACTATGCTCAACTAATAGGGGAACCATCAGAAGTGAAATCAAGGTGGTGTCTATGAAATCATTCGAAGGTACAGAGAAAATGTTATGAATATGTATCACTTCACACTTAATTTTCCTTAATATTACTGTTAGCTACTGCCATGTTTATTGTCGGTCTGACAAATCTTCAATTTTCGAAGTTTAAAGGCAGCATACCACGAATCTGAGGTGGCGTGGATTTCAGATAGAGTATTCGTATACGGGATAGTAGATTATGGAGAGGGGTGTGGGTCCGTCCATTTATTCCTCATTGCCGTAAAAAACGGCCCGAAAGGTGCGGCGCCGCACAGGGCTGGCGCGCTCCAACCGAACTCCTTGTAGAAAAAAAGCGGAGCGCTCGAAGCCGTATCTTCTGGCCCGTTTTCTACGGCAATTAGGAAGAAATGAACGGAATCACCCTCCTCCCCATAATCTACGACCCCGTATACGAATACTCCACCAGAAATCCGTACCACTCCAGATTCGTGGGGTGATGCCTCTAAACAGGGTCGAGAGTAGGATTTGTGCTAGCTTTGTATTATACTGCTATTTTTCATATAAGTTGTGAGGTATAATCAAAAATTATGAATTTCTTTATCAATTTTACTCCATACTATACTGCTCGGATAAGGATTAATGGTAAGATATTGTCGCCGGTATATGTTCGCCCGGATAAGCGTGATGCCATTTCAATCAAGGAAGGGCTGAGGGAATGTGTTTATCGGATGGGGAGCTGGGGGAGGTGCCTAATCGGGCATATCGCGAAAACGAAGGAGAAAAACGATGCAATCCAGGAAAATAGCCACAACTGAGGAAAAAAGAAATTAGTAAACAAACAATGCACGCAAAGTTGAACAAAGTTTATAAACTTGGTGAGGACTAAAAAAAAATTCTCCTCCAAATTCTTGACTACTAAAGACTAAAGAAGAACTAAGAGCAAGGAAGAAATGAAAAAAATAAATTGGAAATATTGCAACCTATGGAAATTAGCCGATCAATGGTGACATAGTTACACCATCTAACCACATTTTGTTGCAATCATATATGCGATAGTCCGAGCCGGTGCTCCGACCCCTTTCACTTTTGGACGTTTGGCGAAGGAACTCCCTTCACTTTTGAATGGTTGGCAAAGCGCCCCATTCACTTTTGGGCAGTTTGCGAAAAGGATCGTCATCACTTGCGCTGCATCCCATGAGCTAAACCCCCTTCACCTGAGAAAGTCCCGGCTCCTCCCTATCGCACCTATGGTTGCAATTGTGCATATACGAGGCGCCTCCGAGCGACTTAATGACAGCTATTATATCGAAAACTCTTGCGATCGGAAATTGAAGAAAAATATTAACAAAACATTTGTCGTAAAAGTGGGACAAAATATATCTGAACTTGAGATAGGGCCGCGGACGACTATAACAACCTCATTGAGGAATTTGGCTCAGCGTCGTCTAGATGTGCTTTTGTGTGACTGCGAGATGGCAGAGGACGTAAACTGTGGGTCATAAGCATAAATTAAAAGCATAAATTACACTCAAGGAAATCAGTTAAAACTACGTTTCAACATGCCGAGATTCAAAGACAGTCGAACATGGGCAATAAATTACACCGTATAAATTCCTAAAGACAACAATGAGGACGCCTTTCATGATGAACTCAATGCGTAAAACATCCAGCTAACAGGTGGTCGTTGTTGTAAGCGACGCGAATGCGAAGATGGGACTTTAACAACGATCCGATGTGCTAGTGAAATGGTATTATTTAGTTTAGCACACGTCGGATAACGGTAAACGTCAACTTAGGTGAACAGGCGGGCCTTGCCATCGCTTCAACGATCAAGATGAATCACCGACCATCAAATTACGTAGCACAATCAACCTTTTTAAACCCTGAAAAGCAGCGTAAACAAAAGATAAGAGTTCTCGAACTTCAGTTCGACTACGTTGTGACAAGAAATATTCCTCAATCGGGAGTTCAATAATCTAGAGCGGTTTGAGACGCCGCATTCGACTCTGGCCGCCGTCCAGTTCTTCACACACTCAAGATACGGTTCCACAAGAGAAACTGAGGAATTCCTAATTAACTGAAAATTGACATGGTAGGTCTGGAAGTCGAAGATGCAGAACTAAATTTCGCCAACGTGTGCCTATTCATGTTGAAGTACGGACCAGGAAGATGCACAGATTCCTTCACGTGGTGCGACGACGCTCCAAGGGTGATTTCAACCAAAAAAAAGCCTCTGAAATGGAGTTTGTGTCATCATCTGCCATAAGACACCAAATGGACGCCGAGTGCAAAGGAATTTGAAAAGGCATGGAGGAGAAGAACTCTCGGAAAGCTTGTGGTTTACTTAAACAGTATACCGGCGAGATGAAAAGATATTCGCCAATACTACCAATATAGTGAGGTCGGTGAAGCAACTCTATCAATTCGGTGAGATCACTCCAACAGCCTGCTGAAGCCGTAATTGCCACAGCTCCTGGACTACAGCACGTTCATAATTTCTTATCCGACCGACTATGTATGTACGAAGTCGGATGGTCGGCTCCGGTCTGTATCCAAAAGATGAAGAATGGAAAGTGTGGTAGAAGTGGCGGAATTAGCACAATGTCTCACGAAACTCCACGAAGGAAGAGGTTTCAGCACACAAATGCTGAAATCTCTTCCTTCGTGGAGTTTCGTGAGACTACAATCATGCGTTCAAAGTGGCCAAAGAATATCTGACTCGGGGAGAAACGCTATCATAATTCTCATCGAAATTAAATTGCTCGTCACAGATCCTAGGAACTGTCGAGGAATCTCATTGCTGCGTGTTATGTACAAGACTTTGGTACGGAATATCGTGGATGGGCTTATCAAATACTGCGAAGGAAGCACCCGTGATGAGCACGCCGGCCTTCGCCCTGGTCGATCGTGTCAGGAGAGCGATCAAAATGTAATAGCAGTACTCGAAGCGAATGCAGTTGGTTATTTATTACCTATTTTCTGGGATTCAAAACCGATTTCGACACTTCTTATGAAGTTCGTTTCCCCAAAGTGCTACGTTCTGATTGAGTACCAGAAAAGTTCGAACTCCTACTTGATGACATGAAACAGCGACCCGCTGGTGGTATTCGACCACCAGCCGGATTTAGTCTACTGTTCCAAGGGTATACTAGAATAAGATAAGGAAAGTGGCAGGACCGCTCATTTTCAACGATGACATCGTGCGAAGAGCAGTCGATCAGTGTACTGCTGAGATCGTCTTAGCCACCATCAAGGTGCCTATTAATCCGGTGCGCCGGCAGTGTTATTTTATTGCAGTTAGGCGACATCTCTTATTCTACTTTGCAGTTGATGATATCATGCGAAGAACGGTTGAGCAATGTCCCGCTGATGTGATTCTTGCACCATTTTGACGTCCTTTGGTCTGCGAGAGTACCGCTGGAGCTCCGACGATGTAGTAGTTTTCACTTCTGGCAGCGCGAAGTTGAAACATGTCATCGATGCCCCGATGAATGCAAGTAAAAGTGGGTCTCCGCGGAATCCTCAGCAAGAATATAAGTGACCGTACACCCAATTGAACTCGTGGACCAGTTCTTTTATGAACTGAAAAACGACAGTAACTACGAGAGGGATATACATCACAACGCTAAGGTCAATTTACCTATCCCCAGTTCGCCTCATTATGGAGTATGGAGAGAAACTTGGGCTGCACTGACAACTGTGACGGAGAAGATCCACTCCATGGAAAGGAGGCTGTTTAGAGCCTGCTTGGCTACTTTTAGTCTCTAGGGTGTGCTACAGTGAAAGTTTTTGTGCCGGATTCGAGATGGTTTACTTACGGATTGCACATGGAAAAGATCAACATCTTGCATCATATTCTAAAGTAGTTTCAAAAAAAAAAACGGTCTTCGCCTTCCTGGTCACATTATGAGGATGTCATCGGATCGTCTTATCCAAGTTGCCTTTGCGGCTGAACTGGAGAAGATCAAACTCCCGAAATACGGAATAGATGACGAGAGATCTGAAAAAATTTGGCATTGACAGGCAGTTCAAAAGGTAAGTAATATAGGTAGTTTCGTAGGATGTAGAACAGTGATGGTTAGATTCAGTGCTGGCAGAAGTTTGACTCGATGGTAGCTGAATCGTAGGAAAACTCAATCGACAACGGCGTTTTCCATACTGTGAGATTTCCATGCCGTGCCTTAGAACTTTAGAATTGTTAATTTCTTGGTATACTACCTTTAAATAACTTTAAGACTGTTGTTCGGGCTGAGCGTTTTCGCGCTCTTGCTGACTTTTGACCTGCAGAGTTGGCGCCAACGGTGGTCAGTGGCTCTACTCGTATACTTGCAGTTTGTCTTCTAACGCTAACCATCTACAATATATTGAAGGATTTCTATGAGGTTTTGAATACATTTACCCTACAGAACGGAAGCAGCAACGGATGGTAGCTGAAAGCGGTTGCTACTCGTCGAAATACGGACAGAATTACGACTGCACTCCTCGGTGTCTTCTGTTTTTCATGCGTGAACGTGCACCATGGCTGATGAAAACAATTGTTTACATCAGGCCATGGTACGTTTTGGTATCAGTTATTGTCACTGGGAGAGCTTACTTGGAGTTACGTTTTTTTAAAAAAAAAAAACTTTTATTCTAGGTTTATACGACTTAGGCAACACTAGTAAAAGAAAAAACACGAATCAGTTTTATTTCAGTTTTGATGTCCGCCTATATCTCAATTGGGCATTATTGATTTCTTGGTGTTCTGATTTTTTATTTTCACTGAATCACTTTGTCCGGTCATGATGTGTGTGTGTGTTGGCGCTTCTTTGAGCGCAATGAATAAATAAAACAAATCAATATGCTTTTTGGTATATATGAGCTAGTCTTCGATCGTTGGCATATTTTTCGCCTGTTTTGGGGCGTTTCCCTGATAAAACACAACTGTGTCCGGGTGCGGCGTGCGGACGGAAGTCACCGGATCCGGCTGATAACATATCAACCACCTCACATGCTATCGATTCCGGTTTCTCGTGATATAGGTTGAGTTCCCTGTCCCATTTTGCTTAGGTGCCTGCTAATTTGTCGATGGTTCCAAAATTAACTAATATGTACTACTGGGAAGCGTTCATAGTCCGTATCATGCAATACTTTCGGTGAAGAACTGGTTAAGTCGTTACGGAGGCGGGAGTTTAAAAACTCTGACGCGTTCAAATACTAGGTTAAAGCGTGAACTGAAATTCTTCGATATAGTCTTCAAACGAACGCACCTTTAACGTTACCCAAGCGAAGATCCTCATAGTAGACTGAAAATTTTACATATAAATCCTGTTTATTTATATAGTACAGTGCGTCTTTTGGAAGGGGTAAGAAATTATGCTTTTTGCCGACCTGACAAAGCGATGGATTACGATTAGGGAAAGAACGCTTTATGTGCGGATTTCTCGCCTTCCTTACCGGTGGAATGACCAGGAAGTCTACTTTAAAAATATACTTGAAACGACAGAAAAAGTTTCCAGAAATCTTGAGCGCAATAATAACTGGTCCTTCTTTTCCTTCTTCTTTCTTTCTTTTTCTTTTTTCTTTGTACGGACATTCTCTTGCTAACATGTTCTTTCTTATTGAAGAGGAATAATCACAGCGTCATTTCGTGATTCCACAACGGAACGGCGCCGAATTTTCGTGATAAAATGGCGTCGCAGCGACTGATGTGATTTATTACTTTTTGATTCGTCAACAGTTTATTAAGGGACGCATCTTCATTTGAGACGTGAGTTTACTGAAGGTTCTCTGAACTTTCACTCACTTTGGCCGAAAAACTATTGTCTAATGAATTTGTGTCTCCTTGCTGTGCTAACTTGCTTCGGTGAAATTTCTTTATTGGACTGACGTTTCGATAAATTCGTCCTTGACAAGGGAGGCGAATTTATTGTTCTATCACGCGAAGTAGACAATAATGAGACATTAATGATATCATTAATGGTATCGATGGCCCCACAGATAGAATTTCCTGGCTGCTCAACATAATCCTAAATCAGCTGCTCAAATATGTCTACGCCCACCTCAGTAGTTCTAACAACTTCCTAAAACATCTTCGTAGTACCTCGTTTGAGCGTAAATGTGTAGTAGAGACCTTTGAGGTCACTCTATACGAACGTTTCAAACGATGTAACGATGCAGGCTGTTCACGAACTGCTCAGGCAGCGCCAGGCTTCATTGAACATGTATGGATTGAGCATTAGGCAGACCATGACACTGCTAAATGAATGCCTGAATCGCTCTATTTTCCGATAGGGACAGTACAACTTGGAGACCTAGTTATGGGACAAAGCTGGCATCCACTCTCGCCATTGTTTTCATGGCCAAGATCGAAATAGACCTAAAACCACTGCTGCATTATCGTTACATGGATGACTGCTGCGTCGTCTGCTCAACACAAGCAGAATTAGACACGTGCTTCAATCTTCTCAATCAGCAGTGTCCGCACATTTTGTTCACAAGGGAAAGACCGATAGACAACTGGTTGGCTCTCTTGAATGTGCATATTTACTTGCGGAGTGGGATATGTAAGACTAAGTGGTACCGGAAACCCAGTAGCAAAAGCATCTCAATCCACTATCTTTCAGCGCAACCAAGCAAAATGAAAAATCTGTTACAGGTAACATGTACAGGACGGCAGCAAGAGTCTCATCGAGTAGCCAGGAAAAAGCATGGTCTGTAAGTCTGGCCCATAAAGTGGTAATATCTAATGGGTACCCAAATAGAGATGGTGCTACCCGACAAGCACGACATCCCTCTCGAAGATCCAACGTAGTGGATAGCCCAGAAAAGATCCCTTTCTGTTTACCTCATATATCTGATGATATGAGCAGAGCGGTACGGAGCTGTCTACGAAAAGCGGGTATAGAGAATGACGTGAGAGTTGAGGAAATACCTCCAGCGAACCTCAAGGGTCAGCTGGTACGTAACCATGATTGGGGTGATTGCATGGTATCAGGAGTAGTGTATCGTATCACGTGCAGGTGGTGCGGTGACGATTATATAGAAGAAACGGGACGTCCACTGTGTATTGGGGTTAAGGAGCAGCTAGGTGGACTCGCAAAATCTGAAATCTTCACCCCACTCGCAGAACACTAGAAGCATTTTGGATAACCGCCAAAAGTCCAAAAATGAACAATAAGGATGAGTGCATCGCTTTCACAAACGAGCTATCCCCATATCAAGACCTATGCGGGTTTTGATCTACGGGGCGGGCCGTGAGGTCCCTATATAAAACCCTTGTGACTCATAGTTTTGGTACGTAGTGGTCTGTTGCGGTACCGAGTCTAGCTTATGAGGTAAGCCTCAGCCAATGTGTTGCTGTTTGCGTTTGCCTACCGTTTGGAAGGTTTCCGGTAGGATGATGAGGCGCTTGAGAGGATAAATCACTAATGGCTTTGATTTTTCCAGGCTCTAACGAAGGCGATAACGCCGAAACGTTAGCTGTTGTTTAATAAAGGCGAGCAATACCAATCTTGGCTACAGCTCAAAAAAAAATCAATTAAAATTCGTCCTTGTCAAAGGCCTGAGAATGTTTTGAGGTTTTCTGATGCAATGCATATCCCATTAAACTCCTTCGCTCTACTTGCCAAGCCTCGGCATCGTTTCAAGTACACCACGCAAGAACTCAAAAAGGAAAAGAAATTGACCAGTCTTACTGAACAACGGGACTGGTGTACCCCCGCTGGTTCTTGCAGATTGTCACGCCGGGGCGAACGAGATCTACGCACTGTGCAGCACCCTTAAGTATTGTTGCCTTGACAGTGTTAGGGAACTGCATGTGGGACAATCTTATAGCTCACAGAGTGTTACGAACGGCATAAAGTCATTAGGAATTGATAAGAACTCACTTTTATTATTCATGGATGGCTTCCTGACGGAAATCCAGAGTGCTTCTAATGCCTTCCTGGCAGACATTTCTTTTTCACATGCTAATATCGTGCACTTTCTTTCAGACTCATTTTTTATCAAGTTTCCCAGTCGTGTGCCGCTCTAATAGTTATTTTCAAATGTATTTTATCCCCGCTTTCACTTCTTCTCGTAATTGCATTTGCAACTTGAGAGTGATGTCGCCATGGTTCTTTGAATTTCTCTGTTTGTTTTCTTATCCATGCACAAAAAAGTGCTGACAGTTAACAACAAGAAATATTTTGTATTCTTTTATTCTGTACGACAACAAAATAATGCTTTTGTTGGATTTTTTCAAGTCGTGAGCGTCTTTTTGTAAATCGAAAATGCAAGTAGAAATAAAGAGTTTTGGTAGAATGTTACATAACTATTGACAGAGAATTTCTCACTCTATGCAGTGTGAGTTTTTCAACTTTTAAGCTCGATTGATTAATATTTTTTAGGATCATGTCGATCGCAAAAAACATGTTGAGAAGTAATTTAAGGTATGAAAAAACCTATTCGATGTTAAGTTGAACACAAGGAAGGAGAAACAACGAAGGAGGCTGTGCAGCTGATTGATTAGCAGTAATTTTTCAAAAAAAAAAGATAGGTGTAGTGGATTTTTATTCAACCATTGAGAGTATTTTGAAGCTATCTAGCTATTTTTTTGTTTTTATTTTAGATATTTTTTGTTCATTGTCCATGCTGCACATCAACTGTCTCCTCCTCCGCGGTTTTATCTCGAAACAAAAAACAACAACAACAAAAACAAAAACAAGTGGTGTTGAAAATGCCACGTCCTGTCCACGTTCCACTTCAAAAAGTTTATCTAGAGAGCAGAAATCAATAAAGGTAAAAAAAAAATCAAAACTTTACATTCTTAACGGGAAGGAAACTCTCTATCAAACAATGAATAACAGCTTTGGGAGTATGTTTTATTTCTATTTCATGCGATTATAACTTTAAAAAAGATCTCCTGATTTATTCCACAACCCATCATGTGCCATTGAGCGCTTGGTTGTGTAGATTAGAAAAAAAAAACTATCCGATTATAATTAATGCGCGGATAGTCAATGTTTCACCTCTTTATCCAACACTTTCTTTGTTTCTCTGCAGTATTTCTATTTTTTTTTCGTAAAATATTATTCTAGGCGAATATTTTCGCATTTACCCGTACTTGTTTCCTTACTATAAAGTTTTTTTTAGTTTCCTGAATATCCTGAATCACTAATTCTTTTCTGAAGCTTTGTACAGGCAGACTTTGGGAGTATAATTTGTTTCTACGAGCTAACTTTAATATATTATTTAATACATTAGTACATTATATAATACATCGCCATTGTAATTTTTTAATTAATTAACTATGCACATATATATTCATATGCAATAATTAATTAATTTAATTTGTTGTTATTTAATAGACTATACATTTATTTAATATCTATAGGAACTAATTCTAACTCTAGACAAGAAAAATCTTTTGATTTTAACGTTAACCCCTTATGAGGTGCATTTTTGTGAGGGTTGAGAAAACTGTCGAATCCCGAGAATCATGGACTCCTTTGGCTCATTATGTGTATTATATTGAGTTTGTTATAGTTTGTTGTTGTATTATATTATATTGTTGTTATTGTTATATTATATTGTTGTTATATTGTTGTTATTATATTGCTATTGTATTATATTATATTGAGTTATGTGAAAATGACTGAGGAGCAAAGCAACCTATTGTCAGGTTTTCGTGGTTAGAGATTGATAGAACAGGGGGAAAAAATTGAGGAAAATGAGGTAGGGAGGTGATTAGAAGACCCACTGGGCTCGGCGGCCTCGTATTGATCTGGCATTAAAGAGCTGCAGCAGCAACATGAGGAGGAGAGGACCCGAACTGGTACTCAAGCGCTGCTTCACGTCACGGCACCTCATCCTGGTGCTGGCTTCCGTTTGCTGCCTGCTGCCGGCTCTGTCGATCTCTGCTGATCGACATATACGCTTCAATTCTAGCTGGCTAGGGTCCCAGAGCTCTCTATTGGCCTGGGTCTCTACTTTCCAGCGTACAATTTTCCTCTGTACACACGTTCCGCCACAAAGACGGCTGGACCTCGAGAATTTCACAGCCAACAGTGGAGCGAAATTTTTGAAGAGGTGCCAAAAAAAGCAAAAAAAAAAAAGAAACTAGAACCGTAGAACTACCAACCACAAACTCAATGTTACATACTTCTCTCTCCACCTTCCCTCTTCTCTTTTTCTTTTCTTACTTTTCTTACTCATTGTGGTTCTTGTTGTGTTGTAACCTTGAAGAAGTTCCTCTAATTATTTCTAATCTACTCTCTCTTGAGAAAAATAAATAATAAAATACGATAAAATGAAAAAATAGAAAATAAAAAATTTTATGTCCGATAAAGCGCTAGTTGCTGAACTAGCGTTTCTTCAAATTTCTTGACGGTTTGGAGAAAAAAATAACAAAAAAAAATGCCACAAAATGCTATTGCCATGTCGCTCAACCAGAAAATAGTGCAAATATTTGTAGTTATATTTTCTTATTATGCCAACGAGGTTTTGGTAAAATTTCATTATTGGACTGACGTTTCGATGAACTCGTCTTTATCAAATGCCGGAAAATGGCCCGAAATCTTTTGATGCTATTCATACCCGCCTTCGAACCCCTCCTCTCGCCTTGCAAGGGTATTTTATGTTAAATTTGTGTCAATTGTTAAATTTATTTTCTTCTTTTTAGTTTAATTTATTCCTCAATGTATGTATATTTACATTTAATAAATTTTAAATGTTTTAATTTATTAAATTCTAAATTTTAGATTTAATGAATTCCACCAACATTTTACTATATGTATTTCAATATAATTCATGGCATTTTCAATAAAAGGAATGCTTTTTCTAGATGGATAGTTCTCCAAGAAATAGTTCGGAAATTTATGTTCTCTTGTTTTGCCAACGAGGTTTAGGTGAAACTTTTTTATTGGCCTGACGTTCCGACAAACTCGTCTTTTTCAAAGGCCTGAAAATGGTTCGAGGTCTACCATGCATATCCCGAAAAACAAGAGAACATAAATACACTGTCAAACGCCGAGGTTTCAAAAAGAGAGGATTTGTAGATAGTTCGGAAATTAATCTCTGCTAAATGCTATGTTAAATAACCGCGCTTTTTTTATTTGAAAAAATCTTTTTGTTTTAACATCTCTTCATGAAGAAAAATGGAGAAAATATTGGATTAGTGTGTAAAATCCGTAAAAAAAACAGCCACAGACTATCCTTTATGCTCTGCATATGCAACAGTATACTATGCACTGCTACATACTGTAAATTACTGTAAAATTACATTACTGTAAAATTGGTCACGATTTCGTCAGTATAAAAGAATGGCGACGGAGGAAACAACAGAATAATATTTGAGGGATTTTTCTCTCTTTTAAATGTCCGTTATAATTGTTTTTCTATTCCTAAAATTATGATATTGTAAAGTCTGGGTAATATCAGGAGGAATTTGCCAGTGCTTATAACAAATCAGTCGACAATAACCTTCTTTTCAATTTTTCCCATTGCTTTCGTCCCCTGAGGCGATATGCACCAACATTTTCGGATTCTATTCGGGATGCTATTCGGTATCTCAAGGGGACTTTCTGGACGTCGAATCTGGAATATCTCAAGCATAGCACTTTAGCAGCGAAAAGAATGGCATTTTTTCTATTCCACTGGAGAAGTTACAAGCCTTTGAGCTCTTTTCTTGGTAGTTATTCCTGTGTTAACATCGTAACTAAAGGATACTTACTCATTATACTTAAAACGACATGAAGCGGTTTCTTTCGAGGCGCTTCGGTGGCGCGTAGCGGCTAGGATCGTTGTGAAACCTTTGCTGGCACCACCCATCGCTGCAATTTGTGACGGTCCCACCTCGGTCCCAACTGCTTCCTCCACCACCACGTTTCGAGAGCGTACGCAAATGCCGCACCACAACTATGCAAACTCGTGATTCATGTCGTTTTAACCCGACCATATATCTTCTATACAATAAAAAGAACACCAGTGTAATCAACTCCAGTAAACCATAGGTGGGACGGGTGCAGCCCAGTTGGGTAGAGGTGCGCTGTAGCCATGCGATCCATGTTTCGACACCGCCCCAGTGCCAGCAAAGCCTTTCATCCCTCCAGAGTTCGATAAATTGGTAACAGACTTGTCTAGGAGGGTAAAAACACCGACTTGACACATCGGCTGACCCCCACAAGCCATTGTATAGGCTAAACACCCGTTCGTTAACCTCAAACGATTCTGAATTGAAGCGGAGGTGGTGGCGCATCCCAAGTGGGTTAGTACGCCAGTTACTTTATCCTTTATCCTGTTGAACCATAAGTAACCTCGTTTGAAGTACAACTCATAAATCGAAGAAAATAAATTTTATCACCGGTGTTCAGATCTGTCGGGCATTTTTTAAAAAGTTATAGCAAACATTAAGCAGAAAAAAAACATAATAAATTTGATGAAAGGGCAATACAGCTATGCTATAATGGCACGAAGTGGTAGTATTAAATCCAGAAATTTGGGAAGAAGTTCAACATTCTTGGTAGGACGAACTGAACGAATATTTTAGCACGTTTTGGCCACAGGAATGGACCAGTTCCACTTCAGGCAAGGATTGCCCAACTAGGACTCACGTGTGAAGTAAAAATGTACACAAAAAAGTAGATTATTTCCTGTTGTGTACGTAAGTTCCAGTTACGATTCCGTGAGTATTTGCCTCCTTTTGAGCTATTTGTTGAATTTCCCTTAGTCTTGTACATATTTATCGACTTTACAGGTGTTATTGATGTGAAAACAATGTGAAAACGGAAATTTTTCGCTAAGGATTATTAAATCACATAATCTTTTCTCAGAGGAAGGAAAAGAATGGGTGGAGAAGGAGTAGAATGAAATCTGTAAACAATCACAAAATGATCATTCTGTATTTTGCATTTTCCTTGTTACAGTGTGCATGTCTATTCGTTTTTAACGAATGCATAATAATTTTACATACATTTTACATTTACATTTTTCTAACTTTTACATTTTTTTCTACATTTTTTTTACACTTTTTACATTTCTTTACATTTCGTACGTACATTTTACACACATACTTTGCATATATTTTACATAATTTAATAATGTTCTTAACTAAAATTTCTCAAGATCTTTCCCAACAAATCTCACCAGCTACAACTCAGCTGCGATGCCAGTCGCTTACTTCTTATTTAGGAATGCGATGAGATTCGTGAGTTCTTTGAGACTCAACGTACTATCTTTTTAAATTTATAGTTCTTCTCTTATTACATACACGATCACACACATTTTCTTATTGCTGTAGAACTGTACATATGTGATATGCGCTTTGAGCCACAATGTTTTTATAACTCCCTAATTCTTTGTTCTATTCTCTTTCTTACTTCTATGTATATTTTTGAAGTGTCCATGTAATTTACACGTAAAGTTGGAGCTGAAGATCCTAAAGTTTACACAGCTGACGAGCAATTGTCCTCTAACACCAACTAACCGCTCCTTTTTCCTCTTTTGTGTGAAAATGTGATTATTCTTTAGTAGTTCATTCATATTGGGTCATCCCATAAACAATACCGTATTCTATCCCTGTTTTTCGAGGTTGAGCTGAACAATACTTTTAAAAAAAGAATCTAAAGCATACCCTCCATTTTCTAGAACTTCATTTCATTTTTCTAGAAAAATTCCAGTATTCTATACTCTTCCCCTGAGATTTTAACTTATCCAATTGAAAAAAAATTGGGGTAGAATCTTTAAATACTATTATCACGATCTCGACTTACTTGACTTAATCGACGGGCTAATGCATGCTGATGTCATCGCCTGACGCGATTACCCGCATCTTCGCCGAGGTGTGCCGTCCTTGAACACAGTTCTGCCCAACCTTCTCGATCTTCTGCGAGAGTTCGCGCAGAATCAATCCATTCGTCGCTATTCCATGTTCTGCGAAACCTTACGTCTCGCTTGAACTGCCTATCCACGCCGAGTGTTCTTCGGTCCTCTTTCACCACTTCATGAACAAGTCGATCTGCTGGTCTCCTTAATATATGAACAAAGAAGCGAAGACAATTCACCTTAGCCACTTTCGATGGCGGTGCAAGATGTTGATGTTGATGTCATCTGCCGGTATACCACATCAATTTCTGCGTAAAGATCTTCATTGTGACATACCCTAGGCCAAAAGTAGCCAAGTAGCCGTCTAAGCAGCTTTCGTTCCGTGCAGTCAAGGCTCTCCATAACCGTTGATGGTGCTGCCCAAGTCTCCGATCCGTACATCATGATGGAGCGAATTGCGGATAGGTAGACTCGCAGCTTGACTTCGTTGGTGATGGGGGTCGACCACAGACATTTCGTTAAGGAGTTAAATGCAGAAGTGGTCTTAGCGCATCTTTGCTGAACATCTCTCTCGTAGCTGCCATCGTTCTTCAGCGTACAGCCTAGGTAACAGAACTCATCGACGAGTTCTATCGGTTGTTCGTCCATCCTCATTCCCGTTCGAGGTATCGAAGAGGTACACATCTGTTTGCATTTATCAGGGCGTAGGCGTAGTCCGTAGGCTGCAGCCAGCTTCGATACAAGGTTGACAACATGTTGAAGTTTCGTACTGCTTTCCGCGAATATAACAACATCGTCAGCGTACTCGAGATCAGCCAAGGGGCGCCCTGATGGTGCTAGAATGATATCGGCAGGACACTGATCTACTGTTCTTCGCATAATGTGGATTTCGTCGATGGCGAAATTGAACAGGAAGGGTCCTGCTAGTGCCCCTTGTCTTACTCCAGTTACCACCTCAAACAGTGTTGTACTTCCGGCTGGTGTTCGAACTGAAGCATCACGATCTTAACATTATCATTATTATTATTATTAAAAATATTACTGCAGTAGTATCACTAACTCTATTATTAAATATTATTACGTATTATTATTTATGGAATTAGCCAATATTTCACCGCGCCACAATATTAATAAATAAGCTAGTCATCGTCCACGAAGCGTGGTCAGGATATTGTGCAATGCATAGGAGTGAGGGACGTACATGAGAACTTTGTGTCCATGGAGACGGTCGTCATTCTTCTTCGAAGTGTTAGGTGATTGTGTATGTGTGCATGTGTGTAGCAGCAGCTTATCTGCTATTGCTTTCTTTATTGCCGCGCTCTCATCAATATTAATTCGCCTCTGGGCAATGCGGTTCTGTGCCGTGTGCGTTCATTCCAATGCAACCCGTAACAGCGAGCATATAGCGCTGCTATCAAGCGGCAGCGGCGGCGACGACGACGGCGACCATTTTTTATACGCGAGCGATTCTCGAGTTTTTTAGTGATTCATTCAGCATTCTGTTGGACCAGAGTGTTCTTCGTTATTTCGTGTTCTTTGATGGAGAAAGATCGCATAGATAACGTCTACTTTTTGTTAGGTTATAAAATAAACAACTTCCATTTTGTTTTTCAACCTATGTATTGATTGATCTGATTCGGGTTTAGATTATTTGGATTTTTGGATTTCGAATTGGACGTATTGGGCTCCTCTCGTGGATTTTGCTCCAATATTGACTTCAAAATATCTTCATCGAAGTCTAAAGCCCGAAAACCCCTTCCCCTTCCTTGGTTCGTCATTCAAGGTCACATCCGTAGAACGAAATTAAAAGGATAAAGGATAAAGTTTGTGGCGTTGATCAATCCGCTTAGGACCCGCCACCACGTTCACTTCAATAGAATCGTTTGAGATTATTGGGACGTGTAACTGGTCTATACAATGACTTGCGGTGGCTAGCCATGATGTGTCAAGTCAGTGTTTTTATCCTCCCATTCAAGTCTGGTGCCAATTTATCGATCCCGGAGGGATGCAAGGCTTTGTGAGCACTAGATTCGAACCTTCGGATTCGAACCTTCGATCTGTTGTGCAGGTAGCGGAACCTCTAACCGACTGCGCCACAGGCGTTTGAATCTACTACTAAATGTACAATCTTTCGTATAAAAACGAATATGTTCAACCAGATGGCCGCGATGCGTCTGCTGCAACGTACGCTCCTTCTCTGCATAGCACACGCTTTTTCTCTTCTTTCGTTCAAAGCCTAATCGAAATATGAAATATTCGAATGCATGTCACATTCATTTGATTGAACATGTGCGGAGCGCCGACTAAGTTGAATATCAGTCAGGGTACAGAACAACTCTGAACAATATTGGAGGAAAAGGGAGTTGAGCGGGGGAGGGGTGGCCGGAGGCCAAGTAATTGACGACAGAACTTCAACAAATGGATATGTTGACCTGAAAATCCTTTGTTCATTGAGATCAGATCCGTGGATTCCACAAGATTTCGATGTGGTTTGTGTAGTACAAAAATACAGTAATTTAATTGTGTACTACTTTCTTAAGCTGAACCAAGATTGTTATTGATCTTTATTCATTACAGTAATTTAGTACATAAAACATTTGGGTAAACTCTGCTGAGAAGTTCATCTTGAATGCTCTCTTTTGGAGAGGACACCATTTCTGTGATACTGTAGAATTGTACAGTAATGCGACTTACCCACAGATAACAATTTACGGATTTTGTTTCCATTTTTTGCATTGAGCAGAACCGATCAGAGTCAGACTCACTTGATGTTATGGTTGTTGAGACGGGCTTCTACATGGCCTCTTCCAGACATATGGCTAGGAATCCAGAGTTTTGAAGCATAGAACTCTCATCCATACTCTCAGCTAAATCTCTCTGCGCGGGAGCGAACGTTCGACTCAAACAGACGTATATTCCGTCCGGCATCCTCGAAAACGTATAGACGTTTTGGCAGCCGGCCGGTCCTTCTATTTGCTAAGAGAAACCAGCCGCTTGTCGGCTGCGCACTCTAGACGTTCTTCTGTTTTTCGTCTCACTCTTGGATCTCGTATAAATTTCTGGATTCTACCTATAACAGAGAAGCGAAGAGTTTTCCTGCTCTATAGGTAGCACGATTTTTCGGCTTTGGTATCTAGGAACAGAAATTTTTTCTTAGAAAGCATACAACGTTCCAGTTGTAGGCGTAGGCGTAGGTAAGACGAATATTCTACGGAGTTTACTCGAGAAACTTTACCTCTGGTCTCAGGAGGAAGCATTTCTCCTCTTAGGAGCATCTCAAAATTCCAGAGAAGGTCCCAATCACAGCTAATTTTATGGAAAACGCATAGTTCTTCAATAATTACTACTTATGGATATTCTCCACTAAGTAGGATGTGATAAGAAGTTGCACTTAGTTGTAACCTGTATCCTATTCTTATTGTTCCTCAGTAAAATTATTATTTTTAAGAAAATAATGATAGGTTATGTATATCTGCTTTCTATCGCATGCCTACTTTTGTGCCACTTCGTAAATATTAAAGTTAACGCAGAATTTTCTGGATTTCACAGACTTTTTTGTTCGTAAATTAGTGAATTGCTTCGGAAAAGGAAAATACTCAAATTCTCTACGTAAATAATCACAATAAATGGTCTCCAGTTGTGCTTTGGAATCTGAAATGGGACCTGAACATTTTTTTCAGGTTACCTGAACTGATGGAGAGCTTTCGCTTTAATTCTTTACGAAATTTTTCTTTCTTTTTTTTTCTTTTTCGTTTCTTCAATTCTAGTTCACTACACTGATTTTTCCTTTGCAGTAGAGTCTCTAGGATCTATGGTCTATAGTTATTCTCAATGAAACACTTCTATAATATGTATATCGGCAAGGTAAAACCTGCTAAAATTCATATTCTTTAGAAATATTTTGAAAAAAAATCTATCTATCTATCAGTATCTGCAGAAACCCTAAAACTATTGAGTTCACCTATTCAGTGGCTATTTTTGCAATTTGTAAAAAAAAAACAATACTGAATTTTGAGAAATTTATGGTGGGCCCTTCTCATTTTCAGTGAAAGTTTTTAGGATTTTCACCTATTGCCGTCAGCAAAGCTCTCTATAATGATTTCACAAAACCTTTTTTTTTCTACCAGTTCTCGAATTTTTCCATTACGTTTATTTATGATTTATAATTAAATACATTCATTTGTTCTGCGTTTCATTTTTACTAATGTAATCTCTTCCGCATAAGTGATTACTCTTTTTTTTGTTGAATTTTTCATATTAGGGTAGTTTTTATATTGTTTATATCAACTCAACATAAAGTTTCTGCAGTGTTGGGATCCTCGGACTCGATATTTTTAAAGTTATCAATAATATACTTCGCACACTTTAATTTTTGTCAATTTTATGGATGTAGTTATGCGTTAGTTATGGAGACCCGATAACTCGGGTTAGCCTGATGCCTCTGACTTTATGGAAGGGGTTAGTGCTCCTGACTTAATCTTTCACCCTCGAAAGAAATGAAATGTATGAAATGGAAATGAATGAAATGTAGAAATGGAAATGGAACCAATCATGACTAACAGAAACATCTACACCCCAGTCAGCTGTGTGTAGAATGTGATTCAAATGTAGTCCTTGAATGAATGACTTCTATTTTCCTGTGGCCATGTCTTTTCTTTTTTCTTTCTTGTTTCCTCCCTACATTCGTTCACAAGACTTAATTGCCTTTCAGAATTCATAATGCCAATTTTTCCAGACTCCAGTAGACCAGGTGGAACCTTTTCATCTTCAGTGAAGGATTTTAGGGTTTTCAGTCGATTCAAGCAAGCGACTTCAATGCAATATTTCCATGTTTCAACGGAATTTATTCTCGACGTACGGGCTAGGAAGAAATCGATGTGGTCTCTGCAGCTGTTTCTTTGGCATCGTTGTGGATGTGACTGCGGACGCCGCCGGACGCCGGTTTCAGCGTTGCTGCTATTTGTGCCCGTCGTCATTGCTTTGTCGTCGTGTTTGCCTTCGCCCGTTTTTCAGACGTTCCAATAGCGAAATGCAAGTTGAGGACGCGAATGCAATTAATTGTGGGACTATGGGACGCGACGAACCTATCGTCCCACATACACCACCACCACACTTAATTTCCTCATGGGACCATCTGATTCAGTTCTTGAAGTCAATGAAGACAGCCACCACATATAGCGGATAGGACGGAAAACGGATCAGCGGCCGTCTGGAACCAGTTCGCCGCCGGCTCCGCTAGTGATCAATGAGCAGTCGCTGTGAATAGCTCCGAAGCTCCGAAGCTCCGATGTGAAGCCCCGGTCGAGACTGCTTCAAGAGGTGGTCCCTGCTCACCGCCGTCACATCCCTACATACGTCTCAGCATCTAGGTCCCACATCAACAGCACACCTTCAGAATTCGCTGATATTCTTTGAGGAACATCCGGAAGTATCCTCTCGATAAATGCGTCGTTAAGAGGTGCACGTGCGCCAGTAACATCCAATAAATTAGTTATGGTAATTTTACTAGCCGGCAAAAAGTTTGTTTACACGAACAGCAGCCACATTCGCTCGTTTCGTTGCTGCTGCTGCTGCTGCTGCTGTTTCATCACGAAATACTCCTCTGTATCTTTCCGACGATAATCTACGGCTCTGAATTTTCCTTTAGGTGAAAAAATAAAAGCTGCCCTCTCTATTGTTTCTTCTATTGTTCTCATGGTCTCATTGTGTTTGCATTTCTGAATTGTTTGTTTAGGAAACAACGGGTTCCTGTGAGTAACGCGTCGTCTAGAATTTAGAGGGATTTTGCAAAATAGGATTGATTTTGATGAATTTGATCTGTGCTACTGGCTTCACGTCTTTTCACTTATTTTACCTACTTTTTTAAACTTGTTTTTGCGCTTTCTACTTATTTTACTTACGTTTTTCGTCTTGATGAAAAGTCTCGAATCGTCTCGGCGTCTAGGTCCCACATCAAAAATCATCATCAAGGTTCGTCCTTAAAGGGTTTTTGCGTTGATTTTCTCTAAAAAGTAGAATTTGTAGTTGTCTACCAGTTTTTTTTTTAAATGGATTGTTTCATTGTATCATTCGTAGCTGTTTTGGGCTGGAAAGTTTAATGAGAACATGGGAATGCTTCAAGATGGTCCTACCTAGAAAAACTCCCAACAAATTCAGGATAAAAGGTTTCTTCGAGAAACGGGCCTATGGCCACCAACGTCAGGAGACCACAGAAGTAGGTGGCTCTCCGAAAAAAATACGTTCGTTTTGATCACCGTATCGTTTCCGTGTGATCGACCATTCAATACAGCTTGATGTCAATCGAGCTTTCTATGCATTCCTTCAAATTAAAAAAGAAGTAAATAAATACATTAAGGTGAATAAATAAATGAAACAAAAACAAATAAATAAATAATAATTAACTCTCAGCAGATTTGGTTAGGACCCCTATTTCTTCTTTCTTTCTTTCTTTCTTTCTTTCTTTTCTTCTTTCTTTCTTTCTCCCTCTCTCTCTCGTTTCCTCCCTGTCGCTCTTTCTTTCTCTTCTTTACTCTCTCTCTCTTCTACGTGTTCGCTACCTTCAAACGATTCTGAATTGAAGTTGAACGAATCGTAAAGCATCACAAGTAAATTAGTCAGTTTCTTCAATTAGTCTAAAACCTTATCCCTAACCTATAGGGACACGACTAAGGACACCACTTAAGAGCATACATACTTTATGATCCTTATATTCTTACTTTAGATCTTCTGGAGCAATTCCTTTGTTTTCTTTTTCAGATAAAATGTCTGCAATAAAAATAGTTCTATTGGTATCGAAATTTCCAAAGGTTTCCTTCTTTTGGGAACTTTGCGTTCTATCTTTCTTAAAATATTGAAAACAAAGTAGTGCTGTGAAATTTGGGCAACCTCTTCAATACCGAATCCTCCTCAAGATGCCATTGTCACTTTGTATCACCCCAAACCTCGATAATTTATATTTCTATAAGTATATATATATATATATTTATTTCTATATATTGATTTATGCTATTTTACTGATTTTTATTTTCATAATTTTTTTTTCAAAATATTCGGTTGTCATAATTTACCTCATAATTCATTCATTTCATTCATAATTTACTTTAATTATTTATTTTTTGTATCCCCACAATATTTTGGACGAGATGAAACTAGGATTTTTTGAGGAATTCTTCACACTCGGTCCTATAAACGTTATTGAGAACCTTGAATGCATTAATAAACAGATAAATAAGTTGATTTCTTTTTGCTTCCATTCAACTAACTCCACTCAACTTGGTCTTTTTGTGGATGATATGCAATATGCTTCTCATCCATTCGTGCAGGTCGCAAATCAAACGAGGTTGAAGTGTTTGTGTGGGGTGTTGTGCTTTTTGCGTTGATTTGCCTCCCCGTATTCTAAAATCAACTTGTTTTGGCAAAAGTTCTCGTCTTCCTTAAATGTTTGATGGGATTTCTATCTTCCTACGTATCTCCTTTGAGTGTCATCCTGAAGGTTTTCGTAGAATAAACTAAGAAAACAAGCTGTGTGGAGATTGACTGCTCCGAGGTCCCAGTAAAAGTAGAAGGATAAAGTGCTTGGCGTTGACCAATCCGCTTGGGATCCACAACCACGTTCACTTCAATTCAGAACCCGTTGAGGTTTACGAAGGTGTAACTGGCCTATACAATGACTTGCGGGGGCTAGCCGACGGGTCAAGTCAGTGTTTTTATCCTCCCGGACAAGACTGGTACCAATTTATCGACCTCGGAGGGATGAAAGCCTTGGTTGGCACTAGGGCGGATTCGAACTATCGACCTACCCTCCAATCATGGCAGAACCTCCTACCGACTGCGCTACAAACGCCTCGTCTTACTACGGCTCTCATAAAGCCGCTGACGAATTTAGAAAGCAATAAAAACCTGTCTTGACCGCACGAAATCGAAGAAATAGTTAAGCTTCGGCAGACACGAGGGCGACTATCCTGTTGTCACGTTGCTTTCTAATTTTGAAAGAACTTAGGATTATCCTAATTATAGTAGCAGAGCCCATTTACTCGGAATCATCGATGCTTTTTGGGATTTGACGTCGTACGATCGAAAAAAGAGACAAACGGAATATACTCACCGAAAACCTTCAATCCCTGCTTTAGCCTTAGTTCATTCATTACTCATTTTATGGATTGACCCAAGTAATTCGCCTATGTTTAGCAGGGAAACGTGAAAAGTAACGTAGAATATACTTTGTATAATACTGTGGGAACCTAATATCTGTGGAGGTTCCCATATATAACGGGGAGGGCATATTTCTCCCCCTTTCATCTTTATTTTATAGTTCTATTTTTTCTGTTCTATCTTTAAATCTTTCCTAATATTATTTGAAATCTTTCTTCATTGAAGCTATCAGTAGCGTTTGCGAGTGGATGACGGCCGAAGACCCGCAGTAGATCCTACGGGACCATCGTAGTGACCTTAAACCACCTATGAAATGACCAAACTTTTGCTGTCATTTATAGTAGGCACGACTATTTCTGTTTTGTAGTTGGGGGACTCAGTGGGACCCTTATTTCTATATGCTCTATCTTACTTCTTTCTCTTAGTAACTTTAGCTGTCGATGATTTTCTGCTTCCAGAGATAAATTTTTTTTCTCAGAATTACACACTCGAATATATTTCACTGGACCACGAAAGTGGGTCCCGCTCGAAGTAAACGTTAAAATAATTCAAATGTTTCGCTATTTACTTTGCAGCTTTTCACGCCGCTCGTAGAATTGACAGAATAAAAAATTGTAAAGGGGATTTTACTGCTTCTTCATCGGTTCCAATCGAGGAAAATGTAGTTGGGGGACTCAGTGGGACCCTTATTTCTATATGCTCTATCTTACTTCCTTCTCTTAATAACTTTAGCCCACATATCATAGATCCTCTAAGACTGATAATTAGGTCTTAGCCTATCTCCTTCACTTTTTATTTTTATTCTTTATTTTTTATTTTATTCTTATTCTATAGTAATATTTTTACCCGGAATTTCTTTATAAGAACAATGAGGCGTCAGTTTCGTTTTTTTATTTTTTAAAGAAGGATCCTAATTTATCTGATATTGTCCTAAGCGTTTTACCACAATCGAAGATCGAAGACACTCGAATACACCTCCGAGACCTATTAATACGTTTCTTTTCCCAGTTTTTTGCTTTTTTTTCTTTGTTTCAGTGCCTCGTTCGTATTTCGTCCGTATAAATGTTTTGATCTACCGCCATTTCTATCTTCATAGCCTTCAATTTCAGGAGAAAAGTAAGCGAAGCAATGGAGCGTAAGCATCCACCGCTTCGTCGTGTCACACGCGGTATACCGGCCAGTATCTCCGTAGGTGAAAACGTCCGAGCAGCACAAGGAGCCGAATTTAACAGACGGATAGAATTGAACGAGGAGGACAGCTGCTACAGTTCATGCTCAGAAGAATCACATCCATCTTTGTCCAGAGAGAGCTCAGAAACCGTAGGCTCTGAATTTGGGCTCGGCCGCTTAAAAATAGGTTCGTATCAGTGTTCTGTTGGTCGTCAACTCATCCAAAGTAACTGTAAGTCTTCAGAAGAGAACAACTCAAAACCTCCCACCACATTCACCGCTCCTGCTCATCTCGTAGAGTTCGCAAGAAATCTCGGCTACTCTGAAGAACGTCTGATTGCAGTGTTGAAGAGAGTCGGATGTGATGCTGGCCAGGTGAGTAACATTAAGAAAAAAAATTTCTAGAAAATAAAAAAGTCCCTCTTTCTGTTCAGGACCGAATTCTGGCAGAACTCGTTCAGATGGGTAGAGGTTGCTCGGAACAGAATGAAGGAAGCACCGCTTTCATAACGACTCCATCCTCTTCGTTGAGACCGATCGTTATTGATGGTTCAAATATCGCTATGACGTTAGTATACATACTTTCATGGGTTCATCGAGTAAAGTATATTTGGGGTGGGGGGAGAACTCAACTTTTATGTCAACAATCATGAGAAGCTGAGAATTCAACGAAAGATATGGAAAATTTACGAAATAACACATAATGGACCATCGATTCACGAGAGTTTGGTCCCAAGCAGTTCTTATTTCTGGAAGTGAATAACTAAGTCAGTTGGGACCTTAAAACCAAAGCTTGGTGACTATATGACATGTAGACTAAAGCTATCAATCGAAAAAAAGAGAGGGAGAAAGAAAGAGAGAGAGAGAGAGAAGAAAGGAAAGAAGAAAGATAGAGCTTCCAGAAATGGGAGCGCGGTTGAGTACGCCCCTCCCCAACTACACTTTACCCACTTTCATGTCTGTTCAAAAACAACACCTATTAATTTTTATTTTTATTGTTCTACTCCATATTTTATCTGGAATTTTTAGTCTATCTTTTTGATCTATCCACTAAATCAAAGTAGAAACACCTTGGATAGGAAAAGTTTCAGTTCACTCTCTTTTTCTCTATTGGGCCTTTTCAAATCTTTTTTTTTGCCAATTTTGATTTTAAATTGTTATCCTGCTTTTTTTCTCAAAAAAAGGAATAGAATTTTGTTGGAGGGTGATTGACTTTCCCCCGTGCATAGATGTTGCTGATAATGATGGCGGTTACTGTTGATTAGTACCTGAAAAAAAGAATAAATTCAATTTTCTTTTTAAAAGTGCTGGAAAAAGAAATTCAAGGACGTAATGGATTTTATACATCTTGTGATAGTTTTTCTTTTATACTTATTAATATTCTCCTCCAATTTTTCTCTTGCTTTGTTGTGTTAGATTTTTTTTTGAGATTTTTCCACGTCTAAGACAGTAAAAGGAACTATTGATATATAAAGTTGTTGAGGTCAGCGTATCACGTTATTGACCGGGGGTGGAAATCTGGTGGAGAACATCGAATCCGGGGAGTAGATTATGGATATATATGAGGATACGCTCAATCCCACCTAATTGTCCTGGAATTTGAGTTTGAGAAACTTAGTTTTGATGAGGTACGGCAGAACACGCGGTCGAAAATCAATGGGGTCTCGTCAACGGTCTATTCAAGTAAAACCAATGAATAAACTTCTGGGCGAAACGGTGGATGTGGTAAAGGTGGTGTGCCTTGTAGGAACCGCAGCAGTTCCCGCAAGACAGTTTTTAGGATGATAAGGGAGAATTGAGCGAGACCATGGTTACACTCGATAACTCTAACTTTACATGTCCTCACAGAAACCATTACAACGTCAATTTCGTTATGTACTGCCTTTAAATGGGTCCTTTCTTTTTTTTTGGCACACCTACGTGGACACGTAGTGAGTTGGAGTATTGTCAAGAGTATTGTCACATTTAAAGGCATCACCCCACGAATCTGAGGTGGTGCAAATTTCAGGTGGAGTATTCGTATACAGGATGGGAGACCACGGAGAGGAGGGTGATTCCGTCCATTTCTTCCTAATTGCCGTAAAAAACGGCCCGAAAGATACGGCTTCGAGCGTTCCGGCGCACTATTTTCTACAAGGAGTTCGATTGGAGCACGCCAGTCTTGTGCGGCGCCGCATCTTCCGGGCCGTTTTTTACGGTAATTAGGAATAAATGGACGGAATCACCTCCCTATCCGTAGTCTCCCATCCCGTATACGAATACTCCACCTGAAATCCGTACCACCTCAGTTTCGTGGGGTGATGCCTTTAAACATTACAGTTTTTTCAGTATACATTCACATATTTTAACGAGAAGAGTTCTAGAAAATAAGACGAATATTTTCAGAAAAAAAAATTGTAATTTCTAAATACTTACAAAACATTCTGAAAAATTTTACGTCATTCCGTATCCTTATCCTTGTGTGAAAAGATAAAACAAAACGATTATTTTCTTCCCCTATCTATAGGGACCGTGTGGGATTTGATAGAATTTTGTAGGATATCTCATTGCCACCCTCCATGTAGACCAGATATTCCACAACGTCAGGATCACGCGCGAAGTATCTTCACCTTGATAGATGTTTTGAAAACAAAGATGTAACATTTTGAAATGATGGCGCAACGAAATTTCCTAAATATTGCACTAAATTATTAGAAAAATAAAAAAATAGAAAATAATCAGCATGTTATGTTGACAAACAATTTTTTTTTGTTCTTTAGAATATGATCAGAGTAGAATTACGTAAGATCCCGATGCTTCTGTTTGTGTAAACAATGCGATTTCCCATAAATAAAAATGTTTCCCATAAAGAAAAAATTTTCTTAATGTCTTATTTCAGCCATGGACGGAAAGAAGTGTTTTCTTGTGCTGGAATTCGAGATTGTGTACGATTCTTCACGGATAGAGGCCATGACGATGTACTTGTCTTTATTCCACAATTCAGGTAAACATCTGAAATAACAGCTAAGCTGGAGAAAAAAGTGTACGGTAGAAATTTCTAGACGTGAAACGGCTCGAGCCGATTGTCCAATCACAGATCAGCACCTGTTGAATGAACTCGATGCGGCGAGGCGAATCGTTTGGACTCCGTCGAGGTGAGTAGTTCACGTTCTATGCACATTAACCCCACAAAGGATCTCAGCCTATCCTTAGAAGCAGTTTTTTTTTTGTTTTTTTATTGCCATAATTTTTTAAAAATGTTTTTTCCTCGAGTAGCAAATAGGGTTCGGAAAATAAAAAAAAATATAAAAAAATTAAAATATACAAATAATAAAAAGTAAAAAAAATAGTTCGCATATATTATATTACATATTAAAACAAAAATGCGACCGGCAACCGGTACCACTTGGCAGAAATTGAAAAAGTAAAGGAAAAATTTTCACTTTTTTGGGAATAAAACTTATCCTGAAAAAAGCAAAGTGAACTCACTTTTGAAAAAAAAGTTGTCAATCCCAAATGGCAGAAATGGTGCACGTTTGGGAGCGATTCAGTGATTTTCAGAGGAGAAAACCTCAAAAAACCGTTGGTCAATCGATTTTTGGCCGCTACATACTTAACTTCCTGGTTTCGGTTTCCATTTCTATTCGATCGAAGCTTTCATAATTCATTTGGATACGGATGGGGGTTAATCCACAAATAGCACATACATAATCTTCCAGGAATGCTAAGGTTGGATAATTAGCAAGAAAATGTTCCATAAATCCTAGTAGTGCCGTGTGCGACTTCTTTTGGACCCCGACATTTTTTCAGAGATTTTTCTTTTTGTTTTTCTTGAGCTCTTTCATGAATGTGGTTGGGGCGTTTGTTTGCTACGGCGGTCTGGAAAGGCTAGGAACAGAGCCGAACCATGACTGCTCAGAATTGCCTGTAAATCAGGGCTGGCTAAGTGCACATTCGTGTGTAAACGCTTCAGGTCACTAGAAATTTCTGCTGAGATATATTAGTTAGGTTATTATCATGTTGCCATTGTTATTTTATTCCATTTTCAGTTTTTTTTTTTGTTCCATATTATTGTTTTTAGTTTGTTCGAGTTAGTGTTGTTCTTTTCAGACGAATTAACGGCCGCCGAATCGTATGTCACGACGATCTGTACATCTTACGAACTGCAGAAGAAAAAGACGCAGTGATAGTATCAAATGATGGCTACAGGTCAGCTGCCCTCAAAGGCATCACCTCACGAATCTGAGGTGGTACGGATTTCAGGTGATCAGTAATCGTATACAGGATCGTGGACTAAGGAAAGGGAGATGATTCCGCCCATTTCTTCCTAATTGCCGTAAAAAACGGCCCGGAAGATGCGGCGCCGCACAAGGCTGGCGCGCTCCAGTCGAACTCCTTGTGGAAAATAGTGCGCCAGAATGCCCGAAGCCGCATTTTCCGGGCCGTTTTTTACGGCAATTAGGAAGAAATGGACGAAATCACCCTCCTCTCCATAATCTACGATCCCGTGCACGAATAGTCCACCTGAAATCCGTACCACCTCAGATTCGTAGAGTGATGCGTTTAAGTTCACACATTTTTCAAGGATTCATTCAAGAGTAGCAGTTTCAGAGATCTTCTCCGAGAACACCCACAGTACCGGCGAATAGTAGAGCAGCGCCTTCTTATGTACAGTTTCGTCGATGGCAAGTAGGCGCTTTTTATTCTTCCGCCTTTGCTCACCAATGAACCACCGCTTCAAGAAAAACTCCTCAGATTCATGCCACCTGAGGATCCACTCGGACGATACGGTCCTCGTCTACAGCAATTCCTATCGATTAGTTCTACACCTTCAACTACACTGCTCTGCCCATACGCTAGAAAATGTACTTACGGAAGCAAATGCAAGTCAGTGCTCTCGACGTGGGGTGATGTTGGAAAAAGTAAGAAAACCAAACATTATTTCTAGATATTACCATCCAGAACGCCCTAATGGAATCCATCTAAGCGTCACAGACCGTCTGATGCGAGAGAAAGGTCAGAAAAGGAGTCTGGCCACACGTGAGTGTTTGAGAGTCGCTTATGGAGGTGTACACTACGGTCAAGCCGAGAGATGAAGCACGGTGTAGTTGCGTAAGCGGGTGCGGTCGAAGCGGCGCGGTAGAGCGTAGCGGTTAGGATCGTGGTGGGACCTTTTCTAGCATCAGCCGTGGCTGCAGTCCGCGATGGTCCCAACTCGACTCCAACCACTGTTTCCGCACCGCGCCGCTTCGAGCGCATCGCTTACGCAACTGCACCGCGCTTCACGTCGTTCTGACCTTACTATACGGTTTTGTGTTGAATCAGCAACGAGGAATACATCCAACAAGATAAGTCCTTCCAGGTTCTTCCGTACAATTAGACGCTCCAAAGATGGATCATCGTGGCGTGGGACGGACACGTTCGTTGAATATTGATCAAAAAACCTCGGTAGTTCACGACAGTGGACTTTCTTCTGTGAGTAAAGCTATTTGGATAGTGTTTTCAAAGAAAGGCGACGTTTTACTCGTTTAAGCCACGAGAATTCTCTTACGTGACACAAGCGCCTTGGCATAATACTGTGGGTAGGATAGCCTCAGCTCCTCTGTCCTATACGAAAAAAGAACCCGAAAGTGGGACTCTATTCACGCCATCTACAGCTGTTTGGGGACGTAGTGAATTGAGCGTCGGACCGCTAACAACAAAGGAGTATGTTTGATTCCCTTCCATTCGATTTTTTTTCTTGGTAATATTGGTAGTTGTTCGGGTGAGGACGCTAATCTCCTTGCAGAGCTCCCCCGGATCGAACTCAACTACAGTACCATCTCAGTAAAATTTTCCCCGAATCGTTGGTGATCTCGGTCATGTTAGCACATCCATACGAGACCAATTCACAAGTATTGTGCCAACGAATTCTCGATCTTCAGAAAGAGTTCACCGGTGGTTGATGACCCAGAGCAGTTTTTTTTTTGTTTGTTTCCTTTTTCATGTTTTTTAGAAACGCTTAGATCGATTCTGCAGTTAACGAATAGTGTTTTTTTTTCTCGCTTCTATGTGTGAAAGTCGAAACAATCTGGTCTTTTCTCCGGTTTGTGTTTCTATCCCGCTGTGATATACATACTCTAGATTTTAACCACTTGCCCAACTTGAGTCACCCGACGACGACGATACTGTTCTTTGACTGAAAAGATTTTCTTCATATCTATGATGTGCAATTCGTTTCCATGTTTTCGGTAATGTAAAACTAGTCCAGTAGAATCATACTGATTCACCTGTCATAAATATTCCATTGTATTTGCAAAAATTCGTCCAGAAAAACAATCAGGATTCGATTGGTACTTGAACAATGTTCTTCATGAGTAAAGTGACGAGTTTTTGAAGGTCCTAATACTTATTTACTACACCACAGTACATTTATACAATCTATAGAAAATAGAAACTTTGTAACTAAAAATTTATGCTTAAAAGAAGTAACAATACAGCGAGTAAGAAATTGTAAACAAGTTATTTTTGCACCGAGTCAACGAACTTCGCCAATGTGATATCCTTCTGTGATAATCCTCCACAATCGTGCGTACTTAGTGTGATATCCACCTACGGGGAAAGAACAAGGAAATTACATGCTCAAATAAATCCAAGGCGAACTGCTCACCTTATTGTAGACGTTAAACCATTCAGGATGATGATCCATTTTCTCTGCTTTCAACGCAACTCTTGACATAAATCCAAATGCCTGAGAGAAAAAAAAAAACATCAGAACTAAACAACAACAGCAGAAAGAAAAAGCAAAAACACGTCTGAATTCTTCTCAATTCAGAAAAAAAAAACAACAATTAATAAATCGGACCAACATGGTGCTTCTCTGGCCTGAGCAAACAAGGAACGTTCAAAACAAGCACACATCCTTTTTTTATCATTTTCAATATATGAAATCGTCATTCGACAAAAAAAAAACGCTTGCGAAGATAACCGACCAAAAAATCGTGATTGAAGATCTACAATGCACAGCTGTAATTTTTTTTTTCAGAATAAAAAAATAGTGTTTCATTTTGTTGAGAGAGAGAGAGAGAAGGGTCGCGCTCACGCAGTGGATTTTGGGGAAGAAAATACACTAAGAGGTTTTTTCGTATTCACGCAATGGAATTTTAAGAGAAAAAATACATTGAGCGCTATTAAAGCTTCTACAGTGTTTTTAAAAAAGAAAGTTTTGAAGTTTTAAAGAGTTTTTTCTTCTAATTTTTAGTTATTTTAGTTTTAAGTCCCTAAGGCTCTTTTCAAAGATTTTTAAAGTGTCTTTTTTCCGTTTAGCAACTGAACTGCTTTCATTGTTGAAATTGGACATTTTCTAATGAATTCGCCCTTATTAGCTCCTCCTGAACTGAGCATCCTCTTGCTTCCAAACGATGCTCTTGGGATTTTTTCTTTGCAACAGAAACTGTCGCGTCGCAAAATGTTTCCAAGAACATGCAAAGGACTTTTCTCACACGCTGCGATAAATAATCACGGATGTTGCCACCTTCGCTCTCAGCGAGCGCTGGGAAGGCTATTCAAAATGATGCATTTGCAGTTTTCTGACTTTCGTTCGCAATTTTTTGAACGTTCGTTTACTTGCATGAGTTGGTCTAGGGGAAGTGAGTGAGAAGTTCAAGGGAAAAATTTGAGCTCTATACAGAAATCACATACATGTAGGCTTTGGTGTCCATTTTTTTCATAAAATCTACTCAGAATCTGGTGTACTTCGCTAGCTGTCTTCTAATCCATTCAGTTCATGCAATTAGTAGTTTAATGTACAATGGCCTCGCCAAAATTTGCACGTGACGACTACCTCTTCAATTTTGCGCGTTCAGCCGAACATTGAAGGCAATGTGTTACGAAATTGACTATGTTGAGATCTCTGTGCGACAATATAGAGTTCAGACTGTCGATTACAAGTACACGCGCGGTCCCACTCAATTCCTCCTAATCATCCTAAAAAACAGCGTGAATTTGTTCCTACGGAGCACGTTAGAACGCGCCGCCTTGTATACGCTCCGGTCTCAGCCGCCCATTCATTGATTGGTTCTATTTCAAGAAGTTGGTGAAAAGATCATCGATTTTCGATCGCTCGCTCACGAAAACACAAACGTGCAGCGTTTCTACGTACCTCGTAGGAACAAAAGCAAAAGCAAAAGTTTCCCACGCAGTTTTCCAGAACAACCAAGGGGAATTTAGCAGGGACATGCTCACACTCGTAATCTACATCCCGAACTCTATATTGGCCCACAGAGACCTTAGCGTCGTCAGTTTTGTGATGCGCTGAGTTTGCAGTTGGGAAACAGAAGTTACAAGTGGCAGTGTAAAGGATACGGTACGTGGGTGCCAATGAAAATTGCGTTCGTGGAATTTTTTTTCAAAGCAACCGCAAACACAGGATACAGAGTGTGTTCTATGACTGAAATAAAAGGTTACGCTGATCAAACATTAGAAGAGCAGCAGTACTTTTAGAGTGAGGTTCAAAACTCTCGAATTTTCAAACTTTTAACTTTCGAACATAGTCCTAAATGAGTCGAAGCAGTAGGGGAAAATAACGAAGAAGCCTAGAGTTGAATTAGAAATACATGATTGCAGGATTCATGTTTTTACAGTACCAGTAAATATCATAAATTCATCCGGTGACAGCCAGCGAACCGGTTGGACAAATCGGAGCACAACTATAACGCTGAAATCGGATTCTTCAACGGCTTATAAAGTTACAAAACAAACTAATAGCAGTGGAAATTCTCTTATTCATCGTTTTCATCGTTCTAGAGTTAAGTTTTTCGAATCATTTTGAGGATTGGAGAACCATCCGGATGGGGGCCTAGTTATTTCACAAGGATATGATTTCCATTCACTTAGCTAGAGCCAGAACCACACACACTTCTGTTTGAACAAATTGGAAATCACTAAACTATTGAGCATACTGGCCATTTATACCTCATTGAAGTCCTTGAATTGAAACTCCTTCCGTATGGCGTCACGGCCTTCAACCAACTTCCAACCGTGTGTAAGTAGAGGGTTCAGATCCTCTTTGCGTTGATCTTCTGTTAGTTTCTATAAATTTCTATATCAAATGTTTTATTAGCTGAGTTCACTTCGCTACACTGCTAGCATATGGTCTCACAACACACGAAATATAACCACCTCTAAACATTTTGTGGAATCGGCAAAGAAATCAATGCAGGAAAGAGCGAGAAGTAAAAGGCGGGTACTCACCACCATCTTGAGACGTTTACTCGATAGGTAACGAGCGCTGGCGAGGGCAAGGCTATTGATGCGGTAACAGGACGTTGCAACGGTGCTGGTCCGCCCACACATAAACGCTGCGATTTGCAGACATTGATAGCAACATGATAGAGTCGATACATACTATACGTTCGTTGACAGAAAGAGGATGATTTCAGCGGTAGACGTCCGACGGATTGAGAGAGAGAGGAGAAAGAACATATCAAATTAAGGGGAAAAAGATGTCCTAGAAGAAGGACGTTCTCCGAAGTTCAAAAGATTGTTGGATCTCATGCCTTAGAGGTACAACACTGGGTGCTTCTAAACATCGAGCACAAACATTTGGCAGCCTTATGCAATGAATTCTTTGTTTTCTATCAACTGTATCGAAAAAAAAAGATCTGAAAGGAAGAAACAAAATATGAATTTCTCTTAAAGGCGGCGTATCACGAATATGACGTACGGATACGGAAACACCAGGAAAAACGTGGAGTTCATGTTGTAGACTACAGTAACGTTCGTGACCTAGCTCAATTCCCCCCAGTCGTCTTGAAAAATGGCGTGGGAACTGTTTCAATTCCTACGAGGTACGTTAAAACGGTCGCTCTTATGGTCCCAAAAACACTCAGCAGCTAATTCTTTGGTTTCGCTTGAATAGGAGAGTGAGAAGGACTCATTGACCCTCCACCGCACGATCGTGAACGTGAAGCGTGCACAAAGGTGAGCCGTTGGAACTGATTTCGTAGAAAAATACGTTGTCATGCATACCGTATTTTAAACGACGGTTACGGAAAGTTGAGCGGATCAACGCTGCCTTCCATAATCTACTATCTGAACTCTAAGAGTTTTGCATGGTGTTTTCATACAAGGTTAATTTCGTCATAAGTTGCCGTTAAGCGGTGCATTGCACACCATTACAACCTGCCCGACTTACGTACAGTCGTCTTCGAAGTTCTTCGACGAATCGACTATGTTATGGTTTTTGAAGTGCATCATAGTTATACTCTAATACAAGCCAGCGTTCCTTCAAATCTTCTGATTATAGTGAATTTAAATAAAGGATAAAGTTTCTGGCGCTAATCAATCCACTTGGGATGCGCCCCCACGTTCACTTCAATTCAGAATCGTTTGAGGTTTACGAACGTATAACTGGCTTCTACAATGACTTGCGGTGGCTAGCCGATGTGTCAAGTAAGTGTTTTTATCCTCCCAGACAAATCTGGTACCAATTTATCGACCCCGGAGGGATGGAAGGCTTGGCGAGCACTGGGGCAGATTCGAAATCTCCGATCGATCGTGCAGGAAGCGGAACCTCTAACCGCTACACTACACCAGCCTCCCAGTAAAGTTGAATACAAAACAAAAAAACAATCAGGATCTAAGCGATGAAACCGCGCCAAATTTTTGGGATTGTGAATGTCCTTTAAGGCGCACTTTAAAAAATTATTCTTCAAGTGGTATCACTTAAACACAAGCAAATTCGTTAAATGTGGAGTGATAGTTGATAGGAATAAAAAATGCAAGACTGATAATGTAAGGGAGAAGGTAGATGCGTCTTTCGGCAGAAATTCCAAAAATTTCAGCGGAAACAAGTTTCTTCTACGTCTATAATTGATTCGTTATCAGGTTCATTTCAGATATAGTATGAAAAAGCACAATTTCAATATAATCTGCGCCAATCATGAGGCGTGTTGCACTAAGAACATAATATCTACAATACTTGAAAAGCAACAAGAACAACAAACAACAAATGAAACAGAACAACAACCACATTTCAAACTATTAGTCTTCATTGAAAACTATCCTTTTGCTTTGTGGAGCAGATAGCTGACGTTCCTTAACTTGCCGTCGAGCAGCCCATGACGGATGGAGTTCTTCTGCAAAGTCACAGTGAGTCTATTCAAAGCAGAAGAAGTAAAAAGCCTCCTCTAAGCACTCAATAGTGTGACTTTTTTTAGGTATTACAACCATAATTTGAAGTGCACTTACCCGAAGATTCATTCAACTTTGCAGACTTTGGATGAGACGGTTCACACTTCGACTTCATTTTCTTCACTCTAGTATTGCGGTTGCTCTTATTGGTATTGTCATTTTCGGACTTTTCCAGCTTCATTTGCTTTACAGATGTGGTATTGGAAGGAGCCATATCGGTTTCTTTCGATTCTGGAAAGCATGCTCTGGGATGTGATTGCCTAGTTTGTATTACTGTCATAATTGTAAACAATTTCCGTTGGCGATGAAGAAAATTTTTTAAAAAATACAACACCTACTGGGCACGGTAGAAGCAGATGCAGCCGGAAGGAAGAAACTGATTGGCTCAGAAGCTGAACTGCTTGGCGTGTTCTTCTGCTGACGCAGATCAGGGGTCAAAACAGGATTTTTGCCGAGTTCGACTGAAGCCATCTTACTCAACTTCAGCTTCTTCACCACAGCCTAAGAAACTGTGCATTGGAATATAGCGACAGTAAACTACTAAGTATGGACATAAACACGGTTCATTGTGAGAATGAGAATGAAACTCAATAAGATATCAAATTGTTCACGGCTCACCAAAGATCACAAGGTTGTACTCGGATTTGGTCATTATACAGAGATTTACGAAAAATCGAACCTTCTGTTCTTGTTGCTTTTTAAGAAAAAATTTTTCAAATAAATTAACAGACTTAAAATTTCACGATGTTAACAAAAATTCCAGAATCGGATGACCAGTAAATGTCGAGTTCACTGAGTTATTTTGCGAAACAGAATACAAAATGCTATGCCCACGCCCACTGTTTGGTTGATGTAGACGGATTTAAGAATGATGGAAATTAAGAAAGTTGGTCCTCTTTTAAACTATAACAGAAGTAAACTTAAATTTCAGAGATACATCGCCCTTTGGTAGTATTTTAGTTGGTGCAAAAACTTTCTCCTTCTTATTTCTCAATGTTCTCGGAAGCTCGCTCAATTTTGTTGTTTAGAAGTACTATTTCAATTTAAACTGGTGAAAAACAATTATTACGGAAGTGTATGGGAATTATCTTTCAGATCACCGTGAAACAGTGATCTTCCCAAATTCTTAACTTACATTAAAACGCAGCTTTTGTACAAATGCTGCTTGATTGAACTAACTAATAAACAATGCAGAGTAGAACATTACAGCGCATTAGTTAGTGAATTACCAACCAAAATGTTTGTCCTTATTACAAAACCAAAAACCACATTAAAAAACGGGAATTCATATTTCATTAAATTCACGCTTCCAATTCAAAACAAAATTGAAAAATTGAGAAAGAAGGTATCGTACCGTTGTCACCTCATTTTTGCGATCATTGGGGGTACCTCTTTGAGAGTTTCCCTTCCTTTTCACCACAAGATTTTTTCCAACAACAGACTTCTTACTTGTTGAACCGACGAGCTGAAACAGATGAACTAGATAGCAGATCCACTGTGGACACATGTACAAATACATTATAGCTAATGATTCTTGTCTAGAAGAAAAACCTCTGATCGAAAGAACCAAAAAAAATCAAAAGCGCATTTGTCTTTATGTTGCAATTCGTTGCGTACAAAAAGCATTGCACATTAATTATTTGTACGGTTTAGAATTAGCACACCAAGACTGCATCCTTCAGATATAAGTATACTTTTGCCCTCTCTTAAAAAAACAAAACCTGACAAATGCGAAAAACTGACAGTTCTATTTGTTGTAAGGGTTAACCATAATAAATTTCAGCACTGGAATTGGTTTCGCAACATTTAAATGACTTCTATCCTTTTCTGCAATTTTAAACAGTTTCATCCTCCAACTATACAGTATTAAGACATTAAAGATCCGAAATCACAGTTCGAATACAAGACAAACGTATTCAATGTGTAGACCTTTGGACCTTAAGAAATGGATTTCAGAGCCACGTAAGAGCACGCATAGAATTGCTACATAAAGACATCTTTAACTTTCTATCTTTTTGCCTTGAATTGCTTATTCTAACGTGAACAGAGTCGGCCTCAAATATGTTCAACCGTATGAGCGCGAAGCGCCTTCGATTAGCCCAAAAGGCAAGGACACAGGACGAGCTGAGTAGGCAGAGTGTCAAGCACGGAAAGTCTGGAAATTGCGCCTGAGGCAAAGCGATCACCCGGCTGAACAAATTTGTCGCCAGTTCAATGTAGATCATCACGCACCAATTTCCTACTGTTTTCAGCTGATTGTAAATCATCATCACTTTCTTCTTCTATCGCTTCATCACGGTCTCCAGAATCTCCAGAATCGGTAGAATCTCCCTCGTTTATATCTTCTGAAGACTTATTGGCATAACTTTGTTCATCTGCACACTTCGATTCTTGAGCTGAAGGTTTTGTCTTTGGCTTCTTTGAACGTTTTGGATCCGAATGGATTTTTGTCGGTATCAGTTGTTCTTGAGCACATTCTGGATCCTCATCGTCGCTATAGTCCTCTCCGCTACCGCTTGGGACTAATCCATGTGCACCTTTTTCTGCTGATGCATACTGGATTCCTAGTCGCTGCAGCAGAAACGCTGTTGTTGTCTCCCAGGATGGATAACGACGTCTAAAATTGACAGTGTCAATAATGATAACAAAAACCCGAGTTTCCTCTGTGATCCTATATCCTACATTTACTACCTAAGATATATTTTAGGAGTCTGAAGTCTAATATAAACAACCAAAATCGTAAAAAGGGAGCGACGAAACCACACCTATATTGCTGCACACTTTTGACCACAGAAGGCTCACATGCAAGCTTGTAGATGCATCTTTCCCTGATGTTTGTTTTGTCCTTAAATCACTTTTAGAAACAAGGATGCATAACTTTATAAGATAGGATTGAGTAAGCACTCACTGTAATTCGCAATTCATCCAAACTCTTCTTATTCAGGAGCGCAAATTTGGAAACATCGTCTTTTTTAATGCGCTGAAATCGGGGAATTGATCATGTTTTTGTCTCTAATTGCGGCGTTTGCACATGTTGCCGAAAATTTGCAGATTTTATGTTTAAATGCAACGAGATGTATCTAACACCAAGCTTATGGCTCAAATGACCGTCACAATCAGTTGGTCTTGAACTTGCGGATAAAAAACCAGTAAGGACTATAACTGGTACAGACCACCAATATTCCAGACTAGATCATATTAGCAAAACTGATACGATTTCAAGATTCCAACAAGAGTGTACGATTAAAACCTATGAAAAATGTAAGGAGAAGAGCACTTCAAAACGACATACCGCTATATTAGAAAATCACCAGCAAATATTCAATGTTGTCACATGAACAAATACAAGTTTTGATGAACGGCTTACTTTCAGGAAGTGGACTTCTTCTTCATATCTCTCAACTTTCCTTTTCGTAGTATCGTTCGCTTTCTTTTTCAACAGCAGTTCCATGCGTTTCATCTTTCTTACAAGACGATGAATTAAAAATTGCCGAGCTTTTTGTATGACAGGTCGAAGACGAACAATCTGTAAAACGTAGTTGAAGAGCCAAAAAGAAATATGGAAACACTGTGATGACAACTCACTTCGATATTTAGCTGCTCCGACGTTAATATGGTTTCGGCTTCCGACTTCGTCTTTGCTTTCTTAGGCTGCAAAACAAGAGGAAATAAATGTATGACAGACATTCAAATAAGAAGAAAAAAAGCTGAAGAAAACCTTTTGAGTTGGCTTTACTTCCGAACAATCCATTGGAGTAAGATTAGGCATGACGAACTCAATTTTCGGTGCTGGAATTGCAGAAAGATCCGCGACGTCATAGTTCTAGAAAAGAGTCTTGGGGATATGTTGTAATGTAAAGTAATGTGAAGTTCGACAGACAGATAAGACAAATCCTTTTTTATGATCCTAAAGAGGATCGTTGGGTTAGGTGTACCATAGGAGAAGGGTACTTGGTTTAAACGTTCCCACCAACGGAGGGTTGATACTTGCGTTGATACTTCCGAGAAACCTCGAAGAAGTGATCATCCCGAATATCGCCTATAAGGCAGTGCATTCCGCAAATCTCCTCTTCAGAAGAGACCACGTGCCCTTTGTGTGCTGACCTTGTGCACGATGGTATTCCATCCACTTGGCTACACAACATTTTCTGTGTAGAACTCAACGAGCATATCTCGGAACCGATGATCACTTTGCACGGTCGTTTTCCCCCAACCTCGAGCGTTTTGTTAATTCTAGGTTGCCGGCCCGCACCAGTGTTGATTTGGTGGACATCCCCATCCGGGGAGCCATTCGTCTAACTCAATTTTCGTGAACGCAGCCAATTGCGACTATGTCGAAATCAATGTGAAGTCGTGCAGAAATGGCAGATTCGCAACAATTACAGAACTGTTTGAGGTTCACGAACGCGCGTGTACCGTTAGAATGACTTGGGAAGGTGAGATGAGAGGCTTCGTTGGCAGTGGGCCGGTTCCGAATCATCGAGTAATTGTGCAGTAACAGCCAAACCTTTTACCGACAGCGCTACGCCTGCTCCCGCTTCTCTTGTATAGACTTATTTTCAAAACCTGGAAATCGATTTCCTAGAACGTGTCGGGAAATCATTTGTGAACAACTTTAGAAAGGCTTTCCGTGGGACTCGTGGCTCGAGAGTTTGGGAAATTACTCGAATTCTTTTTTTTTTGCACGAAAACTGCCTTCAGACTTAAGTTCTGCGATACGTCAGTGTTAAATGGTCCGATTTCTCGTGGACTTCCCATTTGAGAAGGCTTAGATTAGCAACGAGAAGTAGTTCTCGCTGATTTCGATTTTTTTCTTTCAAAAATAGTTCATAGACTCAGTTTATTTGCTGAATGGATTCCGTATTTGTTCTCAGTGTGTGAAATAACTCCACAAGTAATATCAGAAGGTTCTAAAATTTAAAAATAAATGTGAGAATATCGGAGAGGCTTCCACCAACTACTCTCTTTCATCACAGTAATGCTAACCGAAGGAAGGCCCACGCAAACGATGAAAGTATCGACGATAACGATTTTAATTTAGAAGGATATCGATTTTGCATTAGGTTAGGTTAGCTACTGTCGCGCCTATTGCAGGAATGATGGAAAGTAGAGCCAACCTAACGATCTCCATTTGTGTTAGTAGCACATCGAGGCTTCCTAGCAAGAATGATGAACCGGGTGAACCTCCAACAGATACCACAATCTTGGTGCAAAAAGGTTTATATCCTGAAGTATAAATTGTGGTCATCCTTTATTTTCTTTTGAATCCTTTCTGGAACGAATGGTAGGCCAAATTCGATTGAATCTGGTCTGGTCTCTGACAATTCATTCCAGAGAACTGATAGGTCCAGATTCCCCATATCTACATGTGTTTGGGTCCGGAGATGAACTCTATTACAGAGCTGGAGAAAGTGTAATTTGGAGGGAGGGAAGGGGGAACTCAGTGGCGCAATTATTTCTCGAAGTAAATAATTGAAGCAGTAGAAGCTCTAAGACCTAAGCATTAGTCTTAGAGGGATGTAAGCTAATGTTACTAGGAGAAAAAAGTAAGCTGTAGCGTCGAGAAGTAAGGGTGCCACTGGGTCCCCACCCTCCTCCCAACTACATTTTCCCCCACAGCTGACCTCAGAGGTGCCCAGTATAAAACAAGAGACAGGGAGCACAGAAAACATTGAGAAATTTGTGAAGGTAAGCAAGAACACCCACTTCCGACATACACTTACTTCCTCTTCTTCAGATTCCTGTGGTCGCATCAGAGTCAAATTGTCTTGTGTTTTAAGTGATTTCTTCTTTACCATCTTTCTTGATTCTCGTTTACCCTGGAAAGAGTCCACGGCAATTCGAAATCACTGAAACAGAAATACTCATTGATTTCTCGCATGACGTCTTTTAAAAGTAGTACTCACGAAAATTTCCAATATTTCTAAAAATTTCTAATAAGAAATCGGGTTTGAACACAGTACAAAGCACTTCAGAGACATATTAAATACTAAGACATTAAATACTCAGCAACATATTAAATAAAAGCGTAAGCACGTAAGCATCCAACTAGATTTTAATAATTTTGAATCCTACTGGAACGTATACCAAAGTCCTCGAGGTTTTTGCAAACAGCGACAAACGTTTGGAGTGAAGTTGCTGTGCTCCGAAACGGCGCACGGCGACGCAGCCGCCGATAGAAAGTCTGCGCGTCTGTGATGGATTGGTGGTGGCTTCTTCTCCCTTCAACCTTTCCTTCAATTTTGCCCTAATCGAACACGCATCGCGCCCATCTTATCGAAGCGCAACGCCGACTATGAATGCGCGGAACCAACTCTAAACTCTGGATTTGGATTCACTAAGATGCACTACTATCTCCTTTCCTTCTATATTTTTCTCTCAGTGTTTTGATGCAATCTTTCTGTTGTCCTCTCTGAGACATATTAGAATTCAGCGCTGATTTTTAGTGGTTTTCCGGTGGTGTAGGGTTTCCAGTGGTTTAGTTTTGTGTGTGTGTGTGTGTGTGTGTATTTTCTTTCCTCTTAGTACTGATCTTGGGAAAAATGTCGTTATCTGATGAATCTGAATGATCTTTACAGGAAATGGAATCTCACAGAAGGGACGTCCCCGGTAACTTGGAAGATGAAAACACGAGCGGAGCTTGTGCAACTTCTCCGACACCTTCACTACCATGTACGTAGTTCCACTTCACAAAATCACTTTCCCTTTATTGCTGTATTGACACTTTGAGACATTTTTCAAACGTGAAGCAAACATCATCTGCTTTGAATTTAGCTGATATGGACAACAACGATACGGTATGCGCCCCGAAAGAGCATTCCTCTTCGTCTTCAAAGCCGTTATCAATTCCCAAATTCCACAGTCTGATAAAAATGCGTCAGGTGAGCTTTTTACAATTATGGGAAATTATTATGGAATTATGGGAACCCATTGCACATACCAAAATTTTAGAAGCTACTAAGGCGTCTGAAACAGCTGGAAGAACGTGAGGTGTGCTTTGACGATGAGGCAAAGGAGTTGTTCTACATCAACAATGAGCGCAAGGTTTCCTCTTACTGTTCTTATTCGTTTATTTTTTTCAACTTCACTGTCGGTTTTTTCCTGATATTTTATATGTATTCCCAATTTTACGTTGCAATTTGCAGTTATCGACGAATATAGAGACAAATCACTGAAACGAAGTTATAGTCATTAGTTATGCCATACGAACAAAAGCTTTTAAAACCTTTTTGTGGAATTGAAGAGCGCAGCTTACAAGAAAGAGTTTTTCTTCTGTCATTAATTTTATTTAATACTACTTGTTTAATTTGGAGACAATTCCTTTTTTAGGTGCTAACCGCATAAGCTATTAAGTTATTATGAGATTATGTTATGTTAAAGGCATCACCCCACAAATCTGAGGTGGTGCAGATTTCAGGTGAAGTATTCGTATACGGGATGGGAGACTACGGAGAGGGAGGTAATTCCGTCCATTTCTTGCTAATTGCCGTAAAAAACGGTCCGGAAGATGCGGCGCCGCACAAGACTGGCGCGCTCCAACCTCTTGTACAAAATGGTGCGCCAAAACGAATGAAGCCGTATCTTCCGGGTCGTTTTTTACGGCAATTAGGAAGAAATGGACAGGATCACCCTCCTCCCCATAATCTACGGCCCCGTATACGAATACTCCACCGGAAATCCGTACCACTCCAGATTCGTGGGGTGATGCCTTTAAGTTACTTTCAGGAGAGTCTTTTGGGGGAAGACTAAACTTATGTTGAACTCGCAGTATTGTTATTTCAAGGAATGCCTTTTTGTTTTCGCCGGAACCCGTGACTTATAGCACCTCTCTGTCAAATTACTTCGCGATCGTATTTTTATTGGAGGAGACAGTGAGAGGGCTTCAGCCTAAGCTCAGACCTTGGAGCCGTTACTCTGATAGGGTTAGAAGTCCCTGGGATTAGTAGGTTTAGCCAAGACCTGTCCTAATGCTACTAAGCTTTAGTCCCTAAGAGCTTTTCTTGAACATCTCCCCTTCCCCTCGAACGACTAAATATTATCTATTTCACAGTAAAATGTTTCAGCTGAAGAAGGCGATTTTGGATATAGAAAGGACACTTCATAAGCATGGTGCACTAGAAGATCTCGATGAGAACTTACAAGCATTGTTAGTTTTCTTCCTTTTATCTCATTGACATTTCACATTTCTCTGGAAGTTTCTAGTTTTAGTCTAGTTCTACTCGTAAGCCTTATTCATTAGTACGGGGATTCTTTTGTATGAAGCACTGGATTTATCGAATAGATCTGTTTCTATCGAAAATTGTAGTGTTATTGCATATCGCTTCATTGCAAGACGCTACCATCGCTGTGATAATCACTTTTTGCTCTTATTTTGACAGTTTTCAAACGCACCAAACAGTGCTTCAATTGGAATCCCTTATTAGCCGAATATTCCTTTTTTTCGATAGTTTTCCCTCCTCTTTCCCGTACGAAAGCACTTTTTGGATTAAGCGAGTGGTTTTTTGTGCCTAATATGTTACTAGCTTTCATCGTCGTACCCTGAAAGTGCTCTATTTTCTTTATGCATTCTGAGGTTTTTTCTTATGTGCTAGTTTTTTTCCAGTCACAACGGTAATGCTTCTGTGGAAATATCAATTATGGACACTGGCAACGAGTTTTTGAATCAAAGACTCAACAAGCTGATCAGTCAGAAAAACTTGAAAAAGGAGAAAACTGTGTATAAATTTTTCGTTTCTTACCGATGTCTCTTATTTTGCATCTGAGTCTTAACCTTCACTTCAGCACTCCCTCCTTCGACGAATTGAGAGATTTAATGTGCGAACTTCGAGAAGAACAAGGATCAGCGTCTGGAATCCCCGACCCCATTCTGGAGAATGAGGCATTTTGTGAGTGATTTTGGTTGCATCTTGCTTGTGACTGCTCCACCAAGAACGTTTTCATTATTCTCTTGAAAAACTCCCTCATTTTGTCGTTCTTGAAAGAACATTTCTTATTTCTAGTTCAATTTGCGCATACGTCTTGTTAATTGTTCATCATTGATATTTCCGCGTTTTTGCCGGTGCTGCACTTGCGCAAGCTGTAGTCACGTGTCCGATACGTCCAGTACAGTAAATTTTGTGCACCTTATGCGCCATGATCCGCTGTGTGCTTTCATGAGAGTTTTTTTCGTCCCTAACTCATTGCAACATTGCGGTAATATCCATTGTTCTGTATCTATTTTCTTTTACATTTAGTGGATCGCTTGGAAAACATCGCTTTCGTAACTGTGCGGTCTCATCAAAACTTCATCAGCACTCAGTTTCTGGAGAATGTAGATTTGTATGTACCCGAAGAAGGTGATTTTCAGTTGTAGCTGCAAAGGAAATAATGCCTCTTTTTTCTACATTTTCAGATCGTCCCCGTTGTTCTAAACTACCTGAGCTCAACACGGATATGGAAAAGCTCTTGTCCGCTAGTGGAAGCGCTTCATGTCTTCCGGACGAGATATTTCGTATGGTGCGTTTTCCTAAAAATTTCCTCTTCGATGGTTTCGAGCATTGGTAGAGGTCAATTTTACATCCAGGAAATGAAAGTAGCTGGGAGGCAAGAGTTGGCAGATAGCCAAGGAAGCTCCGCTATTCAGGACGAGATTGACTTGATGTTAAACGGAGATGCTGATTCTGGACGAGAAGATCTGAGTGATGATGAGCTTGAATATGATGAAAATGTGAGTTCTGTTAGACCCACCACCAAGCAGAATGAACTTCTCCAACAATCCTTACATCATGTAAACAATGTGTTGAATAATTACTTTCTTACAATTACCATTTGTTGATAGAACTTCAATCCAAGTTAGAAAACGTCACTTTGTATTGTCACAAGTGAGCACATGTGGATTAGGCAGTGGATGGAACAGCACAATTACTTACTTGTTACTGTTTACTTCAGAAGCAGACGTCAAAATTATTGATCTGTTCCACTGTATCATCGGTCGGTGTGGGCTAACAAACAAAAAGTCAAGCTTTGAACGCTATTTATTTGAATTAGCTATTAAATTTGTTCTGTATGAGTATCACTAGATGCGGTCGCTCTTAGCGCAAACACTTTCTTCTTCCCGAAGGCTGAATGCGCTGCACTTAGCAGACAACTTGTAGTGGTGCGATGGAGTTATATAATTCCTTCTTATTGCCCTATTAGTCGAGCGTTAAGGCTAATGCCTCAGAATACAGGTGGTTCAGTGGTAGTGACAATTTATTGATAGGCGAACGACGGTGTGCTCACTGGGAGCCAAAAACACAGGAATGCCCGTTGTGGACGGTCGTTAATAAAATAGCCTCATCAGCAATCGTTGAACAAACAAACTTCGTGGACGGTCATCTCGATAAGATGACCACCAAAATATAACTCTTTACAATGCCGAATGTTTTGTACAACGGATATGTGATACTGTGCGCAAAGTATAGCATAACAACAACACAACAGAATTGGGGTCCTGATACAAATGTCAGGACACAACTGCTCTCCTTTCTTTCCGTTTAGATGAGATCGGCCTTATGCCAAAAAAAAAATGAAGTAGCAACTGTGGGTGGATTACTGAATAGATTTGGCAGCCACTAAGTTTTGACAACTTCGCGTCAATCTTTTTAAAGCAAATTCTAAATAAGTTCCAAATAGTAGACCCATATGTCGTCTTTCTCGGTTCAGATTAATGTCCTAGCATTTATTATATGTAAAATAAAAGTCAGATCTTGAGCAGTAACTTCAATAAGTTCGTTTGAATCTGTCAGCATATGCTCACCTTATTCCTTAACATTTTAGGATTGTGATCTTCACGGCTCGTCACCGGGACAGTACTCTCCTTCACAGACTGCTGATGGTGAATCCATTTTGTCTCAAACTTTCTTTTTTTTTATGATACAGCTAGGGGTTGAGAAATTTGAGCAAGAAGGTGGTAGATATCGCTGACTTAGCTGTGTATGAACATGTAATACGATGGAGCAGTTGCCGCTTATTATTGAGCACCTATGTAGTTGGGTCAAAACTACCTTAGTGCAATTGCATAAGCATCTTAGCTCGAAGCGGCGTGTTGAACTAGCGTTGCGAATGACTTTGACTGTGGCTAACGAGGGTCCCACGTTGATCACCATCGTTGGTTTAACCGCGCTACTCCGAGCACGCCCGCTCGCGCAACTTCAGCGGGCTTTGATTCGGCTTTTTGTTTTCAGAGTAGTAGCCTCTGCGTTCCAAAAGAACACTGAAATGACATCCTACTAGAAAATATATGGCATGCTGAAAGACTTCTTTTTCTCAATTGAGAAGAAATTGGGTGAAGCACGACTAGGCACAGCATCTCCAGGCGGACCTCTAGCGACATGGTGAGAAAGAATCTAGAAGGAGGCGATCTACAGTGCTCTCTCTGTCCTAGAGTAAGCATGAAAACAGTTGTGTGCTCTTCACCACATTTTTTTTTTTTGCCATACAACACAATTATTTCATCAAAAGCTATGGCTGCGAATGGTACAAAGACACCAAATTGCTGTGACTTGGAACCTATTTTTGTCACAAGTTTTTGTGTTAACTTGTAAATCATGTGTAATTTTGAGTAGCTTTTACAGTGTATGAGATTGAAAAAGTACACGCAAGCTCAGCGATACCTATCATCACATGCGGCCTTCAGTGGGCCGAGCGTAATTGAATTTAAAGGCATCACCCCACGAATCTGAGGTGGTAGGGATTTCAGGTGGAGTATTCGTATACGGAATCGTTGATTATGGAGAGAAGGGTGATTCCGTCCATTTCTTAACTAACTTTTCCTAACTTTCCTAACTGCCGTAAAAAAACGGCCCGGACGATACGACTTCGAGCGATCCGGGTCGCTATTTTCTACAACGAGTTCGATTGGAGCGCGCCAGCCTTGTGCACGCGCCGCATCTTCCGGACTCTTTTTTTACGGCAATTAGGAAGAAATAGATGGAGTCACCCTCTCTCCATAATCCACTATCCCGTATACGAATACTCCACCTGAAATCCGTGCCACCTCAGATTCCTTGGGTGATGCCATTAAAGGTGTTTCGAATTTTGGCACTCGTGTTGGAATATCACTTACTTGTTATTTGAAATTGAACAGAGGAACAGTCGAAATATAATGCATAACTTTAGGTCCTGAACCAACTCGAGAGTCTGAAGATTTCCCAACACTTTCTGTGGATTTTGATTTAGAACGGTTAGAATCCCAGACTGCTGATGCATCCATCGTGCTACAGGTATTATTTACCTGTTCTAGATATGGCTAGACGATATATTATGATTACTTCTTGAAAAAAGACCAAAAAAAGTTGTTGAGGTTTGTTTGAGTATGGTATTTGAGGAGCTGATCCTTCCATAATCCTTTATGTAATGTTTTTTTTTTTTGTAATTGGTGTAATTGTTTTATAGCAATTGCAACTCAAATTGGGAGCAAACCTTTTTCTTGCTGTTACTCAGTGTTGCACTAAGAAGTTTTTTTTTCGAAGTTGTGTTAGCTTGGTTTCACCATTAGACCTGAACGTAGGATTTGAATATTCTGACCGTGAACTGAAGAAGGAATCAGCGCGAAGTGATTATAATTTTTGTGACCAACATCTCAAACATGCCACGAAAAAAATTTGATGCTTGAAGCAATTATGGAGCAGTATTCATTTTTGCTGAGGACTTTATTGAAAGATCTTTTTAGGAGACCCGTGTATTTGCGTCTTCGGTTTTTTCTGAACACGGATACCGCAACGAATGCGAGCCGTATGGAATGCGAGATGAGAGGAAGGTAGGTTTTGTTTGCTTAAGAGGTGAATGGTGAAGATGAGTGCATACGAGAACCTCTCTTTCACTTTTTTCATTCCAAATTTATTGGATTTTCGCTTTAGGCTGTCAAGCGTGTTGCGGAATGGCTCCAAAATGTAGAACCTGCGAAAATGGCACTCATAGAAGTATCATCTGATGATGACTCGTGCATGAATGAGTGTAATGTAAATAGTGTAAAGCGTGAACTGCCTGCTACTGAAAACCAATCTAACGGTGATCAGCTGTCGGATTTTAGCGATAGTGGAGAAATTGAATGTCTTGGAGTTTTCCATCGATCTCCAGGTAGAGCTGTTTGATGAAGATTTTGGAAGTTGAGCCTACTTTTTTCCCTTGTCGATTTTTTTCTTAAAGTTTGTATGGTCTTATAGTCAGCCTTTGGACTAGAAGCACAGGGATTAATTATTTGCGGGGGCTCTCTCCTCCAGGCTTAATTGTGTTTTGCGACCAGGTAGCGGAGCAGTTTCGAACAGTTCCAAGCATCGCTGTTCCAAAAAGTCTGCTAACAGCACCAATAGTGTGTCGCCATCAGACGTTGTCGAAGTGATATGTATTGATGATTGATTGTGTTTATTGTTGTTGTCTTTTTTCTTGAAAACAGTGGCGGTAGCAGGAATTTTTGTTTGTCTTTACGAAACACGTTTGCGTTCTTAAGAAGTATGGTTGAGAAAGAGCCAAAGGAAATAAGTTATACACAATTATGAAAAGAAAATAAGTTGTACACAATTATGAAATTACTTATTTTTTCTTTGGAAAGTTGTTTGCTGGATTCTTCCGAAGGCACGTGAGCCTGCACCACCATTGCTAGAAAATGTGTACTAGTTTATTGCACTTGAGGAAGCGAATCTTTTGACACTGTTTATTTGAATGTACGCAGAATTGTCTTTCTTAATTTTGTCCTCAACTTTTCGAGTTTTCCGGGTTTATTCTATGTTCATCGCTACCTTTATAATAATTTTCTCTTAATGGTAATAAAGAGATTTTTAAATCCATTTTCGCTTCTTTGTTGGGTGGCTTCAAGTCCTGGTGTACTGTACTTTTTTTTCGAAGAGCAGAGCAGCATCGGCTTGTGGTCTCTCTGTCATGAATTTCTGGCAAAAGTTTGCGTTTGGTGCGCGCTGCATCTTTAAGTTGGTTTGCAAAACAACTCTTATCATGTTCAAAACAAAAGAAATAGTTTTGTTTTGAACATGGTAAGAGTTGAGTTCTGTGTCCAATTCCATTTACAATTTCTATATTGTTAGTTGTTCTCGTCAATTAGTTCTCTTGGGACATGTTATTATCATAACTTTGGCTTGTTTTATTCGGTTTCGAAGTTCGAAGAGCTAAGTTCGTTGCACCCTCGATGTGTCAATCACGCTGCGATAGGGAGTCTTCAAGCATTCATCAACGTATGCCACTTCTCTCTCTTTATAATATAAGCAGATTTTCATTTTTACCTCATGGGTAGGTCGAGAGGTTCAGAGTCATTGGTGGTACTATTGAGACATCAAGTGGACTCTATTTTCGCTCGATGAATACATGGTAGGTCCGGCGTACTATTCCATGATTCTCTTGTCCACAGACCGTGTTCTCTCTCCATTCAAAAGAGAACAAAAAAGCTAATAATAGTGCATTATTATTAGCTTCTTTTTGTTTTCTTTTGAGTTAGTCTGGTCAGATAATAGCTTATTTTGTGCTGGATTCTTAATCCGAATCCTCTGATAATGCACTTCTCTTCAATTACCTTCACACATGTGGAGGATCTACTACAACGAAGTTGAGAAAGGACTTCTTTCTGCAGATCAATTCCACCAGTTCCTGATAAAATTTTCAATTCTACTTCAGCTTCATCAGATATTGGAGTTGTCGAGTAGCAGTTTGAATTTTCGAATTATGATTACTTACGAATTTGTGGCGCAAGAAATAAAGGATAAAGTTTCTGGCGTCAATCAATCCGCTCGGGATGCGCCCCTACGTTCACTTCAATTCAGAATCGTTTGAGGTTTACGAACGTGTAACTGGCCTATACAATGACTTGGCTAGCCGATGTGTATAGTCAGTGTTTTTATCCTCCCAGAAAAATCTGATGCCAGTTTATCGACACCGGAGGGATTAAATACTTGGTGAGCAGTAGGGCAGATTTGAACCTCCGATCGATCGTGCAGATGGCGGAACTTCTAGCCGCTACACTACGCAAGTGATTTAGCTGCTGCATCAAAAGCTATATAAAAACGACAGAATCTCAGCCAATCTATAGGACCTGGTTCTGGGTTCTGCAGTTGAAATGCATGGTTAACATGTTGCCTGCACCCCTAGTATTCCATTATTGATTCAGTTTTAACGGAATCCTTCTAGTTGTGGGATGTGGTCTTCGTCATAACGTCCTGGATTTTGTCTTCTAAGGCACTTTTCATAGTTTTACCGCTAGATCTGCGTAGTGAAAAACAGATACACTTCAACACCGAGTGTGCTAAACCTACTTGGGTGCGGTGAGCGAGCAAAGGATTGTCTGACCCCAGTTGTCGTTTCATTCTTATGAGCTGCGTTGCGAGCTGCACCAACATACCACCTTTTATTGCTTGAGTAGCTGATAAGAGGAGAAGAATGCTTGTTGCTAGTGATTTCTGGTGTTAGGTAGTGATGCGTGTTAGTAAAAAAAGTTTGTAAAGTAACCAACAAGCACTTTGATAGTACCGGATGGTTGGTGTTGCGTGACTTCGGCCATTAGTTCTGCTTCGTTCTCTGCAAGGATGGGAACTAGCTGCTGACGATTTTGCCATCTATGCATAAAACGACAGCATTCTGTCACCGAATGAATGTCGGCCCTAGGATACGGATTTTAGAAACCTTGTGTAGGGAACTAATAGTGCCAGCTTTAAGCATAGATTTTTTAGACCATTTAGTGCGATTGATTAAGATTCTCGATCATCTTAGACAGTTGTTGGGTAGTTCTGCCAGATTTCAAACTCAGACAAATATGAGATCCAAACGTGCAAATGAGCCAATTTCGTCAACGACCTACAACCCGAAGATGAGTGGCTTAGGTTCTTTCAGAAAGTAAGGGTGTATAGACAAAGAACCTCTCACATACTCCGTTCTCCGAATTACCGAGTGGCGATCGTAACGTTAGCAGCCAAATATGAAGGAATACGTACCCGATTAATGTTGAGTCGCAGGTCTGTCTTTTGGAATTGTTGGGTTTGCGACGGATGAGTTGACACCAGATGACATGACATCGGAAGACGTCTTCTCGTCAGATGGTTGGCAAGAAACACTGCTGCTAATGGTGTTGTCAGCGCTGAAGTACGGGGACAGAATTGGTTGGGGTGTCCTATGGCTCTTTTTCAAGTTAGATTAATAGCTGGATTCTTCCAAGAATTGTTCATCTACGTACTTTGGATCTTTAACTAACCATCATTTGGTGGCCAAATCTGACATTTAGCTTTGAGAGAATGTGTTCTTTTCTAGCATCGATATTACTTTATATCTTTATACTTATATTGTGTTGGCAATGAGTCTTTTTTTCATTTGCGCTATCAGATATAGCTATAAGAGGGAAAATGCACATTGAGAAGTGTAGATGATCAGCTTAAGCTTAACGTAAAGTTTAAATTTAATGCCTCACTGATGTTTGTTACGATGCTATGAATTTTGGTCTTTTTGATTTCATTAATTTTTTGTTAATGAATTGGCTTTGTTAGGAAAATGCTAACGAAGAACAGTCGTTCGCTCCTCGGCGGCATAGAGCAAATCAGAAGTTTCCTTTCCCGACACGTATACGAACCTCCCCTGATCGTCAGATTACCTGAGGGAAAAGATAGTCAGTTCTACATTTCTACCTTCGTATGCCTTTTATTGTGTTCGAACTTTTTTTCATGCATGCTCAGTTTTTTCTTGAAGTCAGTTCCAACGTCCAGTACTAGAAGTATGCAGACAATTTAAGAACGGATTATTTTGAGGTATTCACTGTCACTTTTCTGGAAAATATGTCTCGATTTAGCTCCGAAAAATACTGGACTAGACGAGTTTGGGAGTGCAGTAAAACACATTCAGTTAGAAATTAGGCTTCATAATTAATACGATCCGTTCAACCTACCTGAATAATTTTTTAGTCTTGTGTGTAATGTTAACATTGTCTTTTAATTCGCCATGGAATCCGCAACGTGTGATGTTATGCTCTGAATGAAAAGTCCATCTTCGGGAGGTATCATTCTAGGTTTTTCCATCTAAGGTACTTCTTTAAGCTTCCAGTACCTATTTAAACTATGAGACGATATATAGATTTTGATCAGCAAGAACAGATGGGCAATTAAACATGGCCAGGCGCGAATGAAAAACGTGAAATATTTTTAAGTTATTTTTATTGCGAAAGTTGTGGGAACTGCGAAATTCTTTAAGTTCAATCGATGGGGAGACTGCAAATGAGAACAGAGACGTAGTAAAGGGATACCTAGAACATCTTCTCCCCTCTGCTACGATTGGATCAAAACTATATGAAGCAGGGTGCAATTGCGTAAGCGGCTGCGCTCGAAACGTCGCGGAGAAGCCAGCGGATGGGGTCGAAGTGGAAGGCCGCGAACTACAACGATGAGTTGTGATGTCAAGGGTCCCCTCTCAATCCTAGCCGCTACGCTCCACCCACAGCTTCCAGCGCGCCCACCTACATAACTGCACAGAGCTTCAGGTGGTTCTGAACCGACTATACACTGACGTGTTTGCAGGACTCTAAATTCTGCTTATACGGCGAACGGGACTTCCTAGACTTCATCGCCTCTGTATATTCGCCAAATATAAATGGATGAGAAATTCAAGTTCTCCCTTCAATGAATGTATTGGTTAATGTGAATAAGTTCCAAATCTTGATATATATTGATTCATATGTGTATGTGAAAAGGACGGGCTGTATAAGCCGTTATGTTTCTGATAAGGGAGTGTTGTTAGTTGCAGCTTGATGCTGGGTGGCTGCTAGCGCTGTCAACAAACTTCTGACCTCATCCAAACAGTTATGGAAAGCTGTTCACGATAGCATCCATTTGTTTCATATTCGGACTTTTTTTTACACTTTCTTTGATTAAAAAATAATCCTATGGCTCTAGAGTTCTAACGAAATTCTAACCCCGAATATTGACTGCACATCAATCAAAACTACTCTTTTGAAAACTCATCGTTCCATTCCTATAATACTGCAATATTTTTTGTTCAACCAGCGTTTACAACACCAGTTCCAGGTCTTTCTAGCTCACAACCACCGAAAAGTGAATTCTCACGGTAGTGTACATATAGTGAGGTCAAAGCGACATGAAACGTAGACAGTTGCGTAGACAGTAGGTGGATAAAGCGGTTGGAGCAGAGAAGGGAACAAGGGTCCTACATAGCAAAGGTCCTTCTTCGATCCTGACCACTACACTTCACCGCGCAGCTTCGAGCGCATCTGCTTACGCAACTGGACTGTGCGTCATGCCTTTTTAACCCTTCCATATATATATATATATATATATATATATATATATATATATATATATATATATATATATATATATATATATATATATATATATATATATATATATATATATATATATATTAATCAACTAGTTCTAGGTTCTCACCGTGACTTCGGCATCTGTAAAAATAAAGATCGTATCTAAAGTTGCCGCGTGGTTTTTGCAAAATCAGAACTTCTTTTATCCCTGTTATCCTGTGTTGGTTGATTGATTCGAGGTCCTCTATTTGGATGTGAGCAGATGCCACACCAAGTTTAATAATCACGGTAAACTCTAACGAAGTCCTTGTCTTTTTTTAAAAAAAGAAGATTAGAACTGGTATAACGGTATAAAATGAAACTAAATCAATTAAACGAGTAAATTCAAACATAGGTTGTTCGGTAATCATTCTTTGACCTAGGACTTTTTATGAATTCTTGATGTTTTTTGTCTTTAATCATTTTGATATGCAGAGAAACCTCTTCCGATTGATCATCGGAGGCCTGTAGTGCTACTGATTGGATGGGCTGGAGCGGAGCATGAGCACCTGGCAAAATACAGCAGCATATATAATGAACAAGGGTAAGTCTGCTTTTTTCTTTACTGTTTACTTTCGTACAGAAGTGTTCCACAGAATTAATCCCACACCTACTGAATTTTCAAAACTTGTCCGCTTCTAAATTGCTATTAACATACTGTCAGATCCTAGCCAAGTCTTTCTAGCCGCATTTCTTTTTTCCAGTGTAAATGGGAATCTTCTTGCTGATTCACATATTTTGGAAAATTCTATCAGAACATTCTTACATCTAGAATCTTTATTTCAGATACCGGACAATTGCTTTCATTGCACCTTGTTATCGTTATACCGTACCTAATGCGCGTTGCGGTTTTTATTTATCGCCAGTTCTGCGAGGTATTGATGCCAAACCAGGCAATTTCGAGAGCTTCAGGCACTGGTAAGTCAGTTTGTCCTTTTGCATAGTTCTACTAGTTCTCCTGATTGTTGCAGTTTAAGAGCAGCGTATCACGATTTTGACGTGGTGCGGTACCCATGGCGAAAGCGTAGATACATTATTCGGATAGTACAGTATGGAACGAGAGAGGTTCCGCTCATTTTTTCTTAATCGTCGTGAAAAACGACGTGGGAAGAGCGTTTGTTTATACGAGACAAGTTAGAGTGCACCTCTACGTGCACGTTCCGGTATCCTCAGCAACCTATTCATTGTTTTCACGTTAATAGGCTGGCAAGGAGGCATAATCGATCGTTGATCGCTCACACTTGGATGCGGCGCGTGCGCGAAGGTGGAGCGTTTTCACGAATCTCGTAGGAACATACACCGTTACTGACGCTATTTTTCAGAGCGATTACGATGACTTGAGCGGGGCTATACTCTTTCTCGTAGTCTACATCCGTAACTTCATAGTTTTCGACAAGTTTCTCAACTACGCCAACTCACTGATGCGTTGACTTTAATAACTACAATCGCTTCATCGCAGCTAAATGCTGAATATGTGGTCGCTTGCAGTCGATATCTTTCGAATATCTAAAACATTGTCGCGAAGCCGTGATTTATCTAGGCTGTTTAAGTGAATATGAAAGACATGTCCAATGAAATTGTGCGTTTGGGGGTTACTTGGATTCGTTACTACTGCGATATTCGTTACTCCTGTATTAGTTGTTCCTGCTACGTGTAGGATTTAAGAATCGAGCTTGGTAAGGAGAAATATCCGAAAAGTGTGGTGCGCTTTAGACGCTTCAGCTATGGCGTGTGTTGTCAGAAATCGAGATGAGGATATCGCATTCATGGAAGATAAATGAATGTCCATCCTTGGCATTCAAAGCCTGCCAATCATTAAAAAAATAGACATGGTATCAAGTCCCGAATAAGTTACTGAACAATTTCACATCTGCATACGCGGTTCGCCTAAGTGGATTGAAATAAGTGCTGCTGATAATTTCGCTGCACATTTCATAAATGATTTTGTAAATGCTATCCTAGACCTGTGTTGCGCTTATTACTTTCTTTTTTAGTCCATTGGTCTGCCATATATTTTCGATGAATGGTGTTCGCTCGCTTATATCAATGTGGAAGTGGACAGAAGCGGAACAAGTTACGTATCTTCGCAAGAGAATCAAAGGAATCATCTTCGACAGGTTTGAGCTATCCGCTTTCTTTCGAACGGAATTTGTTTTGAACAGTTGCATTGCTCTAATCTAGAAACTCGTGTTTGTAGTGCACCAGCACGGACTTCTGCTGGTCCAGATTCGCATGCTGTCGTAGACTCAACGCCGCCTATTGAAGGATTGGAATGGGTTAGTAAAGAGACGAGACGGAAATTCATAAAGTTGGCATTTCATATCAGGAAGGGGACAGTAAGTGATTTCCAGTCAGCAGTTTAAGTTGAATTCAACGATTTCATCGAGTTTGATTTTATCCTTAGGCGCACTCTTTCTCAACATTGTATCCCCCTCTGCGTTCTCAACTTTCTATGTATTATTACTTAATGGAGTGTGTGGATCTGCCCCAATTTCAGCTTTATCTCTATTCACACGAGGATAAATGCGTGAAATCTAGGTGGGTTCTAAATCCCTGAAGAAAAAGCATCCGAAGCGTTATACCCTAGTTTTTTTTATTAACGTCAAGGCTTTTTTTTTTGGGAGTGTTTCGTTCATTTTTTTAAGTCAGCACATTTGATACAGCATTTTGTTTCAAACGACCTCTTGTGATATATTGTTTTTTGTAACTAATGAAATCAAAATCCGGTCAACGACTCATTTCGTACATCTAGAATCCAAACACCCTCGCCCTTGATGTCCATTCGTTCTCGCGATCATGCTTCAGCTGACGACGCGACGCGTTCTCCTCGGACGTTACTTCTGGCTCAGATCGCCAGTAGTGAGGGCGACACATTCAGAATAGGAAGCAGATCTAGTCTCCGCACATGCAAAGGCGAACTTCTTTGTCAGCATCAAAAACTGGAGCGTGCTCTCTGCAGCATCCTCAGTACAAATGATGAGAAAGTCGGCGTCTTCGAGCTTCTTCTCGTTCTACACTCCAATGTCCATCAAAATCCATTGGCGGAATTCCTTTTCTACATTCGTCCCTCAGACCAGCATGTCGATGCTCGGTTGAGGTAAAACTCCTGAACTTTTTTTGAAGCCCTATCTTCAAGCTGAGGAGAACTGGGCGGTGTTCGGAATCGAATCCGACGTCCCACACATCTTTAGATTTTCGAATATCCGACAAGGGGAAGTTCTTTGTAAAAACGTAGTCGAGGTGCAGTTTAAGGAGTGTCTGGTGTTGCTCTTGTGCTGTTAAAGACTTTGTCCCTTGCCATGTAAGCTGATGGCATCGTTGATTCCTCTTAAATGTGGACGCAATGATGAGATTCGTCTGTCACAAAGATCTACTAGACGATTACCGTTGTCCGATGTTTGCTTTGCGAGGTAACACCATTTTCCAGGCACATCGGACTGTTTTTCGAGAGCCATTTTTTGCGTTCGCATCAATTCTGACGACAACCGCCTACTGGATGGGTGTCTCTGATATCATCGTGTTGAATTCATCATATAGAGTATGCTTGTGATGATAGTCTCCAGCAGTCTAGTTGCATGAGCACTTACTATCCAGAGTTTGTGTTCTCCGCGACCCTGCAGTCGTAAAAATGCGTATTTTGACGACGTTGAGCTACATTCCACATTCGTCCTCCAGGATGTTATAGTCGTTCCTCACAATCTTAGTTTCTCATCATCAGCATTGTCGGAGTATAGGTGTAGTTTTGATGCAGATTACGGGAGGTCTCCGATGCGCGTTTCCTGCAGCGCAGCAAAGTGCGCATGAAGATATCGTAGCAGTCTGGAGAGAGCAACTTGTTGGAGTTCACTCGACAGCGATCGACATTTCAGCGCTACGAAACTGATGTTGGTAGGCAAAGATTCCAGGTTCTCTCTGGGCATCTTACCTACGAGAGAAAATGAAATGGGAAATTTGTGCCACACAACAGTGCAGGTTATATACGCTCTCAAGGCGTCTACTCAGTTGCTCGTATGCGCTTAGTTAAAGCAGGACCGAGCAGGTAATAATCAGACTTGTATATGTGACCCTGTGTAAACCACTGCATATGAGAGGATACTCATGTTCGACCTGCTCCATGCGAAAATTGTTTTATCAAAAGCGACAGCTAAGGGTAGGTTTGTACGCATAGTCGAATCAAAAAGGCGTGAGGCACGGTACAGTTGCGTATTTGGTAGTGCTCGAAGCGGCTCAGTGGAGCGTAGCAGTCAAGATGGAGAATTGGACCCTTGCTAGCATCTCTCATCGCTGCAGTTCGCAATGACCCCGTAGTTGTGGTCGATCCTAATCGCTAAATTCACCACGCCGCTTCGAACCTAACCGCTTACGCAACTGCACCATGCTCATGCCGTTTTGACCCTACAATACTTCTCATATTAATCGAACTGCTTTGAGAAAATCGGGAACACATGGAACCTTGGTTGATAAAAAAAAAACATCCTGACAAGCTCGTTGTTCAAGTTCAATTGTGTCATTTGTATGCGCTCTGGCAAAAATTCCAAAACTTTTTTACAAGTTGCGTACAGATACTATCATTTTGGATTGGAGCATTCCGAGTCGGCAATCGACAAATTTCTCATTTCTTAATTTTTTTAGATACGTGGAGTGGTTTTTGGAGCACGAAAGAGAGTTGGGCAAAGACGTCGAAGAAGTTGTTTTCGAGGGGTCAGAACACGTGCAACACTTCCGCAAGTTCCCTGAACAGTATCGCTCCGCATGCTTGGAATTTCTGCGTAAAATCGAGGATTTGAAGTCGTGAACATGTTATGTAGGCAGCGCTCTACATGGAGAATGAATTTCACTCTTCTATCCCATTGATCGTGATCGGAATGACACGACCTCCATGCCAGATGTGAAATTTCAGTTCATGTAGTGCAGTATGTGCTTTGATGACACTGTGTACATAAGGATCCTCTGCAATAATCGGTGGTTCATGCACTTTAAATATGTACTTTAAATAGGTCTTTGTTCATACTTCCCAAAACTACTTTAAAATAATATTTGCCCACATTTTCTGGGAACATTCGCTACTTTGTAGTTCCATTCATTTCTACAAAACAGTAGTCGAAGGTTTACTGCAGAAGACCGAAATCTCGTTCTTAAACTCGCCCGATTCATTAGAACATCTTTTTCCTTCATTGGAGCGGTTTAGAACAGTGCACGTCGCCATAAAAAGTGGGATAATTAACTGGATAATTCGCTAAATCTCCTCGTAGTTTGTTAGTTTGGGAAACGTTTGCTGTTTTTGCGTCTCTGAATTGAAGTCCTAATTATGCGATGGTGTCTTGGGAGTTCGGTCAGATAAGCTAAAGCCAGTGTACCATGACGCAGTTCGGAAACATCATGGATAATACACAGTTCGGAGCATAGATCACGATATGAGAGTTAGTTAGCCCAGTTTACCCTAGTCGTCATGAAAAAAGGCGTGGGAACGCCGTTTGTTCCTACGAGTGCGTTAGAACGCACCACTCTTGTACGGGCTCCGATCCCTTCAACAGACTTTAAGGCAAATTTTACAGCTCTTCTGTATGAGTGCGCAAAAAAGTCAGTAAATAGTGATATCGTTCGCAATATTCCTACCCTTTAGAGCACTTCCCTTCCCAGAATCGCCTTCTTCGATTGAACAACAAATTTCGGGCCTTACTTGATGTAACTAGAGTCTAGACAAAAACTAGACTTCAGCATCTTCGTTCAGTTCGCTTAAGAATAGATTTACGGAAGTGTTCCCAACATTCTTAGTAGCTTTACCGTAACAAATAGTCTATTTGCTTCTGTTTAGGTGTTCGATATCGCTCACGCCCAGTCATTTATCCTACATTTTCTTCTAGTGGTGTAACTATGATCGAAATCTTTGCATTTTCTTTCTGTACTTGTTAGTGTGCAACAGAACCTACGTAAAGTCGCACAACTTTCACTTTGTATGGCGACAAATTATGTCCACCAGCCGTTCTACACTTTTTACCTTCGATACTGCTTCAGTTTCACGTACCCGGTGCTTATGTAGAAATTGCCGCAAATTAGGGAATTTTTCAAATATTCAATTTTTTTGCTGAAGAAAATATGAGTGGAACCATTTTTTGTTCTGTAGCTTTCTTCGCATATAGTTTTTATCTCCTCTCAGAATGCTGCCTTTTAGTCTTCATATCGCGTCGGCCAGAAATTCGATCCTGTAATCCCCCTTGTGTCGCTGTGGCTTTGATGTGTTTCATTTATCTTTTTTCATACTGGAGTTTATTTGATTCAAAGTTTATTTGCAATGAACTACTTTTAGAATTGTCTGTTCATTTATTTTACAGTATCTATCTATTTATCTGCAGCAAATGCTACAGTAATCATTTTTTTCGTATCGGATGCTGTGCTATATATGCAAAGGAGTCATTTTGTGTCAGTGTAATCAGATTTTTCTCCTAAATATTAGGATTGAAGTGTATGTGTGCCTGTCGTTAATCAATCCGCTTGGGACCCCGCACCACCACGTTCACTTCAATTCAAAAACATTTGAGGTTTGCGAACGTGTAACTGGCCTATACAACGACTTGCGGTGGCTAACCGATGTGTCAACTCGGTGTTTTTATCCTCCCAGACATAACAGGATTAGAGGGGAATAATGTCTAACCGCTCAGCGATTAGCTATTTTTTTTCGAAGAAGCGCATTCACCGTTGGTACGTTGAGCCGAAAACTTTGAATGCGAAGCTATAGAGTACACGATTGCCCTCAAAGGCAGGTATCAAGAAACTGACGATGTTGGAGTTGGCAAATATAGAGTTCGGGGTGTAGATTACGAATTCATAAGTGGCCCCATTCGATTCCCTCTAATCGCCCTGAAAACCGCATGGGAAACGGCGTTCATTCCTACGACGTACATGAAAACATGCCACACTTGTGCAGAAATTTAGGAAAGTACTATGTAGTGCCAAATTGAAAAAAAAAAACTAACATTACTGCTCATTATATTATCACTACAACTAACATTTAAAAAAAAACAAGCTATCAGTCACAGACATTTAATACCGTTGGTCAAGCAACACAAATGTTCTATACATTTTTTGTTGTATTGGTACAGTCTGAAAGTCGAGCGATCGGATCGAAATTGAATACGTAACTTTTCTGTTGTTTGGCATCACATTCGAACTAGGAAGTGTATTGTAATGTTAAAGAAATATATAATTTAAAGGAGAAATTGATCTGTAGAACAAAAGTTACAGTGACAAACAAAAGCAAAAAATATCTTGTACAAGTTCGACGCAGGAGTCAGGTATGAGTGGCATTAAAGGCATCACCACACGAATCTGAGGTGGTATGGATTTCAGGTGGAGTATTCGTATACGAGATCGTAGATTATGGAGAAGGGGGTGATTCCGTCCATTTCTTCCTAATTGCCGTAAAAACGGTCCGGAAGATGCTGTGCCGCACAGGGCTGACGCGCTATTTTCTACAACGCGTGCGATTGGAGTGCGCCAGCTTTGTGCACGCACAACTTCTGGGACGTTTTTTTTAAGGCAATTAGGAAGAAATGGACGGAATCACCCTACTCTCCATAATCTACGAGCCCGTATACGAATACTTCACCTGAAATCCGTACCATCTCAGATTCGTGGGGTGATGGTGGCCTTTAATCGAGTGTTGATACGAAGAAAGACATTAGTTATCCATGTTCCCATTTGAATATTATTTTCCAGCTCAAGATTTTGAAAGTACTCAAGAACTATCATAAATTTAAGCTTTTGTGGCGTTAGTTGAGTAATTTTAACCATTTCGTTTTAACTCATCTTGAGTGAATAATGTGCTCTTTCGAAGCGGTGATATACGGTAGCTGGACAGCGATTTCTTAATCACATGCGGTTTTCGATCAAAAGTCCTTTAGGAAATAGTTTAGTTTGATCAGATTTGCTGGTACGATTTAGCAGACATTTTCAGCATAGAATCAACTTTAAAATGAATGGATTCGTTATCATATCATATTGCGAATTCATGTACCCAAAAAACTATTTCAAAAGAGTTTCAAAAATGTCCATCACTATCCATTTGAAAGAGCTCGAAGACAAAGAAATAAGATACATAGATAATAGGAAAAAATAATAAAAAAAAAGTAGGGTAGTTGGATTCTACCGTGGTTATCTTGAACAACTGGCACCAATTTGAGTTGGATTTGAGATCTATGATCGGAACAAATTCTTGTTGATTGAATTCCTTGTAAATATATAGCTCAACCGTGAAATGAATTTGATGATGAACTTTTGTCGTTTGTTTTTGGTGTGTTTTATTGGACACGATTTTTAATTATCCACGGACTTGCAATGTCTCTGTTTCTATGTGAACTTTTTACTTGTCCTAAGAATTCAGTTCAAGATTGAATTTTTTTAAATGAAAGTCTTAAAATAGTCTTCTACGCGATTTATAGCTCGCCCTAACCTCACTAGGTTGCCACGTGGGAATGCATATCAATCAAAAAGCTACCTCAGACTTAAAGCCTGGGTAATTAAACCTTTATCTCCATAATAAATACAAATAACAACACTGGTTAAATGTTAGCGCAAAACTGGTGATTAAAGCACATGACCAAAGCACCAATAATTGAGATATAAGTCGCTAAGGCTTAAAGGCATCACCCCACGAATCTGAGGTGGTGCAGATTTCAGGTGGAGCATTCGTATACGGGATGGGAGACTACGGAGAGGAAGGTGATTCCGTCCATTTCCTGCTAATTGCCGTAAAAAACGGCCCGGAAGATGCGGCGCTGCAGAGGACTGGCGCGCTCCAATCGTACCTCTTGTACAAAATGGTGCGCCAAAACGAATGAAGCCGTATCTTCCGGGCCGTTTTTTACGGCAATTAGGAAGAAATGGACGGAATCACCCCCCTCTCCGTAATCTCCCATCCTGTAAAAGAAAACTCCACCTGAAATCTGCACCACCTCAGATTCGTGGGGTGATGCCTTTAAATCGTACGTATCATAGAGTGCGAAAGTACGGATAGTAGCAAAGGAAAACAGAGTTCAAGTGAATATTATGGGAGCATATCAGTAAGTGATCCACGATTCAGAGTATAAGTGATCATCAGAGAATGAATACGTGGTTAAGTTAAGAATATAAGAGAGGATGGATAGAATGATGATAAATGCAGAAACTGAAAGGTTTGAAATCAATGCACTAAGAAAGTATTAGCGCAACCATCCGCGCTCAAGCGAGAAGAAAGGAATGACTGTAGCAGCATCTGAAGTCTAAGCGCCGCGCAGCAGAAGTTCCCACCACTTAGTCTCCTATCAATGCTCACCATCTCCAAACAATTGCTACAGAATCCTATTGATTGCTGTAACTAACACGGTTTCAAGTTACAAGTAATCCACGAGAATAAAGTGAGAAGTAATGATGATTGAGGAAGACTTTGTCGTCAACTCTAGATTCTAGACCTCTCTTCTTTCACAACTTTTCAAACCCTAATTCGAGAGTCAGTTGTTCTCTCCAACTAGTTATCTTCGACTCTGCTTATGTGTAAAGTGTTACTCGTTTTGTTCGGGGTTAAGAGTTCACCAGTTGACCTACGTATCCAATGATCTTCGTTGTTGTTAAGATATGAAAGGCATAGAGAGGATCACCAGCGCCCTCGTACGTCATACTCAACTCACTGCCAGATATCCAAAAGTTTCACAAAGGACAACGGTGGTGTTATTAGGCTGGGCCACAGCACGAGACGAGAACCTCGCTAAATACTCGGAAATTTACGAAAAGGAAGGGTAAGTCGTCTCCTCTATTCTATTTCGCTATTTTTAAAAGCAGCTTGTCAGGAAATTGACGTGCTACGTAAATCACAGGGAAAACGTAGATTTCGGGTCTTAGATTACGGAAACAGGAGTAACCCTGCGCAATTTCTTCTATTCGTCCTCAAAAGTGGTGTGGGACGGCTTTAGTTCCCAACGAGACACGTTAGAACGCACACACTTGTACCCACTTTGGTCCTCTCAGCAGCCTATCTATTGGTTCTACTTGAGTAGACTGGTGAGGGGATCTTATTAATCTTGGGCCTCACTCGTGCATGAGGGCGGCGCGATTTCAACTGATTTCATAGCAAAGAGCGTCGTCTTCCACACCATTTTTGACTACGATTACGCGATTATTAGCGGAGCAACATTCGTTTCCTTAAAGGCATCCTCCCACGAATCTGAGGTGGTACGGATTTCAGGTGGAGTATTCGTGTACGGCATAGTAGATTAAGGAAAGGGGTGATTCCGTTTATTTCATCCTAATTGCCGTAAAAAACGGCCCGGAAGATGCAGGGCGTGCATAAAGCTGGCGCGCTCCAATCGTAACCCGTTGTAGAAAATAGCGCGCCGGAGCGCTCGAAGCCGTATCTTCCGGCCCGTTTTTTTCGGCAATTAGGAAGAAATGGACGGAATCATCTCCCTCTCCTTAGTCTACGATCCCGTATACGAACACTCCACCTGAAATCCGTACCACCTCAGATTCGTGGAGTGATGTCTTTAATCTACGTTCGTCATATGCTGCTTTTGATACACCTTGTTGCCTTTGTTGCTCAGGTTGTCCACTTTGCGCTTCACGAGCCCTTTCACAGGACACAAACGAAGCTTAAAAGTGAGTTTTTTTATTCATTGCCAGAAACCGTCCTTCAACCAGTGATGTGCAGAGTCTTTATCTTATTTCCAGCATTGTCGCGATGTCTCCGGTATCGTTGTTCATTTGAGATCGGTGCTCGTCCATCCTGACTCTCGCCTTGCATTGCATCTTTTCAGTATGAACGGTGTATATACGCTTTGTGCTTTGTCGTTGCAATATCCAGAGTTGGATGTGTTCAGAAGAACAGATGGAATCATATTTGACAGGTACCGAACTCATTGGTTGAGCACTGGATTGAGAAATATTTCACGTGGACTTTTCCAAATCTATTGTCGTTTGCGACTTCTTCTCATCGTGAAATAAAATTTTCGCTGCCTCAAATAATTCTTTCACATATTTCGTTCATTTCTTTTTTTTTCTTAGAAGTTTTTTCTTTGTTTCATTCACCGCCTGCATGCACAGCGCAAATTTTCCGAGCAGCTTCGGCAACCTTAACATTTCGACTAAACCCAAAGAGTGAATGGTTGTCGAAAATATTGGTTTTATCCACTTAACACTTCACTTCAATACAAAAATTAAATGCAAGAAACAATGAAAAACAAAAAAAAAACTAAACAGTTAGATATTAGTTAGTTAATTTAATTAAATTAACAATAATGAACAATTTAGACAACTTCAAACGCTCTGTATCTTCTGGAGCAAAAAAAATTTATTCTAATAAAACATTTTTGCTATTTTCTTCATTTCTTTGTGTATTTTGAAACTTGGAAAGAAAGTCTTTCGAATTATTACTATTTCCAATATCTTGATTTAAAAATATTAGCATTTTTTTTTGTTCTGCGATTATATTTGTGTTGCCACTAGCAGTGCTAGGATTTTTCGGAAAAAGTTTTGAACTGAGTCACACAACGTTAAATGATTTGCTACACTTCCGCTTTAGTTTCTGGAATCTGTTCAAGTGCAAAAGCGCGGTTTTGCTTTGGTTCCTATCATTTCTCTTTATATTTAGCCGTTGTAACAAAATCGACTTCAGAGCTCACCAATTTCTTTTCTTCTGGCGGAATCTAAAGTTGTAAATGTCTCCAGCAAATTTTTTTTGAGTTCTTGTAAACAAGGAAATATCGCCACTTTTATGGATAATTTGATTCGTTCCAGCTGTCCAGTACTTTTCGATGCCAGTAGTCCCCAGAACTTCACCAATTTGGCGAATACTCTTTCCAAAAAACTATTGGAGAATGCATCTATCGTTGAGAAAATCAAATTTTTCCTGTGGAAAGCATATTTCCAATTTGGGATACGTGCTTTTATTTTAGAGGCAAGCAATTTTGAAGATTTACTCTTTTTCAATTCATTTTCTTCGTCAAATATTGTGGTTTTTCATTGTATCTCTTTCCAGCAGGCTGTTCGAACTCTACTGAATATTCGTTTATCCAATTTTACTCCTTATCACTTTCTTCTTGATCATCCTCAACTACCTCGATACCTTTCTTTCATCTACTCTGACAAGGATCCGATTTGTCCTCCAAGGTGAGGTCCTTTTCTGTTCAAAATTCTGATGTGGTATAGGAGCTGGTATTATTGTGGCTCCCATCGATGAAGGTCCACAATTACACAATTAGTCAGGGCGGCTGTAGCGTAGGTAGGAAAGAGGCCCAACTGTGACTCTACGATCGATCGATAGTTGAAAACCGTTCTAGCGCCAACAAAACCTTTCATCCGTCCGGGGTCGATAAATTAGTATCAGACTTGTCTGAGCGGATAAAAACAATGACTTGAGACATTAGCAAGCCGCGGAAGTCGTTTAGGCCAACAACATACGTTCATAAAACCACAATGCTTCCGAGTTGCAGTGAAACGCGTTGGCGCATCCGTAACGGATTGATACGCCCGAGATCTGAGCTTTTTATCCTCTTTATTTTCTGATCCTGAGAGCATATTTTCGTGCGTTTTTTTTCGCCTAATGTGTGTGAAAATTCAAACGACTGTAGCGTATGTAACTGAAGCTGAAAATACTTGAAAAGATGTTTGGAACTGTCTTTTTCTCTCCATAGATAAGATTAAATGCATGATCCATCAGATTGCAAATATGAAATGGAGCGTCAACGGTTGCCTTAAACCAATTCGCATTCCAGAGGTAAAATGTGCCGGAAGTGCAGCTGAATTTTTCTTGTCTGTAAATTTTCATCAAGTACATTTTCCATTCATCGTAGATTCGCCACCATTTGCTCTTTATAGGACCATACAAGAGTTCCATGAGGCAGTGAAACAGGATGATCGCAAAGTGGATGTGCTGAGATTAACCGAATCCGACCATGTGGAACATTTCAGAAAACATCCAAAAGAGTACTACGCTATTGTACATCGTTTTCTTTCTTCACTGGAGCGACTCTGATTGTGTGTTCAATGAATAGGTGCTCAGGATGTGCTTAACTGCCAGCTTTTTTGTACAGTTGTAGTTACTTGACGCTTTTTTAAGTTTTAACGTTTCTTCTAATGTTAAAATTATTGGGTTTATGGCAGTTAGAATTACTTGCTGATAGGTGATTTAATGCATTAACTATCCTGAACGTCCGACTAAAGCCGGACTTCAGGTTTTTTTGCTGTTCGCTTCGCTCGCCTTCATCGATCAATGAGAAATAACAGTAGCGACATTTTTGTAAAATTAGAGCTGCTTTTTTCGATCAACTTTTCCTTCAATTTTTTTAAGTCGAAAATTTAAGCATAGATGAACGATTTTCCCTAAACGCTCAGTTCCATATTTGGAGAATATGTTTCTCTCAAACCTTCACAATTTAGAAACATTATTTGAAGTAGTTCGAGTTTTCTCCGTTCTCAGTTATTAGCAAAGAATAATGTGCTAACATGAAGACTAACATGTGAATATCACTATCGTAGTGGTAAAAATAACGTTCTACGTCAGATCGCGTAAACTGTTAGCTACTATGTGTTGTATTTGATCAGCCGTTAGCAGCATCAGGAGACATGTTGGGAAATAGATATGCGAAGGGACCACAGAAACCCATTCTGCAGCCTTGGGGCTCCCGCGCACCAATTCGGCGCAGTGGAACCCGTCTCTCCCCACTCTCTAGCTTCCTGGCACCATTTCGACCCTGTGCGATCCGTCCCACCCCATTTTACAGCTATCTGGCTCCAGGGCACGAATTCGACGCCGTAGGACCCGTCTCACCCAATTTTACCGCGTTGGGACTCCAGCGCACCAAACCGAACCCAATTTCACCGCGTTGGGGCTCCAGCGCATCAAACCTACGCCATGGTAACCGTCTCCCTCTCATTTTGGGATTTCTTGACTGAGATACACACATACACAGACGCACACAGGTGACAGACTACGCCCGTTATTATACAGGATGATAGTTTGCAAATTTGGAAGTATACATTCACATAAAAGTTTATTTACCCTCACTAACATATGAGAGAAACTAACTTGCCTTATCAAACACAACAGACGTTTCTGCTTAGCTTTGGACAATGGTGAAGAGGTAGTGTGCTCACCTATCACGTGCGTGGCGATGGTTCGGCATATCACGGCTGCAGAGTTTTGCATCATTATGGAGTATTTGCATCATTATGGAGTATTATTATGGAGTTTTGCATTATTATGCAGTTACGTAAGCGGCTGCGCTTGAAGCGGTAGAGATAGTGTTTGGTGTCGAAGTGGGACCATCGCGAACGCAACAGCACCGTGCTTCATGTCTTTTTGACTCTACTATAGCAGACGTCACCTCCGCCGAAGATGGATCGCGTTAGGGCGATACTATATGTTCGGAAACTGAGAGCACATTAACATAAAAACGAAAAACGTTACTATTTTTTCGACCAAGTCTTTATTACATCTTATTAACACTAATTATTATCAATGATTAATTATTACTAGCTATAATTATTAGCGACGTCCTCAATTATTAAACTACTTTCGATATTCTCTAGCTGTCTCATGGAACTTATTGCGGTGGTGAAAATCGTAGTCCTAAGTTGCTATCCTTGTTCGAATCCAGGGCAGCACCAACATACAACGGGTCATACCCGGGTACTCCAACCACAACACCCATTCCTTTACCTTCTCGATCACGCAACGTTGAATAGGAGGTAAGATCACCCTAAAAGAAAAGTTAATGGAATTTTGCTTGAGGTATAGTTGGGTCAAAACGACATGAAGCACGGAAAGTTGAGTAAGCGGATGCGCTTGAAGCTGTGCGGTGGAGACAGCGGTTGGAGTTGAGGTGGGATAATGGCGAACCGCAGAGATGGGTGGCAGTAGCGAGGATCCCTACACGATCCCAACCGCGCCGCTTCTGGCGCAGCCGCTTACGCAGCTGTCCGTGCTTCATGTCGTTTCAGCCCGCCTATAAGCACGTAAATGAGACACACCAGGTTCATCAGTTGTTGATATAAAGGCCTTCTTCGTTCGCGAATGGACTGCGCTTTCGTTCGGTGGTAATGGAGAAGAGCTTTTTCGCATTCAATTTCGGATGACGTCAGGCATACACTGGAAGTTGTAATCGTCATGAGATGCGAAAGTGAAATGACCTCTTATCAGGCTGTTTTTCGTTCAAATACAGCTGGATACATATTCTGGTACCGTTTTGCCGCTTCGAGAGTGCTTTCTTGGTCGTGAGCGGAAGTGTCGATCCCTTTCTCGAAAGTTCTGCAAGAAAGCTCGCATCCTTGCTCATAGTAACTCATTCACTATAACCTAGCGGAGTCGGAACCACCTCTGCGTGATAAAGTGAAGATTGATTGGGTCCATATTTGGAAGCGGCAGGAACATCCCATTGATTTCTTTCCTGTTATTCTTGACCATCGAATTCAGAGACATGAGTCGGCCGTCGCTGGGAATTCCCCAGCCGGCATCTGCTCCTGCGTCTCGTTCCGTGTAATGATAAAATGCTTTCGGCACGCGAAGATGTGAACCATCGCCTACAGGAATCTAAATTTGCACTCATAGATGTTTGTTGACCGATTCACGTACAAAGCATCACCTGCATGTAGGAAGCGGCAACGTCTGAATCTTTGATCGAACCCATCCCAAATTTCAATTTCCTCCCATCGTAATTGAGTTCAGGTCTGGCACCTGATGTGTACCCAGGGAGCTCTTCATAGCATTCCACGAGGTGGACCACTATCAACAATTGAAGGAAACGAAGCATACACTTATGGATCAGAAGGCAAATAACGAGACTGCAAACTCTGAAATAATAAATCTCTCAACAATATTCCGGTAATATAGCATGTACACGATGAGGGGACACCAAGTAAAGTCGGGTCAAAACGATATGAAGCACGGTGTATTTGCGTACGCGCTCGAAAGGGTGATGTGGAGCCAGTAGTTGGAACCGAGGACCTTCGTAAACTGCAGCGATGGGTGGCCCCAGCAAGAGTACCAGTACGCTCCTAACCGCTACGCTCCACCGCACCGCCTTGAGAGAAGCCGCGTACGCGATTGCGTACGTGCTTCTGTCGTTTTGGCCATACTTTGTTTAGAGTAACGAAGTTCATGAGAGAAGGTAAACTCTGATGTGGAAAGAAATGAAGAGCTGCGGAGTAATTCCAGAACAAAAAAAAAACACGTTTACGTAACCGTAAGCACTTAAGCGCACTTCCAAATCAAGCTAGTCTCTTCCAATTAGCGAAAACACTAAGAGACTGAATGGGCGGGAATTTTAAAAGAAACTGTACTATGTGTGCAAGACTTAGGGGCGAGATAGGTTAAAGGCATCACCCCACGAATCTGGGGTAGGTAGTATTTCAGGTGGAGTATTCGTATACGGGATCGTAGATTATGAAGAGGGGGTAGTTCCGTTCATTCCTTCCTAATTGACGTAAAAAAGGGCCCAGAAAATAAGGCTTCGAGCGTTCTGGTGCGCTATTTTCTACAAGGAGTTCGACTGTAGCGCGCCAGTCTTGTGCACACGCCGCATCTTCCGAGCCGTTTTTTACGCCAATTAGCAAGAAATGGACGGAATCACCCCCTCTCATATATCTACGATCCCGTATACGAATATTCCATCCGAAATCCGTACCACCTCAGATTCGTGGGGTGATGCCTTTAACAGAGAAAATTATATCTTCTTCAATGTCATCCTTGCCGTTGTTGTTGTTTGAAACAGAAATTGGACCTCTAGGGAACATATTGGGACCCACGGGTTATAAACGAACGGACAGAGTTTATCATAACGACTAAAACAATACCGAGAAAAATACAATTCTAGAAGATCTCCTCTTTGTTATGGAATAGTAGTCACGCCGTGAAACGTGAAATCGATGTGATCGTCGTTGACACAGTGGATCAGCACCTTCTTCGAAAAAAAAAAATCTTATTCTCGTATGCAGCAAAGAAAGCGGTGTTGTTCGCTCAGCGGTCTCGTCTCCCGTTTATTCGCTGAGTCTTCGTCTTCTCAATGTCTTCGATAACGTTTCACAACCCAGCTTTCGTTTTTTTAAGGAGTCGTGACGTCTCCAGCGGCGGCAATCGCCGTAGACAGGGAGTGGAGAGTAAGCGCTAAGTGCAGACCCATCACCAAGGCTGGTTAAATTAGCTAATTACTCTCGGCGCTATCTCATCAACTTTGTGGCCTTCCCACGAATCCCGCAAATCGCGACGATTCTGTAGGAGACGCGGCACTGTATGTAATAAAAAAGATGTGCATAAAATCTTGAAGATTCAAAGGTTCGAGATCTGAAGTAATAATTTGAAGCCACTAATGTTCATGAATAAGTAACAAAGTACTATATATACATATAATACATATTATACTTTGCATTTAAAGGCATCACCCCACGAATCTGAGGTGGTACGGATTTCAGGTGGACTATTCGTATACGGGATCGTAAATTTTGGAGAGAGGGGTGATCCCGTCTGTTTCTTCCTAATTGCCTAAAAAAAACGGTCCAGAAGATACAGGTTCGAGCATTTCGGAGCGCTATTTTCTACAACGAGTTCGATTGGAGCGCACCAGAACGCTCGAAGCCGTATCGTATCGCAATTAGGAAGAAATGGACGGAATCACCCTTCTCTCCATACTCTACGATCCCGTATACAAATAATCCACCTGATATTCGTACCACCTCAGATTCGTGGGGTGATGCCTTTAATTTTATTTGCATTTTTACTTACACAGTCAATCAATTGATCCACTTTTTATATTACTAAGATGTCGAGAAAGGGATGACGTGTTTTTGCTATGTTTTTCAAAAGTCATTTATTCGCTTAGAAAACAAAAATTAGTCAATGATATATTGCCCATTTTGTTCGATGACTTTTTTTTCCATTTTTCAGTGAGCTTCATAGTTCCTCGTTCTGGCTAGAAGGATCGGATTGTCTTTATCGGCGAAAAAATGAGTAATGTGCTGATTTACAGCTTCGTCTGAATATAATTTTATAAAACGAAAGGAGTATTGAAAAGAGTGAAACAAGTGGGAGCTTAATGATGCAAGATCATAGAAGTATGGTGGGTGGGGGGACCCATCTCATCTAAGCCTCAGAAATTCTTGACCAGTGATCAAACTTGTGTGTTGCCTCGCCCCGTCGTGATGAAACACAACTTCTTTATGATTAACGAGGTCTGGACGTTTCTGGATGGCGTTGACATTATTGAAGGGCATTTTCATTGTAAATTTCGTCCGATTTCGATTTTCCACAACCTCTGCAGCACAGACGATTACGGCGGGTGTAGCCACACATCCCATCCAAGCTCCAACAGTTTGTGTTTGAGGAGTTCTGTTCCATCACGACAACGCGGAACCACACATAAATTTGACCATCTGTCGAGAATTATTGGAGTATCACCAGTATGGCGCAAGTGAACGTGATGGCGCATCCCGAGCCGATTGAATAACGCCAGTCCTCTATCCTTTATCTTTATTTTCTTTATCCTTTACCTTCTATCCCTTTATTGTCTTTATCATTTATCTTTATTGTTCTTTATCCTTTTATCGCCTCATCTTGCACCATCAAATTTCTATTCGTTTTTCTCTCTTCAAAAATCCTTCCGTTATTTAACATTAAATTAAGATGAGGCTGTAAAGCAGCAGCACCTCACTCAGTTTTTCGTCAATAAAGACAGATTCTTCCAGAGAGAACGAGGAATCTTGAAGCTCGCTCAAAAGATGGCAAAAGGTCATCGAACAAAAAAAGACTATGTATCATTGATTGATCCTTGTTCTTTATATGAATGACCGTTGACGAATGTAGGAAAAACATAGAAATCGAGTTAATAATGGCTCACAGAGAATTTTATGTCGCCTGCGCTTCCTCGTCCTCCTAAATTTTTCTAATTGAGCTGTTTTTCATTTCGGATACGTCTCAGGAATAAATTCCTTGACCTATTTTTGCTCAACTTACGCAGTAATCGTAGACGTAAAGTCTGTGCACAATCTGGAAAACCAAAAGGAATCACAGAAACAAAAATAAGTATCAAGTATACTCCAGGAAAAATCACATAGATACACATTATTGTCGCTAAGTGTGAGTTATATATTTATTCATTTATATCTATGGTGCACATCATAAGGAACATCTATAGTTCTGCAATAAACCTGCTTGAAAAAACCCCTCTTCAAGAAATTAACCCTTATCAATGAAATGAGAAACGTTCTCTTGTTGCAATTTCCCCTTCGCCAAAAATTCATGACCTTGATCAAAATTCATATACATATTTACATTTACGCTTCAAAAAAAAAAAAAAATCCTTGAGCTGCTTTCTTGCTTGGCTTCGAGTAGACATTGCAAGAATGTGAACAGAATAGAATTATCGAGAAAAGTTGCATTATATTTCTTTTTTTTCTCCTAAATTTCCAAATTTTTCTCCCCTTGTAATAACGCTTGATGGTAAATGAGTAATTACAGTAGCGTTGGCGGCACCTGTGCACTTAGCGTTTGATTCGCGCCGTGTTTACGGTGGCTGTCAAGGTGAAAAACGGCCTTTCTCCTTTATCACCGGCATTGCTTAGGGAAGTGAGATTAACGTCGCTCTAAACCCAAATATGGAGGAGTTAGATTTGATCAAACTATTGTATTTTCGTATAATTCAACGCGTGAATGAAAGAAAATTAAATAAAAAAAGTAGTATTTACGACGAAAAGAAACGATAGAATCTCTCGAAGTTGATGATTTCTGAAGAACTTGTCCATAAAAACGTGAAACGAGTGTAAACGACAACCGCCGGTATTCACTATCGTATCATTCCCGAAAATGACCCAATTTCAACGACCCACGTCACTTTCGTGGTGATGAAACACGGGAAATAGTGACCCAAATCCGTGACACTGGGTTGCACACATATCCATAGATAGTTAGTGAAAAACGAAATACCAAGAAACGTATTTCTGTGGAAGTGACTCGTTGCCAACCGTTCGGTGCGCTTAACTAAACAACAAATAACTTATTGATAAAGTCAGCACTCTATGTAATAATAATACAATAATATTCAATGTAAAAGTAATAATTCATTATAGTGATATAGTATTGAGGCGGTGTAGCGCAGTCGGTAAAGGGTTCCGCTGTGGCTACAATCGATCGGGGGTTCGAAACCACGCTAGTGCTCAAAAAGCCTTTCATCCCTCCGTGATCAAATTGGTTCCAGACTTGTCTGGGAGCATAAAAACCCTGACTTGACATTTCGGCTAGCTACCGCAAATCATTGTAAGGCTGCACACGCGTTCATAAACCTAACCCGAAGTCTGAGTTGAAGTCGAACGCGTAGGCGTATCCCCACAAGGATTGATTAACGCCATGCACTTTATTATTTATTAATAACCAAAGTAAGCAACCAAAAAAACTTGAATGAAGGTAAAGGGTGCAGGAACTTTGTCTGGGACATGTGAGAGATAAAGCCTTTTCATTGATTTGCTTGAGCTGTGGCTAAGATTGGTATTGATACTTATTAACAGCTAACGTTTCGGCGTTATCACCTTCGTCGGAGCCTGGAAAAATCAAAGTCATTAGTGATTTATCCTCTCAAGCGCCTCATCACCCTACAGAAAGCATCCAAATGGTAGGCAAACTCAAACAGCAACACATTGACTAGTGCTTAAATCATTAGCCAGAGTTGGTAACGCAACAGCCCACCACGTACCACAACTACGAGTCACAAGGGTTTTATATAGGGACCTGAGATTCTGGCCCGTAGATGAAAACCCGCACAGGTCTTGGTCTTGGGGATAGCTCGTTTGTGATCGCAATGCACTCATCCTTCCCGTTCATTTTTGGACTTTTGGCGGTGATTCAAAAGGATAAAGCCTTTATCCAAAAGGATAAAGCCACCAGAATCTCACGAAAACATTTCATGCAGGTAACCAACTTTAAGATTCCATCGGGCGTGCACTTGGAGCCCATAACAGTGGTATTTTAAGATCAAATACTCTTTCAAATGCACTTCGTAGGAGGTTATCAGTATATTCGAGCCTAAATTTGATGCAGCCTTCTCAACAAATAACGACGAATAGAAATTTTATTATCTTTGAACATTCAGAATAAATATGTATATGTACATCTCTGGGAAGAAATAGAACTTTTCAATTATGCTTCAAACGTTAAGAGATATGCAATATAACGCATGCTATTGCAAAGCAGCAACAAGCTATAAAAATGTGAGCGTGAAATCTCGAAAGAAGAGGTGAATTTCATGCATTAACAAGGGAATAGCCTAGCTATTCCCATGTGTGGTAAGTAGTAGCGCAAAGGTAGATGAGGGCACGGATGTACTCTATAGGCGCCGTACAAGTTCATAACTTGCTCATTACCAAGAATAACAAAGTTAACTCGATTTGTTAATGCAAGAACGCACATAATGTAACAACAAAACAAGTAGGAAAACGAGTAGGGAAAGGAACTGAAAAGACACTCAAGAAAAGCAAGGCACAATTGGGATATAGTCCGAGGACACTTTGACTAAGGCAATCGAGGATGCAAATCTTCCCCAAAAATGACTATGCAAAATGACTGCAGTACGAGACAAAAAAAACTAAACGAACCACAGATGAGAAACGGACAGTGAGAGAAAAAAAAAGATGATAGCACCGGCTTGTAGTGATCTGCAACTGGTTATGGTGATGTCAGTTATGATCCCAACGCGTTAGCTACAACCGATTGATAAGCCAACCAATACGAATCGATCGGATCCCCATCCGATTGGATGTCCCTAGCTGAAGAAGCTGGCTCGTCTCGCCTACTGCTTGTAGGGATGGTCACGAGAAGTGCCGAGGACACGACGTTGGTTAATCATGGCACCTGAACGTTAGCACGGTTAGCAACATTGAACGTTACAGTGTTGCATGGATTCTACCAAAACCACTGCTGAAGAGAGCACAACATCGGCTGCGTTTCTCTCAGCCATAACTGACTTTCGGTTAGTGAGAGGTTATCAGCAGTGGTTTCTGGTTCTACTTATGTGCTGAGCGACTCAACCCTGTCTATATAAGACACAAAACCTTTGTTTAGCAACTATTCTCTGACCTTAAGTGCTAAATAGTGCGCAGCTCGACCAGCAGCATATCGGTTAAAGTTAGCATATCGAAATCTTAGTGTTTGTATCATGCATTCACTAGCCATATGCTCAAATAAGATAATGTTATAATTAAAAAAGTGTTAAGCGATGTTGAGATGGAAAATATGCAGACGAGATCAAGTTAAACTCAGAAAAGCAAGTAATCACAATTGCAGCAGATATCACGGTCACCGATATGCAACAAGGAAGACATCTGGTACACGTATCTGGATTCAAAATCACAACATGTCAGAAAACGCCAAAATACAACTTAAAATGCTTTTCTAGCAGAAATATTATTGCAAAAAAGATGATATAGCACTACAATATTTCGATCACATAAAAGGTTGAAAAGAAAAACAATGACGATAGGTATGATGACCTCGTGCATCCCGAATATGATTTCTAATACTGAGTGAGCAAAAATCGGGCTAATCTCACTATTTACACTTCTTCATCGATCCTCTTTCATAATACAGAAAATTGCGACTTAGGCCCACTTCCGAACGAGAAACCCACCGGGAGCTGTCTGAGCAGCGGCTATATCTACACCTGCGTAATCTGAGTACTGTCCCCCCAGCAAGCTGTACTGTTGTTGGGCGGCTGCTTGTTGTGCTTGGGCTTGCTGGAACTGCTGCAAGGCGGCCACATTTGCCAAGTTCTCGTAGGATAGACCCTGACTGCAAAACAGCAAATAAGAAATAACCGTGTGGTCAGCAGATCACAACAAGGAGACACATTTGTTCTACTTAGAAATAACACTAAAAAAACATCTGTAATGACACGTGCTCACAAGAGGAGAAGCTGATGGAGAAAGGAGTCAAATAATTCGACAAATGAAAAAAAAAAACAGATCTTCCTTCTGATTTCTTACAAGATCTGCTATCTTGGTAGTTACTATCGAATATGTGTCAGCACGAATCCAGGAAAAAAAGCAAATTCACATGTGATACATGGACGCTGTTAACACCACATCTTCTTGCGAAATGTTTCACGCGTTTACTTTGCGCTTCTGTTTTCGTCATTCCTTGTTGGTCTGCAGAAGAAAATCCTATGAAGATTTAAGTTCCTTCTTTACGTACCTTAGAAGCAATTGTTGGTATTCGGCAGCTTGCTGCTGATGCTGTTGCAATATTGCAGCTTGCTGTGCTGCTACAGCGGCGGCATTACTGCTGACTGCGACGGCTGCGCCCAGTTGTGATTGTAAACCTAACATCTGAGTCTGCTGTCCAGCAGCTCCTCGTCCAGGGCTCATCACTATGGGTGCACCGGCAACCGCCATCGTTGGTGACCTAGCTAAAGCCGGATTATTAGCGGCTAATATCGGTAGAACACTTCGGGCTTGAGCAGATAGGGCGGCAGCTTCTGAAATTGAACTTATTCGAAATGACTTCTCGGCTACATGGGAACAGTATAAAGATCTAATATCACTGTTCTTCTCCTTTTTTTCGGTAATAAAGGTACTATCGAACATTTTTGGATCTTCATATCCATAACCTATCCGCATGACATAGGGAAAACCATTAAAGAACAGTTGTACTGAGCGTTCTTTGCTGTTCCATAATTAATGACAGAAACTGAAACTCACGAAGAGCTGCAGCCAGAGGTTGTTTGAGTTGCGCCGCTGCTGCAGCCGCAGCTGCTTGTTCGGTTGCCGAACGATAGGTTCCGTTAATGATTGCTAGCTCCATCAGCTGCTTTCGTTTCAACTCATCTTCACCTTCCGGCTGTAAATAAACACAAATACGAGGATGAAACTAGCCAAGCAACTGAAATCTTGTGTGACAAATATACTCAAACACATTCCACCGTACCCCACACACAACACTCTACCATACCCTATATATGAATTGCTTCTCAATACCAAATACAAATATTCTCAATAGCAAATGCAAATGAAATACTTTAGACACTACTGTAGAGATGACATAATTCTAAACGGAGATAACATGAACACGATTTTATCTCGAACTTCACCAATTGCTAGACCAATACCAGGGTGAAAATAAAATCTTGAAATAAGATGTACCTTTGAATTAAGACAGAAAACAGTGCTTGTAAAGGGTACTCAAAAATTCTGGCATTTGAGAAGCCATCTATTGCCTGGAACGCGACTATTACGCAGTCTGCACTTCATTTATTGAAACTACTATATCTCATCTAATTCTAATTATCTAATTATCTTATAATTATATGGAGATAATGAGTTTCAAAGCATCCTAGTCTACCACTTCACAAGAAGGAAATACCAGTTTTTTGTGCCATTCTCCAGCGGTTTTGAAGGCAGCGTACCACAAACCTGACACAGTATGGAAACCTGATGGAATGCATAGAGATCGTGATGTAGATAACGAATATGAGCGTGACCCCGTTCTGTTTCCCCTGATCCTAAAAACGACGTTTGTCCCACGAAATAAGTTGGAACGCACCGTTATTGTGCACGCGCCGCATTTACGTTCGAGCGGTCGACGATTAATGAAATATCCTTGCAAGTCTATTCAAGTAAAACCACTGAAAGGGCCAATGACGAGATCGGAGCTTGTGCGCGTTTTAAGGCGCGTATTCTCAAAGCTCGTATTACTTATACCTACAGCTATAGCTGTATCCCAAAGTCTACATTTTCCATGAGGTTTCCACACTGCGTCAAACTCCGTCATACACTGCCTTTAACCATTTGTACCAATTGTTAGGGAAGCAAATTTTGGAATAGAATGAGTCTTACACAACTAAGTACAGAGCAGTGGAGACTATTTTGAATCCTCCTCTACTTGGATGATAATAATGCAGCTTATCACTGTCGTAATATAGCATAACTCATCCAATTTTTTTTTGTAGATTCGGCAAAGACTAATTTAAACAGCTCATGTACAATCAACTTAGAACTAAGTACTCTGTGTCTCTGCGCATATCGCATTCGCATTTCCAATATCAAACAAGAAAATAAAAACAATCGGTTAAATTACTGTATGTTTTTCGAAAAGAAAGCCAGTCCACAACGCTTTTTTTGCGATGAATGACCGATTAAATTCCGCCACAATCAGCACAATTGATGTTGACGGGATTACTTTTTAATGCTAATTATATTGCCAGATTCAGAGAAATACAGAGACACAAGTAAATAACAAACAAAGAAAAAAATAGATAATAAAAATGATGATAAATATAAAGATAAGAATAAAACGAAAGACAAATGGACCTCGATCAAGAGAGCTAAATAATTAGGTCCTATTTACGATTAATCAAATTAATGCTGAAGTTAAAAAGCTGAATTATTGCCAGCTATTAACACCAGCACCCATGTTATGCGAACAACTACGGTTGCAATGCCTGCGTAATACCCAAATCAAATAGCAACTTTATTTAATGATCTAATAAAGCTGCTTGTCTCAGCACTTATATTTTGCAGTTAGCGATAGCTAAATGTGATATAGTTATGCAACAACGTTTCAAAATAAACATTTGCGCAATATTTCGACGAAAGACATACTATACATCAACCATATTGTACCTATCTGTATCAATGGAGAAAAAAAAACTGACGCAATTTTTCTAATTAAAACAATTTAACATTAATACTTGTCCTGAATAACTGTCAGTTTGCAAACAGTAAATTTGAACCGACACACAGACAACTGCAAAAAGTTGACTTCCGAACCCGCTGTTTGTTCCTCTCAATTATTTCCAAGAAGAAATTACAATGAACAACATGACACCAGTTTGCATAGGGTGTCCGCAAGGTTCTCAGCTCTAAGTATTCTAGAATTTTCGGTAAAAGGAACTGCCAACTCATGACTATTTCACAATAAGCACGAGTAAATATTTCCGAATAAGAAACACAAGCATATTAAAAACATGAACCGCTAAACGTTAAATAAGGTACTTCTAACATTTCAAAGTTTCGAATGCGTGCTTCAATGTCGAGAAATTCGAGCTAACATTTTTGATGCGGTATAATACACATGTGCAAATAGGCAGCCGTCGTTTCCTGCTAGGGTATTTATCCTCTTAAGAATATTTTCAAAAAAAAAAAAAAGTTTTTCATTGCGCTATAGACACATGAAGAGTGCTTCTGAAGCGTTTTTCATGTCAACATTTACAACATCAGCTCTAAAGTTAATATTTATGAGAATATGACCGTTAAGATCTCACTATTTTGGATTCGCACTTTTAATACTAACATCGAGAATACAGAATATTGTTATGCATAATTTTTTTTGTTCCACACACGTATCGCTGGTTTAAGGAACTTGTATAACTAGTCACCCTCACAAAATATAACGTCGGAGGATAGCCATTAGTTATTTATTTGCTACTGCAAGCCATGTCACAACTAGATCAGCACACGAAGAATTGTGTTTTTGGCGAAAAAAGAAATCGCATCGTAAAACTCTAATGATTGCTGTAGTAATAAGGTTTCGGAAAATGTGTGTGTGCTCCAGGATTTATTTGTTAGACAGAAATTCAGAAACTCATCAACCTTTTCTTTAGATACTCAAAATGAGCGAGGGAACAATTTACAGCTATCTGATAACGTAGACTAATAATGATGCAGTAGGATAATGTATCAAACCACTTATACCACTTTACAGACCCCGCCCCGTTCTATTTTCTTTGTGTTAAATTACGCATTTTAAATTACACGACGAACTGTGAATGAGAACATGTATGGATTTGACGTTAGAACGCCTTGAAATACCAGAAGTGAAAAAAGTTAGATGCAAAATTAAAACATCGCTTCTATTTACTGTGGCGAAATCGTGTTTGCAAATTTGATTCACTTTGTGTAACCGATAAACAAAAAAAGAAACCAGCAACGAGCGTACCAACCGAGCTCTGTCTGCACATACACACATCTCCCGATTGAGGAGCAAATACCGCTTTGAAGCCTCGTACCTCTGACTGTTGCGTGAATGTTTAATAATCATCAGAAAATATTTGAAAAAAGAAAAACCACAAAAACTAAAGCGTATCCCTTACTAATACAAAAAAAATTAAAAGGTGATAAAAAAAGACATTGAATGCACCCGAACTGAAGTGTTAGATATGAAAAACACCGATCCGTTTGATGTTATTACTGAATTATTTGTTCCATTTACTCAATAACAGATGAAAGAAAACGTGGTATTGAGAGGTTAATGATCAATTGCTCGTTTTTTTTTTGAATTTGGGGACTTATTTCCACATGATTACAAGAAGAGAAAAACCATACAAAAGTTAATAATCTGTGAATCGTGATGTGATGTGTGGAAACAATTATCCTTTTACAAAAGCGGGATCATCGAACGCAAAGCAATTATCTTACCTAAGTACACTCTTTACCTAAGTAATATGAATTAATGTTCTCTAAACTTGGACCAACACTTCATATATCACGACTGCTAAATAGGATCCATATGCCACAAATTGATAATTCATTCGAAAGCTTAGAAAGTAACTTTTGTTTTATTACGTACTCGATTAAATGAAAGTTCTTTAAAGTTAAAGGATAAAGTTTCTGGCGTTAATCAATCCGCTTGGGATGCGCCCCCACGTTCACTTCAATTCAGAATCGTTTGAGGTTTACGAACGTGTATCTGGCCTATACAATGACTTGCGGTGGCTAGCCGATGTGTCAAGTCAGTGCTTTTATCCTCCCAGACAAGTCTGGTACCAATTTATCGACCCCGGAGGGATGAAAGGCTTGGTGAGCACTAGGGCGGATTCGAACCTCCGATCGATCGTGCAGGAAGCGGAACCTCTAACCGCTACACCACACCCGCCCATGAAAGTTCTTTAGATGAACAAAAACCCTTCAATAAAATAAGTTAATACCACATCAACTTTGGCAAGGTGTTACTCTGTGTTTAATACTCCTACGTATTACTTCCAAGAAATAAGTTTGGGCCTTTCCAAACTAGTAACTAAGAGTAGTAAGTAAGTAAAGTGAAAAACACTTCCCGCTTAGAAGCACATCTTTGAACTTGAATGAAAATTCTAAAAGCAATTAGTTCCGCTCAAGTTTGGATCACCGTGTATTCTTTGTAAGTGCGCGTTCCAAGATCGCAGAGATATTTCCCCATGCAATTGCGATAATGAGCTGAGAATTTCTGTGTTACACCTAGTGTTTAAAGTTCTCTCCGCTTCCACGCAAAGTTCCGTTGCGTTCATCTTTAATGGATAACCATCGTCAGGCTAACATATGTATCCTATGCGATGAGCGCACCGTGATCCGGAATTTCTCGCAACCGGGAGCAATGAAGAAAAGAGTAAAAAAAAAGAAAAAAAAAGACTTTGGTGTGTAACTCCTGCTACTAGAGTTCTTCTTGATTTGCTCGAAGAATCTATCGTTTTTGTTTGGTTTACAGCGTTCGTGGAGGAGGGCAATAACTTAACGAACTAGTAGCGACTAGTGAAGAAAAGAACGTGCAGGGGCGAAGTAACTCAAAAACTTTTTCTTGGAAAGTGGAGCTGTCTGCGAAGGCTCACAAGATTCATGCCGCACTTTCACTCTCCGTCCTAGATCTAAGTCTTTCTATACGTACCACTTCGTACGAGGTTGTAACAGTTTCTCAAAAAAAGAAAAAAGGCGCTTGTTAGATGTAATGAGAAAACTATTCTCCTAATCAGCCCATTCTTAGCAAATCGGCAAACTTACAGCTGGTACTAGGAGTTTCTTGACTTCTTCAACAGCTCTAGCTAACTTGACCCGGGCTCGATTAGGTGTATCCTCGCATTGAATCAGCACATGCAAATCTTCAGATAGATGCTCCCAATTTGGTTTCCCGCGATTCAATTCTTCCTATAGGAGAAAAAAACGAAGATTAAAGTCAAAACGGAGAACGATGGATGTAAGGTTTTTTGTCGAATACCTTCTTTTTATCGCGCATTGATCCTCGCCCTCGTACCATTATTTTGCAACCTGTTTCCTGTTCCAATTGCTTCGCTGTCATCCCTCGTGGTCCAAGTATTCGCCCGACGAAATTATACTAAAGTAAAAAGCATCAGTATTAACGTCGTTAAATACGAATTCAAAACAAAAAAGCAGAATAGAAGAAATCTAAAGAATCCTACTCACATCGGGATGTTCTTTCGCAGGAACGAAAACTTTTTCGGTAGTGATTTGAATATCTCCTTCTGGTTCTGGAAGGCTCATCTCTTCCTTGGTGAACTCAAATTGGAACAGAGCCACCCGTACTTTGCTGATTTCTGAAATAGAAATGATGCACAAGGGCTCAAAATCGCATAACTATCGGAATAACTACAGAATGTTGAGAATTTTAGTAAATTTTACTTGGATCAAGCAAGAAACAAAGTGTCATACCTTCATCTGCGAGTCGTTCCAGATGGTGGAAGACATTTGGAAAAGCGGATAATTGTTTCTTGTCCTTGAGCAACTGTGACAAATACTCTACTGAATACTGCTGACCCGTAGCAACGCTGGAGCCTGAACAAATCTTGGATTAGAAATATATCTCGGCAGAGCCACGTGATTGTTTCGATCGTCACCGACGATAACAGGGGGAAAGGAGCGCAAATATTACCTACTGCAGTTGGAATAAGCAGATTCGAGCTAAGGTGCTCAGTCATGGAAGTCTGGAGGGAACACTGGCAACGTGACCCCGAACTGGGTACACAGCTTTCGTTATTACACCGACGGTGTGCCCTCTCTGTATCTATCTCGCTACGCGCCTGTTCCTCCTAATAGACAGATAGCCAGTCAGCCGGCCACAGTCTGGAGACGAGTCGTCGTTTTTACGACGCGTCACTCACAAAGCTTCTTACATCCTTGCACAGTTCAAAACTTTACAATCCTATATCTACGGCAGCGCAAAAGAAAAAAAAAGAAAAATTGATCTGTGAAATCATGTGAAACGCCATTTATCGTCGTTCAACGCAACGCAAGAGAGATGTCCGAAGATATCACATCAATTATCTCTACACTACGTACGTAAAACCGTCAAGGTCTTGCTCTAATCAGAATCCTCTAACGCTCTCTAACGGACAGCTAACGTTTAGTTAGTTCTCTACAGCACTTAACAACTGCTCACGGTTCCTCACTTAGAAGAGAGAAATGGGAAAAAAGAAGAAAAATCAGCGAACAATAATGATCCCCATTCCAGAAGATTGATTAGCGCTAGTTGTTCTAAGAAAGAGAGCATGCAGCTTGCTACTCCACTGCAAGCCACTACCACATCACCAGTTACAGCACAGAAAAAAAAAACGAGAAACTTTTGCGCCCCTGCAGTGTTAGAAGCGGATGAAATAAAGGCACAACGGGGGAAATACGTTACCGAATGAAGCTTTTTTTTCTATTAAAAAAAAAACACTTGAATTGGATCAGCGCAAAGAAGCAAATTAGTAGGTGGTGGTGCAGTGTATGTGTGTTTATGTTTGTGTGCATGTGTGTGTGTGTGTGTGTAATTGGTTGAAGAAGAAATGATTAATAAGTGAAGCGATATCGTGTAAGGTGGGTACCATTAGCGTGGTGCTGATGGGATTGCTGTAGTAGGGCGGCGGCAGCAGAGTCGGCGGTCATTCCTTGAGCAGCAATGCTCGGCTGATAGCCGTCCGTTGATGATGGAGGAGTGAGTGAAGATCTCGATCCGCCACCACTCTGTAAGAAAAGCAGACCACGTTAGCACAGCCAACCACACACGAGCGACGCGAGAAAGACACAACATATTATATAGCACAACAACGGTAGTGTTAAAAACGTTAGCCTAACTATTATTATTTATTATTAATTCTACACGAGCTGTGAAAAATATTAAATAAACACTACTCTATAGAAACCTTTTATCTATCGGCAAACCTCGACCACATTCCCCCCTCGCCCCGTTACGGGACCAACAACAACCGAGACCGGCTGCTGCATCGCCTCTCCTGTGCACACCGGGCGCACGACACATTTCTACTAGTGGTGAATTATTCACTTATTTATCTCTCATATTCAAAATCCCAACACTTTATGGTTTCCATTCTAAATATTTACTCTTTCTAAACATTTAATTTCATCAACGAGATAAAAAAAGACGTCGCTATAAGGCGAATCTAGCGTTTCGGTGGAATTAGCACGTCTTAACGCTTGCCTATGACTACTAATCAATAAAGTTCAATTCTTAACAATGATGACGACTTTTCCACGCCAACTATAGATGCTATGTATCGCGTTCTTTTACAGTCGAGGTCAGAATTAAGGTGAGAAAGGGGATGATTATGAATGAATGAACGATTGAATGAATGAATGAATGGTTCTAGTTAGCAAATTATTCGTTGGAAGAAATGAAAATGGGGAAAATAATGCGGAAATATACAGATTTTCATGGCATATTTTCTTTTGGAGCATCTAAATGACTGAACGTGGAATCAATTTATACTTCTTAAAACGAAAACCGAGACAAGAGAAGAAAATTCGTGAAATACGCGTGAACATAATGTAAATACACGGTATAAATATACGGTATGTAAACGCAGAAAATAAAAATTTATGAAGCATACACGTGAAAAATCTATGAGAAACTGGGAGATCGAATCAACTCGGAGAGGCGGAGGTAAAATGATGGTACTTAGTGGGTTCACTAGTTTGACTTGAATTGAAAAAAAGAGCGATCAGTGACCTTGGACGCATTTCTTGAGGAGAGATCGAGAAATAGTGTCCTAATCATCATCCGAGAATCAGTTTATACGGTTACGCACCAATCGTCAAATGGTCTGACAGTTGCGTTAATCGATTAATGATGAAGAGAAATCGTGAGAAATCGAATACGTACAAGATCTATCAAGACGTCCAGTACTGTACATCAATAAATTGTTGGAAATTTTCTGATCCTGACCGGATCAACACCTGACGCCACACACAGACGCGGGACAAAACATCAGCAGGCATTCGACACTTCTCAGACGTTCATTAAATCGAATCGATTGATCGTCGGTAGATGACTGCACGCGGTAGCAGGTACGTCCCACTCGGAACTCAATGCAAACGGATTATGGTGGTGAACGGCAGGCAAACAGCGCTCGGATCGAGTACGACGATCACTCGATGGGGACGGATAGTTAGGAGCAGTTGAGCACGTGCGAGCTGGAGATGGGAACGACCGAGGACCGGCGGCGAATGGGTAGGATTCAGGTGGGGCCGATCGTAGACGTGGAAGAGATAGAGATAGGAGGAGATGGGGACACGGATAAGGTGGCGGCGAGGAACGCGAGAGCGGTCCGCACCAGCGATGACTATCAGCGACGACGACGACGACGACGACGACCTTCAACAGAAACGAAGCTGTTGGGGAACTTGTGTACAGATATGTGGACATGCCGTGCGACCACGAGGAGGGCAGCGACAGGCGGTGACGGTGCTGAGAACCGGCAGGGAAGGCGAGGAAGAGACAATGATCTAATCAGCATCTCCGAACACCTATAGCCAGTGTCGTGAGTTCGGGAAGAAAAGACAAATGCAACGAGTCACGCCGTATTGAGGGCCAGAGGACGAACGCTGCGATGTTTTACACAGCGCCGCAAGAGCTCGTCGTTAGATGTTGACTGAGCAACGCGCTTAACCCGAGGACCGAGAGTGTGTGTGTGTGGTGTGGTGTGTCTCGTCGTCGCGAGCCACTTACCTCCTGCTGCTTCACCTCGACTCGACCTCGTACCGTAGCGCTTGTATCGTCGTCAACCAAGAGAAAAAAAAGTGCGCTTCCCACTCCCTGAGGCTGAGAACGAAATCGTGTCACATTGGTTCCGTAGAGCAGAAGTGGAGTGAGAGGGGGGAGAAGTGGTTTGATTAGGAAGGGAGCGAGACAAAGCCCCCCGCCATTGCCATTACGACGATTCCTGTTCTGGCAAGGAAACAGGTCGGTCGTTGTGAGACGCGACTGTACGTCTCGTCCGTACCAGACATACTAACCGAACATCTTAGTGCGGTCCAACTACCTAACTGTAAATGTTAGCCGGCTGAGAACAGTACTACACTATTCTTTGAGGATTCATTAACAGTGCAAATTAGCGCCTATTTAATCAGGGCGACTAATGACCGTACTGTCAACACTCATACAGTGAGGTGACACAATTTGTAGTCGGCTGACAGGAAGAAAAAAAACTGCTGTTCGGCCCACAGAACAAGTCAGTAAAGCAGTATTTATTGGAATGGACACGGAACCTATCGAAAAATTCAGATTTGATGTCGGTACAGGACCGTATCAGCCATTAATTAACCATCCAGAAGACCCGAACTAGTGCAAGTTGCAGGGAAAAGAGAAGCAGTTCAGGAAAAGTCTGAAAGGCGACAGCGGACGAACATGGATTGGATTCATAAGGAATCCGTTAAAATCATGGAATACGCTCGAGTACGCGCAATGCAGGAAAAAGGGAAAAATTTTCAGGAATAGGGTGGAATTTCATAGATCATTTTTTTGGTAAACGGTGACTACATAAATTGGAACCTGGTCCCATTTATTCTATTCCTATTCCACGAATTCCTCGTATTATTTACAAATGTGAATTCTGCTGCATTACTCGTTCCGTCCCTCATTCCATACTTATTTTTCTTTCCTTTTTCTTCAAAAAGAAAAAAAAAGGAACCCAGAAGAGGAATCATACAAGAAATCTCACTATGTATAGAGAAGTGTATGTATTTCAGTGGCAAAAACGTCACTGTGTCAACAACGGTGATGAAGGGGCGGAAACGGTAGACGGCGGATAAGGATATCACATCGGGCGAGAAGATAATCCAAGATAGGATATCAGGAGAAATGAGTACGGAATTGGAAGTAGGGGCCTGTTCTCGCACAGTATGCAGGGATCTGTTCTCGTGTTCCACAATTTGTCGTATGTTTCGATATTCAATGAAATTAATTAGTTTGGGGAAAGTTAGGAGTGCTTAAAAAGAGTGCACAGACTCCCATCATGAAAAGGATCGTGAAAGCCAGTGAGGTTCGAATGAGGGCAGAGGCTTGTAAAGGTAGGTACTTTCCGGTTGATTCAGACATAAAAATATGAAAATTTCAGAAAAATCACATCCAGACCTAAGAATTCAAGGATAACGGTCTATTCGAGCAGGTGGATACAAGGAAAACCTATCTTTTACCTAGAAAATTTAAAGATTTATAAGCGTAAGTTCAGAAATTTGCTGAATTTTCATGCTTTTAATGTTTGGAAAGTGATGAACTGCAAATTCGAAGTGTCGTGGAATTTTCCCTTATATTCGTTCATCATTTTTTTCTTAGTTATTTTTGCTGCAGTTACATTCATCAAGTTGCTTAAGTTTCCATTCTGGAAAATTCCCAACAAAAAAAAAAAACTCATTGAAAGCCGGAACGGTCACACACAAAAAAAAGAAGAAGGAAAAGTTCGAGTTTAAAGCGTAGGATGTATCGGAAGCACTTTTCGGTTTTCATCTAGGACAAGATTTAGATTTGAGTGAAGGTTTCCGGTAAGTTTTCACCAACGTTCCGTTTTTTTTTGGGATTTTAATTAATGAATAATAAGTAATAATCTATGATTAAATAGTCAAATCTACGAATTCTATAGAGAATTTAATGATATTCTTCAAATGCTTCTATTTTTTGTTGTTGGAAAATTCTTGCTCTTTCTTGAAGAAAGTGAATTGAAAAATGAAATTCTTGAAATTTGTTAGTTCTCGAGTTGTCCACAGCTCAAATTAACTACATGTTCACATGCAATAAAGCAAAAAAAAAAAATCCTGAAGACAGCAATGGATTCAATCAACCGAAAGTAAAGTTTAGGAGTAAAGAAATTTTCTATTAGAAAAGAATGAAAACTACTTATTTCTACTTGAAAGCGGAAGCGAATCAGTGAAAACGAAAAAAGAAAAGACGAACACGTTCAATGACACTTTATTGAAGATCATTACTCAGAAAAATATTGAAAAAAAGAGAAAAAAATGAGTAAGAGGCGTAACATAATTTTGATCTTACTGGCTCAATTTACTGGTTACCGAACTCTTCTGCAGATAGTAGATGGTTAAAATAAGAGCATTAATCTAATAACAATTGATATCTAGGCCTAAATTTTAATTTTTTACTTTTTTCACAGATTTTAAGTGTCAAGGATATTAAAGGATATTAAAAGATGTCAAAGATACTATTTTAAATCAAAAATTTCAAGAAAAATTCTTTCATTGGTTACATACTTCAAAAATTGTCTATTTCTAGGAATCAAATCCATCTTTAACTATTTTTTCCATTTTCTCCGGTATTTAAATCTTGTTATTTTAGCTAAACTTTCTAGTCCAACTCGCAGAAATTCCTTGAATGAGACAAAAGAGCTTGGAAAAGAAAAAAAAACACAAGAGTTCTCAAGAAGAACTTTCCCCATAAAGAAGAAGGAGAAGAAAGTTTGTGCCAGCCTTCTCTTTGTTTTTTTTTTGTGAATCACAAAGTTCTCAGTAATCGTAAAATTGTAATGTGATTATGGTTATTTTTACATCCTTCGGAGAAGTTCGGCTCGGACGCCTACACCACCTCCTTCCCTCCGGCTAATATCGTGCGAAATAAAACACAAGAAAAACGAACGTGATCATCCCATCGATGTGATCCATTGGTTCCACATTGCCCATTGCTTAGAGCTGTCATGGTGAGTGGAATGAAGAAGAACGTTTTGCGTGGCTCTGGCGAATCAGTAGGAACACACTTCAGCGAAAAGAATTCCAACTGATCCTATCTGGAAATTAGTGATTCTCAGGAAGTGTAAAAAAGAAAGTGAAACGAGAAAATGAGAATGAAAAAAAAAGCGTTTAAGCGACGATTAGAGATTTTATTCCAGTCCGGATAAGAATTACGAAGTTTTCTTCTCCTGCGTCGATTAGTGTGATGATGGCTACATGCATATACACATGCGAATGCGCCAAGCAATGGACCGGAAAACATTACAGCTCTTCCGGTGAACGCTTCTCCGCTGACAGAGAGGTAGGGAGAGAGGGAGAGAGGGAGAGAGTGAGTGAGGAGAGTGACTCCTCTCTCTCGGTCATGTCATTACTTCCAGGTAGGTTCCAGGAAGAAAACAATGACGTCGTGGAAGCGTGTAGGGACCAGGAAAACAAGCGAACAAATTAAACGGTGATGATCTCGTCGTCGACGGAGGAAATATTAGCGTAGGGAAGCAGCAACCGCTGAAACGCGGCGGCGGCTGTTCGCCCCAAACCCCCTCAACGAGCGTAAAGGTCATATGGAAGGGATATGGTGGCGCTTTTCCTGACCACATGTCGAACTTTTGAACTTTTCTTCTCCGGAAATCTTTCTTCTGAATAGCTTAGGGGGTAAATCCTACGCCACGTTACCTATCCATAACTTCCACCATGCTTATTTTCTCAGGGAGGGCATCGCGGGAACCTATCACCGTCATCAGCGAGGTAATTCGAGAAGAGGTTTCTGTGTGTAAGAATTGAGTGTGCTGGTGCCAGATGTTGAGAAACATCGACATCAATCGATAACGTTGGACTTGTGTGACGGGGCTTTTCGTACTCAGCAAAATGATGTCACAACCTCTAAGAGTTTCCCGTCAAGGTCGACCAACTCTCTGGTGGCACGTCACGTAAAATTACACGCGTAGGTACGTACGTCGTAAGTCTGTGAAATGTCGTAAATGGGTATGGCTACGCTACTATTGATGTAGCGCTCCGAGAAAAGGTCAATGAACAAACAACAATGGGTACAGCAAACATTAGCGACTCCTTTGGGACCCTTGATTTATCCGGTGCAATTGACTGCGGTCGACTTAAATACTCAACACGCCATTCTCAAGAACTCATAGTTTTTCACGGGGGAACGAATTTTTTCCGCTGCCTACGCTGCAAAAAGGTTCTGATGGGATCTATGGAATACTTTTACGATTGGTTGCGAATCGCACGAAGTTATCACGATTGCCACGATGGGATTTGCGTATTCAGGCGCGCATAAAACCGAGTAATGGTCGGTTGGATGCAGCTGGTGACGATTCACACTTAATTGGGAGCACATACATACACATTCGGTTCTGGTGTGACCAAATACATCACCTCTCTCTACATCACCCACTCTCCCACTTGTTCGCCTTAATCTAAATCCTTTGACGGCGGCGGCGGCGGTGGAAAACCAGTCCTCTCGATACCCAGTCACGTCCCGTACAAATCACTGAACGAACCCAACAACGTACAACGACACGTGCGGTAGGTGGAAACGTTAGCCAGTGAAGAAAAGCCGAAAACAGCAATTGACGTCAGCTCGCAATCGCAACAAAACGATGAATGCGATGAACCCGTTGGTGCACCGAATCGAGTGAGTGCGGCGGGGAGGGGGAGAATTCAAAAACGAACCGAAATTCGCAATGAAAACGATTTGTTGCGGACCGGTTTCGAGTCATCCGAATCGACCTCAATGAGAGAATAACAACATGAACAACATATCGGTTCGTGAGAAGAACTCGATATGTAATCCATCTCCCTCCCTCACCGCTCCTCGTGTAGCGCCTGTTCCTCGTTGCGGAATCTGCGGCAGCGGATCGCTTTTACATCCGGCGACGTATTCAATCACTGTTCAAATGTGAAGCAGATTGTTGATGTGAAAAATTGCTAGAAATTGCGAGGAAAAAGATAAAAAAGAAGGAGGAGAGGGAGAAAGAGAAAAAAGGAAGAGATTGCTAGAAGGTACTCTCATGAGGAAATAAAGGAGGTCGTGTGAAACCGGAATCGGATAGAAGTGACACAAAAGAGGTACTTGACTGGATTCGGAGGAATTTAGACGGTGGGAAGACGATTTTTTTCCCTAACGAAATATCATCGTCGTATGAAATGGAAAGAAATGTGTGTTGTGGGGGAAAAAAATAAGAAAATGACGCTATAATAAAAATCGTTCGGATAAGGTGAGGTGGCGTGTGAAGATATGTTTTCGGAAATTGGTGGAATTGGAGATATTGGACTCATCGCGTAAAGCCATCCATTTAAGTAAAAACATCATGAAGGGCGTTCCATTTAGTGAAACGAATGAGTGAAGTCCAGAGGGCTCCAGGCTTTCGAATAAAATTCGAGCTTCTGCAGCGCTACGCGAAAAAAAAGAGAAGCCTAGCGCTTATTCAATATGTAGGAAATTCAAGGAGAATTTTGAAAAATGAAAATAATAGGAAAAATTCGCCGATATTCAAAGAATATTATTTTAACTTAAATCTGATAGTTCTTCACGAGTTAACGATATGTACAGATCACTAAATAAATCCGTTTAAAGAGCGAATAAAAATAATTTGACAAATCGAAGCCGGAAATAGAGGTATTGTCGGAGAGAGTGAGGATAGTAGCAATGGAGAGGATGAATGGCGGTGAATGGTGATGGAGGATCAGCGTACGGAGGGTCCGAGTCCGAGTCGGACGACCTCTGGCAAACCTCGGTCGGTGCCCCCGTACAAATAAACCCACCCGCCTGTCTTAAAGGCACTCCTGCGCTTTAAGAAGTGTCCGCCTAATTTCCTCAGGTAATTGGAAAAAGTTCCAGATTTAACCACATCCTCAGAACTTAAAACTATGTAGGTTCCAGTTTTAAATACATATTAGATGGAGGGCATATTAGATGTTTTAGATTGAGATTCGAGAAAGAGAGAGGAGTTTTAAAGAATTTTAAGATTGTTCGTCACATTCCTCAATTCCTCAGAACATGGAACAAGTTCCAGTCTTAACTACATATTATATGGAGGACGTATTAGATGTTTTAGATTGAAATTCGAGAGAGAAAGGAGTTTTTAAGAATCCAAAAACATTTTTAGAACTAAAAGCGATGAGAGAGAGAGAGTGGAATGTTACAACGAGTGTACAAATCAACGTTTCTGTGCGCTTTAATTGCTATGTAATTATGTAGAGGACGCGGGTTTTCAAAGAAATTGGCAGCAACAAGCTCATCAGGCGAAGACATCGTTACTCGCATCGCCGCTGACAAACCTCACCTAATCACCGCCGGAAATTCTGGAAACTGACGAATTGTTGTAGGATATCAGTGTGTGTAGGAAACTCTGATCGCGCGATCTTCGTTGGAGGGGGGGAGGCAGTCGGCCGCCGTCACAGACAGAGGACAAGGCTAGATATCGAACGAATGAGTCAGCGAACCAACAAGGACCGGTCATCGAGACTAAGTCACGACGACGACGACGATGTATGTACGTACGTACGTACGTACATGGAGGAGTAAAATCGTTTTCGATGACAGACGCCAACTCGAACTCAATCGATCATCATCGCAGTTCTCGTTCGTTCGTTCGTTCGTTCGAATTGAATCGGGTGTCTCCTACCTACCGTGTGCTCGGTAAACACCAGGGAGATTGCCAAGATACATAAAGAGGAGGAGGACGATGAGGAGGAGCAGCAAGACGCTCCAGCTAACATACTGAGGTGGTCACTTTTACTCACGGCTAACAGCAGCAACAGCAGCAGCAGCTGAGCGTAGCGTTTGTTTGCCGCCGGCTGCTGCTGTCGGCTCGGCTGAGGAGTTCTTTTGACGGCTTCATAAAAGCCGGGAAATCCAGTCGGTCGCTACCGAAAACACATGACGACGCTACGGGATCCAAGAAGCTCTCTCCATTCAAAGCAGTAACGTGCTAACCGCCCCGCGTGAGATGATGTGAGAATTTGCTGCCTTTGGAAAAGAACACAACTAGGAACATGGGGGCGAGAGGTTATGGTTAAGCAGAGAAAAATGGCGGTGGGACTGAGTGCCGTGGGAAATCCAAAATGGAAAAGGATAACCCGTCACACAGCGGATTGAGCCTCATTAGACAAACAAACACCGGAAGGAGGATTGCGAGGATGGGAAAAGAATGGAGTGGGAGCTTTACGCTTCACGATTCCTGATTCCTGTTCGAGGAGGATTCATTTTGATATTTTGTGCATTTTTTTAAAAACAAATTTCTCTCTACACAATGGATTTGGATTGTGGATTTTGAGAATTCAGAAATAACAACAAATTCCAGAATGTTTCTACTGAGTCCGGAATGCGGGAACCATTCAGAACGCACTGCCATGGATTCCCAAATGATTTTTCAATAATTCTATCAAATTAGAAGATTTTTAGCTTTCAGAAAAAAATCTAGAACTGTCAAAAGCAATCAAAGAAGAAGTTAGTGCAAGTTTTCTATTATTTCTACTATTATTTGATTAGTATTATTTCCAAAATTAAAAGAGTCTATCCGAAAAAATTTTGTGGATCAATTTCTATGGAAAAAGCAACATAATTAATGGACTTTTCCCACTTTTTTTTTGTTTTTCTCGTTCAGCTTAAAGTGCAATTTCTCGTTCTCTTCTCTCTCAGGAAACACTCGCCGCCCTTTGACACTTAGCACACTTATCCGAAAATAGCCCCCGTCGCCGTCAGACTCCAAGAAAAAAAACAAGTCTGCTGTTATCCACGAAGAAGATTCGAGAAAATCGCGCAGAGGATCTGTAGGGGAGATTTCTCCATCTTTTCTTCTTAAGATTAGGAATAGAAGTGTAAGTAAATTAGCCTGAAAAAATTATTTGTAATATAAATTAAAAATTAATAATAATTTATATTGCTTAACATTGCTTCTGGATTTTTCTCTCAAGATTATTTGGAAAATGTCGAATGAGATGCAGTTGATTTCTATTTCAGTGAATATTTTATATACTCTACATATGTATTAACTTTTCAATATTTTATTTACTTCTTTTATTAGGAGATTAAAATCACTTTGAAATGTTGCATTTTATGAAGTCGCAAGATTTTTTTCCAAAAAAAAAATGTCAAAATTCTCATTGTTGTCATTTTTCATCTCATTTTTTCTTTCGATGCCCTTAATTTTATGGTAAGATTTTTTCTTATGGTCGTTTTTCTTATGTTAGTTCTTTTTTATTTTATACCAAAATTTTTCCAAAAAAGGTTTCCAAAATTTCCACTGTTATCACATTTTTCTTCTTTCGATGCCCTTTATTTTATTTTAAAATATCCTTGAAAGGTGGGATTTGGACATATGAATGAACCGTCTATTTCTAAGCGATTCTATCAACATTTCAAAAAAAAAAGAAGAAAACAACTGCTATTCCAAAGAAAAATGTAATAATAATTCTGGGATTTGTGTGGAGGACCCAAATCTACATTTTTTTCCACAAAATTTAGATTACAGATACAGATACAGTGTTTCCAAAAAGATAGACCATAGCATCAGAAAATGATTGATGCCCACGTGGGGTCAAGGGCACTAATGTTGAATGGCGTGGACACGACCATAATGTTGCTCTAATCAATATTTTAACCTTTATTATTATTTTATTACGGTTATTTTTATTTTATTTTTTTTTATTTTAAATCAATATAACTACATGTAAAAACATTTATGGTATACGCATATTTTTTTTCAAATGCAAAATTCGGTTCTAAATTAACTTTTTATCAATGGAGGCTACATTCAAAAAGAAAAAAATCGCTGGAATTGCAAAACGGTTCGGAGCTCGAATTACTTCCAAATTTTTTTTTTATAATTTGTCCAATTTATCCATAAACTCGTATCTTGTGGACGTTGCTTTGTTTAAGGTAGTAACCTTTTAAGGTTTAAGGTAATGAGAGAGACGAGTTAAGTGCAGCTGGAATCGAAATATCTCATTTTTCTAACAATTATTAATGAAATCCTGATGAAAGATGTAAATCCTGAAAAAAAAATTGGTGAAAATTGACGGTAAAGTATAAACAAAGCAAAAAGGAACGATCACAGTCTAGTCAGAAGGGCGCTACTTCCAGTTAGAGCGAGCAGAAGCTGAAAGATCTTATTTTTTTCTGATAATTTATAATGAAACCTAAGGTGACTACGGAAAATTGACGGGAAACCACGTCGGATGGATTGTTGATGGTTGGTCATCTGTTCGGATTGGTTATATAAGGACAAGAACACACTTAAGACAATTTCCTGTTTGATAGCACTTCTCCTCTGTTTTTTTTTAAATGTGATTGTCACACTTTTGTTTCTAAAAGTTCTTCTGAAATCTACGTGAAACCCGCTGCAAGTTTAATGATTAGTGATCAACAAGGAGAAGCGTAAATGAAGTTCGAAGAACTATTGAGGAAAAAGTCGTAAGGACACACGAAGACGTCAAGGAAGTTACACAATCATTCTACTTCTAAGCTCTGAAACCGGTTCCGTTCAGAACGTTCTCGAGTTTCTATTCATTTCTCTTCGCGTGACGAGATTCATTCATATTTGTTTTCTGCGTCGAATGGGTCAATCGAGCGAGCGGTGGTGATGCGTCTTCGATTAGGGCATGATAGAGAAGAGGGAGAGCATGTGTGAAGCGGAGAGAGAGAGAGAGAGAGAGTGAAAATGAGGGAGCGTTTAATGGAAAAATGAAAAATATAGCTTTATAAAGGTTAAAGGATAAAGTTTTTGGCGTTAACCAATCCGCCTGGGATGCGCCCCCACGTTCACATCAATTCAGAATCGTTTGAGGTTCAGGAACGTGTAACTGGCCCATACAATGACTCGCGGGAGTTAGCCGACGGGTCAAGTCAGCGTTTTTATCCTCCCAGACAAGTTTGGTACCAATTTATCCGGACCACCGGAGGGATGAAGGGCTTGGTGAGCACTGGGGCGGATTCGAACTTCCGATCGATCGTGTAGGAAGTGGAACCTCTAACCGCTACACCACACCCGCCCACATAGCTTGATATTTTCTTTTAATATTTCTATTTTATTAATATTTTTTTATTTTCTATCTTAATATTCTGCTGACAAAACTAATAAGAAATTCTGAAAGTGTGTATCAGTGTGTCATACGAAATTCCAGAAAGAAGCAGTGACTTGGGTCCCATGGCGTCGTGCTGCAGCTATAATACTACCAGAAAGCTATAATATTGGCTGACATGGGTCCCACGGCGTCGCAATTGGTGCGCCGGCATCGCGAAGCGATAAAATGGGGGTGGTATGGGTCCCGCGGCTAATTGGATTAGTGTGTTGCGGTGCAATGAACGTCAATTTCACGTCAACACATCATTCTGTGCTAATTGTTGGGAAAAAACGGAGGAAATTCATATATTAATATATATTATTAATATTATTTTGAATTAATTTTGAAATTTCTGGAATTTCAAAGAAATATAAATGTAAAATCATATTTGAATGTTCTCCAAATGCAGAACTGATCCATTTAGGAAGAAAACTATGAAATCTTTCGTCTATGCCTAAATTTTTGAGAAATAAAAAAAGAAGAAAGTGTTGTTAGAAAAATGCAATTCTAATTTCAGAGAGAATGTCACCACTATTAGTTTTTATTGATCGATGAAGGCGTGCGAAGCGAACACCATAAAAAGTCTGAATGTCCGGCTTTAGTAGCCTGGACGTTCAGACTCGTAATTAAATAAATTACTTGGTAAAAAGCGCTGTAAACTCGTTCAGGCGTCAAATATGAATGTAGCGAACTTTTGTTCGAACAATTAATTGCATTCCAAGCAAGTAATTAGTTAATATTTACATATTTAAAATGATGGTTCTCATAGATTTAAACGTACCGATACATGGTTTGGGTTAACTCTCCTGAGGGACTGAAATTTGAGTGACTAATTCAGTATAAGTACGCGGTCAAACTTGATGAGAAGCAATTTTTCCCTGAAAATTCCCAAAAGATGAACGTCCGTGTGTATTCTCCAAAAATATTCCAAAAATTTGAGCACTCCTTAGTTACATACTTATTTTCTACGTAACCATTTAATGCCGTGAAATTTCTATGGCTACGTCATGCAGAAAGTTTTCAGCTGTTGGTAGATGGAACCAATCGTTCCGAGAACTTCAAAACTATCCATTATATTGCTCAAAAAACAAAAAAGACTTAAAAACTCAGAAAAAAACTAATTTAAAAAGAATTGTACTAACAACTCTCGCCTTTCTTTGAAACCAAACCACGTCAGTTAGTTTAAAAATTTGGAAAATTTAATTATTTAGATATAAAATTATTTAGAAAGTTAGTTTAAAAATTTGGAAAATTTAATTATTTAGATATAAAATTATTTAGAAAGTTAGTTTAAAAATTTGGAAAATTTAATTATTTAGATATAAAATCATTTAGAAACAAGTGCACATGCAGCACAGCGGTGGCGAGGAGATTCAGCAGCGACTGTGATGTTTCGGAAATACACTGGATCCACTCAAGTGTTTCAGTCCCTCGATATGGATGGATTTATACCTTACGTGTCCGAGGACATTAAAAAAACCCATCAATTTTGTGCGTAACCTGCCTCCGTTTGTCCTTTTCCTGTACGTTATTTTATACGTTGCACACGTATTTGTAAGGCTGCTTAAACGATTTTTAATTAAAGTTGAAAGTGTTGGTACATCCCAAAGGAATTGATGGATGCACTTTATCCTTTTATTCCCTTTTTTCCCCCTTTTATCCTTTATTACGGAATTTTCGATTCATCCCTGCTCTACGCCCGTTGTGTGAGAATTTATGGCTGCCTGAGTTGGCAGGGGGGATCTCATCTAGCAAAGTAGTTTTTTTTCGTCTTGAACTTTCCTGCAATACTTTAGTCCGATGACAAAGAGTAGGGATGAGTCAGAAGACAATCCCGAAGCCGCAGCAGGCGTCAGAAACCCATGAGAGTCGGAATATGTTAGGAAAATTCAGCTGATTTCTAGATAGTACCAGCAGTGCCTTCCTTACCTGAGGGTTGTTAACCCGGAAGGGTGATTGCAGGAGATGGAGCAGCTGAAGAAATGAGAGTTTTTCCTAGAGCTACTCTCATGAAAATTCCAGAAGAAAAACCTCAGGAATCTACTTAAAAGTACTAGACCGTGAAATTGACGATGCTGAGACCTCTCCAGAGAAGGAGAGGGCTAGAAGTGTAAATCAAGTTCACTTCCCCTAATTGTCCTGAAAACCGAGATAGAAAACGCTCTTCTGTACGAATTTCCCTACGACGTTCCTTATGACACCACCTCTGTACATGCGCCTCTTCCTTCAGCGGCGTATCCTTCTCTTAGATAGGCCATCCCAGGGGAAACATCACCGATTATCGCTCACTTGCGTGCAGACGCGGCGCGTCTACAGACACATCGCGTCAGAAGGTGTCTCGTAGGAAAATTGGCTCAGGAAGGCAGTCTTCGACTTCATTTTCAAGGATTTTTAGGATGATTAAGGAAATTGAGCGTTGTCACGCTTATACTCGTGATCTATGCCCCTAATACTATTTCTTCCTTTATAGATCCCAGCATAGTCAATTTCCTCGTAGGGTTTTGTGCGGTGTGGGCGGTCATGCTCAGCATTCGAGTTAATAATTATATATTAATAATTTAATACTAGAGTATCTTATGTTTTTTTTAATGATTCAATTTAGTAAAAGAGTATTGGGACGGATGTAGCGCAGTCGGTTAGAGGTCCGTTGTAGCCACACGATCGACGGTTCGAAACTGCCCTAATGCAAACCATGTCTTTCATCTCTCCGGGGTCGATAAAGGGCACATCCCAAGCGGATTGATAAGCCTGTGACTTTATCCTTCCTTCTGATATAGTATTCAATATAATAGTAACATAATAATATTTAATATAATCAATATCTTATGTTTTTTAATAGTTCGCCTACGAGGTTTTTTAGATGCAACTTTTATTTGCCTGACGTTTCGGCTTTTTTTTCAGAAGCGTACACATTCAGCTATTTTCAGAAGTGTACACAGTGGTTGATAGGAACAATGCTACTTTTATTCCGTCAAGTGTTACATCACCTCGGGTCATTGTTGTTTCGATAATCGTTTAAGGTGGTGAAAAGGAACCCATATACATTCAAATAGTCTTACGTAGTGTTCCCGCGGATGTCTTTGAGCCTCTAAAGACGGTGAGGAAGCTGAAACGTAAGGGAAATAGAGGTTCCGTCAAAAAATCGCATCGGGACATTACTAGAAAACATAGACAGACGTATGTCGAGGTTTCAAGACACGAGAACGTTCGAACCAATCAATATTTTGTATAATTTGAAATTGAACATGAATAGGAAACATTCAAATCCGCAAATTACTTTGAAATAGTATTCGGATTTTTCTTAGCTGTTCTCGAAAGGCAAGACCTAACCCCTGCTGAGACGATGCAACCGTATCTTCGTCTAGAACAGGACTCTTCAGCATAACAGGAAAAGTTCGCCTTAAAAATCTTGATGTCCATAAATAGAGGGTTCCAGTTTTCGTTCGATGGCTTATTCCAGAAATAATCTGCTAGTGTTTTCCTATTTCCGAGTGCTATATTAAAAATACTCTCTTTTTTTTGTTGCAATCTATCGAGCACTTGAAACTTCGGTCCGAGTGGCTACGCAAATACTCCAATTTTTATCGCGTCGGCGTCAAATCGTGGATCACGTGATCCACGATTAGGGAAAGGGAATAAATCCATAGGTAAACCTAGTGTAAAATTACGTGGTAATAGAAACAACTCTCTAAAAATATACACAAATTTCAGGATCAGACATAAGTCTAAGAATTCATCTAAGAGCTACTGTAGCTCTAGCTAAGAAGTTCATGGAATGTAATGAAACCAGTTTTCGAAGAGGAAAGCAAAACTTGCGAGGAATCGCAGAAGACCATAGATTTCTTCGGTGTTCAAAGATCCCTTGAGGGAACTAAGCAAAATTCCAGCAATTTTAGGAGAATTTTACGATTAAGCAGTTGTGTGGAGCACGAAAAGTGCTATAGAAATCAAAATTTGTGAATTTAATTTATTTCTCAAAAATTCAATCTGCTCCGGTTAAGTTTTTTTGGACCATCTAGAAACAATCGTTCAGTTAAAAGCTTACCGTAACCCACTACCGTAACCTAGATATACATACAAATAAATATCTATGAATATGCATATGTAATGGTGCGTTTTCGGAAATATTTCCAGAAATATCAAGAACTCGTTGACAACCATATTTTAGCTAGTCTAGCTCAGCGAAATCTCTCCTTCTAATGCAATTTTCTTTTCAAAAATTCAAATTTCAACTGATTTTTATTTTATTTTCAATTTATTTTTGAAATCAACTCAAAATTGATTTCAAAAATTCAAGTTAATTTCTTATAGGAATTTATTTCTACTAAAATATGGCAGTAATGATAGAAATAATAATTGTTAAAGTTTCAAGGTAATAATTTAATTAGAGGACTTATACTTTAACTTAATTTTAACTTTTACTAAACTTTAATTTTACTAGAGGACAATTGTAACATAACATAAAACACATACATAAAAATATTTATGTATTTGTGTAATACTCAAGAAATTTCTGGAATAAACTACTTTTAGTAGAGAAAAGCTGACTGGACGTGAAGAAGGAGAGAGCAATATATTCCCATTCCTGAACGCATGGTCTGGAAGGAGCTTCAAAATAAAAGCTCATTTATCGTCAATTGAGCTGAAATGAGCAAATTTAGCCTACATGCTTCCATCTCGCAACGAATATTTGCTGTTAATGAAAGATCGCGATGCGACACGAGCGTCGTTCCGGAAGCAATAGCTTCTTCTTCATCCTTACATCATTCCCTAAGAAAATGAGTCTCATATTTATTCATCTGTTTACAATGGTGCAACACATGTGTTGACAACATTGCATAAAATTCTAGGAAGTCTGATATGCTTTAAAAAAGGATGAAAGGATAAAAAAAAAGGAAAAAAGAAAAAATATACAAGCTTAGAGCTTAGCTTTTAACAGTTTTAGAAAAGAATAAAAGGATAAAAAAGGATAAAATAAATAACAATGATAATAAATAATAAAAGGATAAAAAAAAGAAAAATTTTAAGAATTTATAAGAATACTATCACTATTATTATTATTAAAGTATTAAAAATTATTATTATTGGAGAAATTATTATTATTATTTCTACAAATCCCCGAAAAATAGGTTCAAGAGGTTCCGAAAGCATCTATAAAATATTTTAAAGTCCAAAAAACAGCAATTCATTGGATAGTAGATTGTCTGAGGGAATAATTTGGAAAAATGCTCTTTCGATGCATTAGAACAAGGATACGGCGCTATTCAGAGCCTATCACAATGTTGCGAGGCAGTGGTGAGAAGAAAAAAACACACGTGTCGGTTTAATAAGTAGATTTTTTTTGACTAGAAATGCAGCCAGTTCATAAAATTGCTTAATTGAAATCTAAAGGATCCGAAATTTCATTTAGCTCTCATCTTAATCTGTTCAGCTATCCAGGAAGTCCATGAAAATCTATCGAAATCCAATCCGCTGTCATAAAAACAAGAGAATTGAAGGAAAGTGGGCCTTATATTTATATATTTATTTGTTTTATATATTATATATTATATATTATATTTTCTGTATTTGTTTATTTACATATTTATTGATTTATTTATTACAATCAGTGGCGTGCTGAAAAGGATTTGGAAAGTCAGGAAAGGACAAACACAAAACAAATGCAGTGAATAGGTAGTGAAAGGTCAGAAAAAGAATATCAGGAGGAGCAAGGATCAGTTCCGTGTACGATTCCAGCCTAGGTAATTCCACCTAGACTTAGGGAAGACACTTAGGTAGCTTAGTGAGGTTAAGTTCTTAGTGTTGTGTACTTAATGAAGTATAAAAAAAGTTTAGACGTTAGCGGCATCCATCCACGTCATCCAGGAAGATGCTCTAATGATAAGTACAACATTGCCAATTCAGTAAATTGATATATTGGCTCATCCCGAGCTCATCCTGAGCTCTAAAAATGGATGCACTAATTATTTCACGCTTGGTAAGAGAAGAAACCGTGAAAAAAACAATTCCTTGTGGAAAAAAAATCAGACAGAGAATAATAGGAGTAGAATAATAATAACAGAAGAAATAGCAAGAAAAAATTCTGCTGATGAAAATTTTCTACGCATAAAACTTTAGGATAATAGCGTAGTTGTCTAATCCCTACTAATAAAGTGCAAAGAAAATAGTTTTTGACTTCAAAATATTTATTCATTTATTTACTCATAACGGATACGGAGAGCACGGATTTGTGGAAGAAGCCAGAAACGAACATGAAATTGAAACATTTCGAAGAAAACTGTCGTCATACTGTCGTGCGGTATCAACCAGTAAAGAAGGTCGTTCCACTCGTTTCAGCCGAAAATTTTTCCCCCAACCATTGCGACGCGAAAAGATTTTTAAGAGCTGTGTTTTTGTAGTTTTTTTTTTTAGAATTTATGCATTTTCTAGAATTTGGAAGCCGTAGAGCCGTAAAGAACTCAAATTACTCTTATTACAGTTCTATTATATAAAACTGTATAAAACCGTACAAGCAAGTATTGAAATATTTGACATGCGCTCTATATAAACATTATATTTAAGTAAAATTTTGAAAAGGTAAAATCTAGAAAGGAGTTTAGAGAATGTGTACAAAGTAATTAGTTTGTTGTTGTTGTTGTTGTTGTTGTTGTTGTTGTTGTTGTTGTCGTCGTCGTGTTTGTAAGGTTTTGTTGTTATAGCTACTGCAGTTGAAAATTGAACACGAATTCGAAAATATAAATCCTGCAAAATCGATCTTGCAAGTTGTTTCACTTCAGTACTTTTTTTTTAAATCACAAATTTTTATTTCTAGTTTGAAACAACGATGAGGAATGTGGTGTGCCAGATTCGATCCGAAGCCGAATTATATTAGAATTTTTTTTAAATTTCACATGAATAGAAATCCATTTACTAGTTCCTTCACCAACAGAATACTATGAAAATTCTCTATGAATACTGCATGGCAAGTTTGTGAGCGAATGTCCGGTTATTCTCCACGTCACTAAGAACCAACTTCCCAAGCGCCTAAAACATTAAGGATTTTCGGCAGTTGGGATGATTTATAAAATAAATAAGCAATAAATAGTATAAAAATAAATAACAATAATAAATAGTATAAAAAATTTAAACAAAAAAACGTATACCTGATTAGCAACCGTTTTTATTATCATTCCCTTCAAATCCATACACATAATGTAGTCATAAATTGAAGAGTTTTCCGGATCCTCAGGATTCGGATAATACCAACCGGCTCCCACATGAACAAATCCTCTAAAATCGACTGATGATTGTTTTTATGCCACCTTTTCTTTTCGACCACCACCACACGAGCTAATTTGAGTCCCTGAAGTGAATCACCCACTCATTGCAAATAAAAGTGCTAGGAGAACACTCTCGAACGCAGTTCGTGAACGAACCTGTTCTGGAGAGTTGAGCAAAATTGACGAGAAAAACTGGAAGGGGAAAAGACACAGCACACAACGGTGGAACTAGGATATTCCCGTTACTATCGTTGACATTTTTTTTCTGGGAAGTGAAACGAATTCTCTCCGTCCAGTGGAGAAGTGCTGAGAACGGTTTGGACCGCGAGAATTAAGAATTCAGCTGGAATTAGAAATTAGAAAGAAATTAGAGAGAAAAAATTAGAAAGAATTAAAACTAGAAAGAAATGTGAAATAGATATGTACTCGTGCACTAGGGCTCCCTTTCCCTCGAAGTGTACATTGCACGAAATGTGTACGAGTTATTAGCGAATTTTTGTGAGGGATATTCGAAATTAACTCGATTACATCGCTCGAAAAGCGAGATCGATGAATCGTTTTGTGCATGGATGTTCGGGTAGAAATGGGACCTTCGCACTTAATCCTGGGAAGAAATTTCGTGAAATCATTTCGGAATAAGGTGGGGTGTTTCTTTTTTGTTCACCATTTTATTGCTATTTTAATTTATTTTATTTTATTCGTATACGGGATAGTAGATTATGGAGAGGGGCTTTTATTATTCTATTTTTTATTTTATTCAGCTTTTTTTTGTTTACCTTGTTTCGTTTTTAGTAAAAATGTAGTTTTGAACACTTTGACGTATAATCTTTAGGTGGACGTCAAAGAATTCAAAACAAATTTTTCACTAAAAATTAAGTTTAGGTTGGCGAAGTGTTGTTGATAGGAGATATCATGGAAGAAAACGTTGATGCTGCTTTTGTGTGATGTTTTGAAAGTGGCGTAAACTTTCTTATCCGAACATCCTAATACGACTTATGGGTCCCATAAGTAGACAACGCGTCTTTTTTGAATTCCTTATTGTACCAACCCATTCCATGCATTCTTCTTAAAGATGGATCGTTAAGACCAACACCCACCAATTTTATTCAAGCGACTTACAAGAAGAAGAACCATCGTGTATAAAATATTTGGTGCCTTCTGCAGCTCATGTAGTAATTTTAAGAATATTCTCTCAAGCTCAATGCTGAAAAAACAAGAAAAGGAAACAAAACAGGAGAAAAAAGAAGAAGATAAAACAGGATTTCTCAGTGAGGGTGAGAGATTTGCGATCATAAAAAAACCTACCACTACCCTAAGTCAAAATTGATGAGATTTTTTTTTCGACTAAAACCTCTATCAAAACACAAAAAAGGTCTCAGAGTCAATCTTTAAAATACATGTGCTTTATGATGCATTTATGGAACCCAATTCTTCTTAAAGCCAAATTTCAAATGCTAGGTCTGTACTACTCCGATAAAGTTTCGACGCGAAAAACTTCCTAACACAGACTCGCTAAGGTTTCTGAAGATTCCTGAAGAAAAATTCTAGATTCTAGATTCTAATCGCTTCCTTTTTCTTTTTTTTATTCTAGATTCTATTCCCTTCCTGAAGAATTTCCCGTGGAAAGAAAAACTGTAGACGAAAATGTGGGAAGAATGCAGTACTAGGTGACAATCCATATTTGTTTTCCGACTGAGTTTCTTCTGTGTTGAACGCACAGTAATGACTGTAGTAGACGAGGCCAAGTATTACTTTTCTTCAGTAACGTACTCCTACTGCCAGAGGTTAGGTACGTAGGTTACGCTTCTTACTTGCCGAAGCTGATCAGAGTACAGTTCGGCGATTACACTACGTCGTCCAGAACTGTATAGGCCTGTATTCAACTGTATAGGCAGCTTAAACTTCTACCAAATGCACAAAATCTTCGGTCTTCACCTTCTCCTCGTCGACACAGGCTCCGGAAACTGTTCTGCGTCAATCTTTTTGTTTCACAAGTCAGGATTGCGGAAATAGGTCCATTTGTCATCATAGGTTACGGTTTTTTTTTCGGTGGAACACTGATTTATGGGGTGTTCCAGCAGCTGGTCGCACTTCTCGCTTCGATGCTGTTCTTGTGTAAAGCCCAATTCAATAGAGCACCTCTTTTCCTCTTCTGCTGTACCTCTCAAACTTGTGCAAATAACAAACAATGGGAAACTCGCAACCGCAAGCTTCCTTGACAATGTTTACCTTCTCATCAAAGAAGTTACACTTGTGTGCAAAACTTATAGGCATCATCCCACGAATCTGAGGTGGTACGGATATCAGGTGGAGAGTTCCTATAGGGGTCGTAGATTACGGAGAGCTAGGTGATTCCGTCTATTTCTTCTTAATTGCCGTAAAAAACGGTCCGGAAGATGCAGGGCGTGCATAAGGCTGGCGCGCTCCAATCGAACCCGTTGTGGAAAATAGCGCGCCGGCACGCTTGAAGCTGTATCTTCCGAGCCGTTTTTTACGGGGATTAGGAAAAAATGGACGGGATCACCCATTCTCCATAATCTACGATCCGGCATACGAATACTCCACCTGAAATCCACACCACCTCAGATTCGTGGAGTGATGCCTTTAAGCGAAAATATATTGACAAGGAATAATTCGTGGCATGATTTAACCTTCTTGTCATGCTGCATGAAACTAAGACAGTCAGAATCCACTAGGAAAAAGGTAATTTTGGAATCTTTTTACAAATTTTGTTGGTTTCAGATAACTCCTCTAATCTAGAATTCTCTTATAGATATTATATTTATCTTATATTATATCTCTATATTATATTTATTTTGTATTATTTTTTTATTATCTTATATTATTAAGATTTGGTAGAAGGATAATTTTTAGGTTTTTTTTTGTGCATTTTTTTTTTCCGAAAACTATCATAAACTAATAAACTACTGCCACCACAAAACAGTTGGAGTAATTTGGAAAAGTGAAATGTGTTGAGTTTCTAACGAATCTTCCTATTTCTATTAGATATTCTAGGATCACCTTTAAACAGGGAATTCATTTCGATTATTCATTGCATCCTTGACCCAACTTAGCGCTAAAGGTCAAGATAATATTCGAAAAAAGGTCTCTCATGCTGTTGGTGCAATCATTTTCCTTAAAAGTTATATTTTTAATTTAAAGGCATCATCCCACGAATCTGAAGTGGTACGGATTTCAGGTGGAGTATTCGTATACGGGTTCATAGATTATGGGGAGGAAGGTGATTCCGTTCATTTCTTCTTAATTGCCGTAGAAAACGGGCCGGAAGACACGGCTTCGAGCGTTCCGGCGCGCTCTTTTCTGCAACGAGTTCGATTGGAGCACGCCAGCCTTGTGCATGCGCCGCATCTTCCGGACCTTTTTTTACCGCATTTAGGAAGAAAAGGACGGAATCACCCTCCTCTCAATAATCTACTATCCCGTATAACAATACTCCACCTGAAATCCGAACCACCTCAGATTCGTTGGGTGATGCCTTTAAGGCGCTGAGATCTAAGAAGTTTTTCGATATTTTTTGACACCTTCAGTAAATGTACACTTATTAGAGGGTCAAATCGCTGGGCGAAAAAAATTAATTTTGAATAAAGCACTATAAGAAAAAGTTCTAGTCACCTCACAGCGTCTTTGGCCGGCGTGAAGCCGTCAATGTCGCATGATCTAGCGGCAAGAACGATACCGTTGCCGACCTTCACGTGCATTCTGGCGACAACAAACTCACGACTTTTCACCATGAACTTCTCATTTGACGCGTACTGGAAAAGCCACACCCGAATTCACTTTTAAGCGATTACTGTACGCACCAAAAGTTTCAAAAACAAAAAAAAAAGAACTCACATTGGCAACATCGATGTTGTCCGTGAGCTTATGTAAACACCGGCTGAATTTTACGTTATCGTTGTACTCGTTGACTTTGTCGAGATCATTCCAGTGTGATTTGAAGAGAACAGATGCCGGCACAGCAATTATGGTCTGAAAATATTTGATTTTAAAAATATCAGCTGGTAAATGACATTCATTTGTGGCCTATGCCATATTCATATGGCATGAATTCATGAATATGTCATATTCATGCGGCGCGTGCACACAGCTGGCGCGCTCCAATCGAACTCGTTGTAGAAAATAGCGCGCCGGGACGCCCGAAACCGTATCTTCCAGGTAGTTTTTTACGGGAAATAGAAAGAGATGGTATGTTCATAGTGGAAATGCACATTTACTAACTGTTGAGCAAAGTAGCAGAACAAATTTGGTTTTCTGTGACCAAATACAGAATTCAGGAAGTAGATCAGAAGTCCGAGCGTGGCCTTACCTCAATTCCCCCTTATCCTCCTTTGAAAAAACGATATGGGAAGCTTTAAAGGCATCATCCCGCGACGAATTTGAGGTGGTATTGATTTCACGTGGAGTATTCGTATACGGGATAATAGATTATGGAAGGGGGGGGGGAAGGGGGGGTGATTCCGTCCATTTCTTCCTGATTCCCGTAAAAAAACGGCCCGGAAGATGCGGCGCGTGCACACGGCTGGCGCGCTCCAATCAAACTCCTTGTAGAAAACAGTGCGCCGGAACGCTCGAAGCCGTATCTTCCGGGCCGTTTTCTTACGGCAATTAGGAAGAAATGGACAGGATCATTCTCCTCCCCATAATCTACGATCCCGTATACGAATACTCCACCTGAAATCCGTACCACCTCAGATTCGTGGGGTGATGCCTTTAATCCCCGTGAGGATGGGCCAACCCTTTCGTATGAACCCGAAACTGCGGCTCGCAGAACTCTAAAGACGTTTTGGGTGAATTTTGAAAGTTCGAAAATTCATAGAAAGGAAGAGTACATAGCCGTGATCCCAACGAGTTGGCTCTGTCCCAAAATCTTTGCGGGTTTTCATCTACGGGGGGTCATATGCCGGTCACATCTTAATTAGAATTAGCGGAGCGACCACTCGAAGGTCTGGTAGCTCCACTGGCAACGCGCCTAATTAAGTAAACACAACGGTTTGGTTCATTTAGTTTTCGGTTCCGGGTGTAATATCCTGGAGGATCATGACTTGTTCTGGATATGAAGCTTTTCAACTGAGATGTTGACTTTTTCCAGGCGCTCACGAAGGCAGCGACATCGAAGCGTTAGCCATAATAAGGAGTGTTAACAATCTTGACTCTCGCTTCACAAAGACAATCGAATGATTGAGATTTTGGTTGAAATACAGCAATGAAGACTCGTTTTGATTTTTTTAAATGAAATATCTGTCAAGGTTACTGTCATACAAGCACTGCACTCAGCTTTCATAAACTGGATTTTTGTAGAAGAAAAACAGAAACAAAATAAGCGCAAAATAATAATGATTTGTTTTTCTGCATCGCACTATCCATCGCTGCCAATGCCTTGAACGTGCAAAGCCTAAATGCACGCTCTTGCTCCTTCTTTTTCTCTCTAAATTACAATAATTTTCTTCTTTGCAAGACCAACTAATTGGAATTTGCAGATGCGAAATTTGCGGGAAAAAAAAAACTGCTTAGAAGTGGTTGAAATATAAACCATAAGCTACTTAGCAGCCCATTGTTTTTTTTATTGTTCTCTTCAGCCCGAAATTAAAGGCATCATCCCACGAATCTGGAGTGGTCCGGGTTTCCGGTGGAGTATTCGTATACGGGAGCGTAGATTATTGAGAAAAAGGTGATTCCGTTTATTTCTTCCTAATTGCCGTAAAAAACGGGCCGGAAAACATGGCTTCGAGCGTTCCGGCGCACTATTTTCCACGAGGAGTTCGATTGGAGCGCGCCAGCCTTGTGCACGCGCGCATCTTCTGGGCCGTTTTTTACGGTAATTGGGAAGAAATGGATGGAATCACTCCCCTCTCCATAATCTACTATCCCGTGTACAACCACCACCTGAAATTCGCACTACCTCAGACTCGTGGTATGCTGCCTTTAACATGTGACGTCAAGGAGATCTACAGAAAGAGACGACGACATTGAAAGAACAAATTCTAACGCTTCCATAAATGAGTTCTTTTTTCTTTTTTTTTCCTTTTTTCTTTTCTTGATTGAATTTTTTTCTTGATTTTATTTAAAGAATTCACTTCTCTCGAAATCTAACGAAAAAGTACAAGTGTCAATTATTAAAATGTCGGGTTTTTCTTCGAATGCTTCTGTCAATTTTCACTCTTTCTTCACCTCCTTCCATAGCCTTCAGGGAAGCTATTTAAATATCACAATTCAATTCTCGGATTAGATCCACGCGGAAATGATCCTCTGATCTAGAGAAAACGGAGTACGGTCTCCAGAAGAAGCCTCCAGAAGACGCCTACAAAAAGAATAATAGTCGCTTTATGAGCGAAAAAAAATGCTCCACAATTCGTGGACATCCAGATCGCGTCGTTATCTTAGGTGCCGCCAACACTCGTTTATCGGTTATTCCATAAACTCCCAAGACAGTCTACCGCAACCGGTCGAATCAAACCCAGATCCCAGTTGATTTCAGTCAAAAGCGTGAATACACGTCACTTCGATCAAAACCTAGTCGTATCGGGTGTGTTCAATCGAACGGACGCGGCGCAGTCAAAGACGTGGTGCGCGGTGCAGTTGCGTGGGCGGGATCGATGTGGGATCATTGTTAACTGCAGCGATATTTGCAGCACGGTTGCGCAGTTGCGTAACCGGCATAACGACCAGGATTGTGGTGGAACTCTTGCCAGCACCACCTATCCCTGCATTTAGCAGATGGTTCCACCGCGATCCCAATCGCTACGTTCCACCGCGCCGCTTCCAGCCCAGCCTTTTACGCAACGGTGCCGAGCTACATGTTGTTCTGACTATTGCCGAATCCAGCTTGATGTGGAAAGTAAAAAGAAAAATTTCTAGTCATTTTTATGATTAGAAAACGTGAGCGTCGTATTAACGGCCGTACAGGTTTTCTTGAGCCTAGAACATTTCACAAGAACGGGAACCACATTTCCTGGGACTCGTGACAGAAACTCGTCAACAACTCCTAATTCAGGATCATACGGAGAGTAAAAGAGATTAAAACATATATTTTAATCTCTCTTTTAGTCTTCTATCTATTCTGATTTGATATAGCAACCTTCTATCAGGGTGAGTGTAGCGCAGTCGGTTAGAGGTCCCGCTTTCTGCACGATCGATCAGAGGTTCGAATCCGCCCTAGTGCACACCAAGCCTTTCATCCATCCCGGGTCTATAAATTGGTACCAGACTTGTCTGGGAGGATAAAAACACTGACTTGACATATCGGCTGGCCCCGCAAGTCATTGTATAGGCCAGATACACGTTCGTGAACCTCAAACGATTCTGAATTGAAGTGAACGTGAGGGCGCATCCCAAGCGGATTGATTAACGTCAGACACACACACTTTACTTTAGCCTTCTATCGATCTTTTAGTCGTGTTTTTTTTTGTGAATTTTAGCTGCCTCAGGCGTCTACTTTAATTACATTCATTCGATGCCGTGGTAAACGTTCTTTGTATTTCTTAGTGCTCTATCTATAAATTATTGCGCTGCCGGTTCTAGTGCGCAATTGCAAATTAATAGACTGTTCAATAGGAGGAGGAGGAAGAGGAGGAATTTTTGCAGAGGAATAAAAAAAAAGAGAATTACTGGGGATGTTGTGTTGTGGTAGAACAGAAATGAAACAGAAAAAGAAATTAAAACAAATTGAAGGAGTAAGAGTCTAGAAAAACTACTGCAATACTTCTTATTTTATTTTTCTAGTCTTTTTTTTTATTTTCTCAACAAGAGCTAGTCGACTGGTCAACTACTCCATAGCTGGAACAGGAGAAATATTTTCTACTAGGGAAAAAAATGAAGTCTTACCGTGAATAAAAATAAAAAAAAATGGATAGACAAAAAAAGTGGTCCGAACCTTTGCAGCAAAATAACGAAGTCCGTCAATATCCTTGTAATGTACTGTTATATGCTCATTGCTGCAATCAACCTTCCATTTGGAGCGGTCAGAGAAACCTTAAATCCCATCGATCATGGATTTTTCTGAAGATCTGAAGAAAAACGATCGAGGTACCAGGTGAGCGGATGATTTCCAATGCTCGTCCCATCGCATCGCATGCCGCTCTGAAGGCGTCGCCGTACTGAAAGCAAAAGAAGAGGTTCACGGAAGTGTCCAGAAGATGTTACGACTCAACGCGACTCACCTCTTTCTCCTGTGATGATGGCAATTCGTGTTCCACCCCTTCCACGGTGAATTTCATTTCGTTTAGTGGACCTAATAGATTTTATAGGATTTGTAGGATGATAGGGCGAAAACGACATGAACCTCGGTGCAGTTGCATAAGAGCCGCTGCCGAGTTAGCTGTTAGAATCGAGGTGGGACCATCGCGACCTACAGGGTCCTAGCGAGAGTCCCCGTCGATCCTAACCGCTACGCTCCACCACAGCGCTTCAAGCGTAGCCGCTTACGCAGCTCGCAGCGAGGTTCATGTCGTTTTGATCCTACCATACTGAAGAACACCATATAGAAGACGTAAAAAAAACCTGTATATGACACAAAGGAAAGTCAAAGAACGGTCTATGTCGCGAAAAGGAATCTTTCCGCTATCTTTCTGGCAATATCCATGTTGTCATCGCGCAAGATGCCGTTCTTACATGTAAAATCAGGGGAGATTTAATATTTCTATCTTATACACTTCATAATTTTATTGTTTGTATCTTTATTTCTCTCATGACCAATTGTGCTCGTGTTCTGTGCGTTTCTGGCTGATTATTTTGGTGTTTTCATGGATTTAATTTACTAAGTTTGAGGGGACGGATAAAGGATTTGTGGATTTGCAGCCGTAAAGCACCGAAAGAAACACTTCAGTTTAAGTTACGAACAACAAGAATTAAGTATGTGGTTGAGATTGAAACAGCTCATAATAACAGCTTTCAACCGAAAAAACACAAATTGACTTTCAAATGGAAGAAGAAAGGGGAGTAGACATTGCTGGAATTTGAATCTACTTCTAAGAAATTATTTCCCGACGCTCTAACTTGCGCTCTTTTTTCTCTTAGTAACTTCGGTTTAGATTTCATAGATCCTCCGAGACTAATGCTTAGGCCTTAGGGCCCTGAGGATTGATTTGATTATTTACTTCGAGAAATAAGGGCTCCACCGAGTACTCCCCTCCCTCTAACTACATTTTATCCGATGCCATCTACTGCAGATTGGGAGACTAAATATAAGGTTTAATCAACTACTTTGAAGAGCTTCTTAAATACTCCGAAGAATATTTTGAAGAAAGAAAGAAAATACAGCTTCAAAGAACGACAAGGAAGCACTTAGAAGGGAGTAGACAAAACTGCTCCAATCGAAATACACTTGGAATGCAAAAATCGTTTTTAGGGCACAAAAACCGTTCTTGACTGTTAAATTCGGATTGCTGAGAGACCGAGAATCCACTTCTCAGGGGATTTTCGGTTTCTCAGCTCTGGTTAAAAGTACTCTACGATATGGCTTAGCTGTTCGCTTTCAGTAAACTTGTTTGAAGAGTTTTCTAAGCACAGTTCGATTAGAGCAGCTTTCACTCGTTCTCCTCCCTCCCATTTGAAATTCCTTATCGACCAACAAAACAGTTCAAAATTGTCATTTCAGGAGAGTAGATCATTGTAGCTGGAACACTTAAAGGCATCACCCCACGAATCTGAGGTGGTACGGATTTCAGGTGGAGTATTCGTATACGGGATGGGAGACTACGGAGGGAGGGGTGATTCCGTCCATTTCTTCCTAATCGCCGTAAAAAACGCCTCGAAAGATACGGCTTCATTCGTTTTGGCGCACCATTTTGTACAAGAGGTTCGATTGGAGCGCGCCAGTCTTGTGCGGCGCCGCATCTTCCGGGCCGTTTTTTACGGCAATTAGCAAGAAATGGACGGAATCACCTCCTTCTCCGTAGTCTCCCATCCCGTATACGAATACTCCACCTGAAATCTGCACCACCACAGATTCGTGGGGTGATGCTGCCTTTAACACAGTCTTAGTGTGTTGTTGAAGTACGCTGTATGACGGTTGGCTATGTCGCTTGAATCTTTTCGTATAAATACTTCTTTTAAGCGGAAATCTTATGTTCTCTCTAATAATATACGAGGATTGCGACCTCGTTTGCAGGTGCAGGGGAAATACTTCTGTACTTTTAAGGAACGAAACATCTCTTGGAAGTACAGAAGTCAAGTACAACAGAAGCTCTCCGCTATAAGTTTTCCCAACGGAACAACTTTGTACCCCTACGAGGGATGAAACGAAGTGATGCGAATTCCATCATTCACATAGGTTAAAAAGTTCCCTCAACGACTAATTTCACCACTAATTCACTTCATACGTTATCATTTCGTTATTCGCAGAAAGGAGGACCTTGCACACCCTATAACGACTTCACGGAAGCATCTTATCGGGTGGTGAACGAGAAAATGGCCCGTTTATTGCATTGTAGCACAAGAGATTAAAGAAGAATTCTGGTCGGGAATTGTGATTTACGCAGCAATACCGTCTAAACGGTAATGTGGCATGCACGATGAGGTCGGTTGAATCGGTTGAGGTGAATGAGAACGTGTGACTTGCGTGGGCGGCGGCTGAATTCCAGTAGAAGGTGAAATGAAGAAAGGATGCACACGCTGGGTCGTTTTTGTTCAAATCCAGAAGCATCTGCCGTAGCTCCGCACTATGGCACGCGTGGGAACTATCCTGAGTTTTTGACTCGGCTGCGCTTTCGATTAAACTATAGTCGGGTCAAAACGACATGAAGCACTTTGCATTTGCGTACGCGCTTGAAACAGTCCGGTGGAGGCAACAGTTGGGACCGAGGTGGGACCATCGCAACCTGCAGCGATTAGTGATGCCAGGCAGGGTCCCAGTGCGCTTCTAACCACTACGCTCCACCGCACCGCCTTGAGAGAGGACGTGTACGCAATTGCACCGTGTTTCATGTCATTTTGACCGTACTATACCTTTCGTACTACACCGTCACGAGTTAATCATTGTGAGTTTAGTCAATAGAAAATATCCTTGTGTTCCTTCAAATAAGGATAGCCTTCAAAGTCAAATGATAAAAAAGGTAGACCTATAAAGGATAAAGGATAAAGTTCCTGGCGTTAATCAATCCGCTTGGGATGCGCCCCCACGTTCACTTCAATTCAGAATCGTTTGAGGTTTACGAACGTGTAACTGGCCTATACAATGACTTGCGGTGGCTAGCCGATGTGTCAAGTCAGTGTTTTTATCCTCCCAGACAAGTCTGGTACCAATTTATCGACCCCGGAGGGATGAAGGGCTTGGTGAGCACTAGGGCGGATTCGAACCTCCGATCGATGGTGCAGGAAGCGGAACCTCTAACCGCTACACCACACCCGCCCCGTAGACCTATAGTCAGATAAAAAAAAAACATGAAGCCTGCTAAAGCTGCTCAAGTGGCGGCGCTCAAAGCGGCTCGCTGAGCCAACGGTTGCGATCCAGATGGGACCCTCGCAAGCTCAACAGTCGAGTGGACTTAGCTGTAGTCTCACCTCGATCGCAAGCATTACCGTATCGAGTCCAGCCGCATACGCAACCGCACCAAGTTTCAAGTCACTTTAACGACGTATCAACATCCAAATATCCAGATGAAACTATACATTTCCCAGATAAGTTGCAGCGAAAATAATCGATTGATTCGCAGCAGAACTCCGATTTTCGAGTCCCACTGTATAATGAAAAAACGTGGTGCAATTGCGGCTGCACCCAAAGTGTGGCAGTGGAGACGGCGGTTTCAATCGATACGGGACCTTTGTTCGCTGCAATCGGACTGCAGACAACGACAGGAGACAAAGAATTAGTCAGATCCGGAATTTTTGGTAGCTTGCGAGATTTCTGAGTATTATTAGCTCCCACATAGCAGCTCTTCGTTTTCCTAGCATTTGTCGGAAGAAAAAAAAAAGAGGAAAAGAAAAAAAGAAGAGATAAGAAAAAGATAGGAAAGAAAGAAAGACAAAGATAAAAGAAAAACACAATTATGACACACAGAAACGACAAATTGTTCTAATTGATTACGGTAATTAAACTCGGAAGCATTCAAACAGAAAGTGATTGGATAAGTTTTGTTCTGGAATTACTAAATATTCATTTCTTTAGTCACAGTCAATCTATAAAGCTAAATAAGGTTTTTCTGCGGGTAGGGATGAAAAAAGTGAAAACGATGGAGAAGAAAAGAGAATCAACAAATGGAAAGGATATAAGGAAATGTTCAAGCGAGAAAAACAGTGAACAGTAGGACTTGAAAGTTCTGGAATTTCTGGATTCTGGAGCTACAGCCGGTAAAATGTCTTTAAAAACGGACGAAAATGGGCTCAGAAACCCGGCTGATGTATGTAAAATCTTCAGCGCTAGCGGGGAAATCACTGTAAAACCAGTTTTCCTTGAAACGGTTATGTGTGTATGTTGCTAACTCGGGAAAAAAATGTCCAAGGTAACCAATTAGATAAAAACGCGGACACTATCAGGCAATCGCAAAGTCGGTTGCGCCTATCTGTCGTTCCCTGCCGCCTACGAAAAACTTTATCGATACTTTTCAATACTTTGCTCGGTTTTCTCTAACTACAATGAATAATCGCTGGAAAAGGGAGCGTATGAGATTTCTTAAAAGAAAAAAAAGAAAAAATAGTAATCCTAGAAAAACATATGGAAATGACAGGGGTTTTCTAAGGACTATACGAAATGTTTTGTCGTATTCAAAGCAAACATCAAATAAAATAAAGAATAATAAAAGATAATAATAAAAGTCAACAAAAAAAATAAAATATTTCCACCTCAACCGTTTCTCTTTGGCGTCAGATTTTTCTGTGTGGATCCAGTTTCAAACAAGAAACTGAACATAATGAAGAAATTCTCCAAATACCGTTCCTATAACGAAAAATTATTAAAATTATTTCCCTTGAATTGAATTTCTCGTTAGTAAAAAAAATTCTGCCGAATTTGATGAAAATCCAACTGAAATTCCAGATATGAAAGTTCTTCTCTTTTTTGGGGTTGTGATTCGGATTCGACTCCTCCCAAATGATCCGATTTAATGAGTGAATAATAGTTGCGGTTTGTACACAAAAATACAGTAATCTCAAAGAGAAACTTCGAATAATAACCGGGACATCTCTCAACTCGGTCCCTCTATCTCTAGGACTACATCCACGTAGCACTTCTTACATGACTCCTCTCGAAAATGGAATTGGACTTGCGGGATGAGATTCGGTGTAATATATTTTGTTTCGTAGCGCTAGTGGAAACGATGTCATTTGATGTCGTCCTACTTCAGAGTCAACCATTTCGATTACATAAATCACCAGCGCATCCACTTACATTTATACCGCTTTTTTTTGGTGTTCATCGCTTATGAGATGTGCAGATGAGATCCGTAAGGATCTCAATCATTCACCAAAGGTCATTCGTTGTTACATATCCAGCCACCATGACATGATCACATCGGAGAGTTCATTTCAGGAGAGCAAGGCTAATCCTCTCATGTCTAGATGGAAGTATATTGCTTGAGCAAAATTCGAGGACGAGTTAAGTAAAATAACATAACATATATATTAGATTGATGCATAATTATGGAACGTTTTTATTAACGCGTTTTTCTTTAGTAAAAATTGGCGTTTTGTTTATTTTATTTTCATAAAAATAATCCTCAATATTTATTTTAAAAAAATGCGTCTCGAAAATCACACTCATATTCGCCATATTATGCTCTACCACTACGAGAAAGGATGGATCGCAGCCCAGTCATTTCGCGATCTCAACGAACATTTTGTCAAAGGAACAATTACTGATAGTGCAGTACGGAAGTGGTTCATTCGCTTTAAATCAGATGACACTAGTTTGGAGGATAAAAAGGGAAGAGGTCTTTGAAAAACTGGCAAACAAAAAGTCTACAAAGTCTACGACGACTTGGATGACTTGGTGGCTGATATCAAAGCGTGGATTGCCTCCAAGAATCGTGACTTCTTCGCACGTGGAATCGACCGACTGCCAGGCAAATGGGAAGCAGTTCTTGAAGTGGATGGTGACTATGCTCTCGAATGATCATTTAAACATGTTTTGATTAAATATTGTTATTGTTTTTGTTGAATAAAAATATTTTTAAAAAACGTTCCATAATTATGCATCAACCTAATATTAACAACTCAGTGGAAATGAATGGAAGTGGGGAGAATGTTCTCCAGAAGTCTATCAGTTGTGCACAGAATGTTGGATTTCACATGGCATGAGGTCAGCGTGACTACATTGCCAAACGTGGCTTGCTCCACAACAGCAGGGTTCTGATGGAACTCCTTAAAGGCATCACTCCATGAATCTGAGGTGGTACGGATTTCAGGTGGAGTATTCGTACACGGTATGGTAGATTATGCGAAGGAGAGTGATTCCGTCAATTTCTTCCTTATTACCGTAAAAAACGGCCCGGAAGATACGGCTTCGGGCATTCTAGCGCACTTTTTTCTACAAGGAGTTCGACTGGAGCGCGCCAGCCTTATGCGGCGCCGCATCTTCCGGGCCGTTTTTTTACGGCAATTAGGAAGAAATGGACGGAATCACCCTCCTCTTCATAATCTACTATCCCTTATAAGAATGCTCCACCTGAAATTTGCACCACCTCAGATTCGTGGGGTGATGCCTCTAACAACCTTGTTGCCAGCATGGAGCACGTTGCAGAGCACGCTTTACCGTCCGTGGTGATCACACCCCTAAGAAGCATGTCCTGCCTTCTGTAATCTTCAGGGGACCATCACAAATCGCGACGAATTCAGTGTAATTATTGTCGTTGAATAGAACTGTCATTTCTGTTAGTTTTACTGCGTATTTGCTTCAGTTACCTTCTGTGCTATCTTGTACCAGTTCTTTATTTGTATAGTCCAGATTTCACCGAGCTATGTTATTTGGTAGTGACACATTATGACACATTATCACATAAAGTTACTTTTGTCCTTAGGTTTTGCCGTCAGCCTGTTCAATTGTTGGTTTTCACCATTGTTTTTCAAGAGGCTGACGGAGGACCTCTGGATTTACTCATTAAAAGGGCTTCCAAAGCATAGCTCATCGGTCTCCTTAGCATCAGAATCCACTGAAAATTCTTCTTCTTCTTCTTCTTCTTCTTACCTCACTTTACTTAGGATTCTTCCAATGCATTTTTCGGTTTCAAATAATTTCTCTAATCCAATTCTCTTACAAGTATTGTGAAGATTTAGAAATAGTAATTTTTAGGGTCATATTTTTTTTGGACCACCTAAAACTCCCGTAGAAAAAACAGCTCTGTAAACTAACGATCAAATTTGTCCCATTAGTATTTGCGAGATCTTTGCCCGGTTACCCGAAAGGAATTGTTTTGCGTAAAAGATCTATTCTGGGCCAGAAAGGAGCTGAACTTTCAGATGAATTTGAATGGGACCAGCATGTACCAGTGATTATTTTAGTTTGGAGACTTGGTCCCATCACTTATATGGACGGTTATGCTCAAGATAGTATATTGAGTGTTCCGGTTAGGTTTCAGGAAAAATAATAAAAACAGTCAGAAAAGAAAACATGAATCGCTGCTTGCAATGTCCCAACGAAGAAATTCGTGCTTATCTGAAAGAGTCAGATACCGATGATCCTACTAACTTCAGCGATTCTAATGATTTATTCTTATTTAATTCTTTAATTGTGATTTCATATTAATGTTAATTGTCTACTTAGTAGATAATTACTTAGTTTTTGTTTAATTTTCACTTAGTCTATTTTTATTTTTACTTACTTTCTTTCTATTAAATATATTTACGTTACTCAACCATTTCAAATATCAAACCTGCAGAAGGAGATATGTATCTGCAAAATTTATTACTTAAATAAATACAATGGAAAGAGAAGAGCGGCGTAAGACCATCAAGGACTTTGAAGAGAAGGTAGAAGTTTTCGTCGCCATTAATCTGGTGTTTCGTGAAAATCTTTGATTAGACAAAGCGTAGATTTTTACGTCTTTAAAAGAACCAATTTTAACAAGTTAAAGAAGGAAGCAATTGCGGAGAGATGTTTCTGTTTCTCCACAGTTCCTACTAAATACTGCTGCTACTTACTTCAACTGAAAAGGCTGTTGAGGAGACCTCATTGATTTTTGACCGCTCGCTCGTGCAGGCGGCACGTGCATAGGTGTGCTGCATTCCAGTGTTCATAGTGGGAACAAGCGCGGTCATGCAGTAGGATTAGGGGAAATTGAGCGGGGTCACGCTCATATTTGTTCTCTACACCCGAATTTTATTCTTTCCATCAGGTTTCCACGCTACGTCAATTTTGCGATACGATGCTTACAAGGTGTGACCAAATTTAGACGTCTACTGAAGTTTTTTTCTCTCACAGTGAAGAATTTAAGTTTTTATTGGATTAATAAGAGAGGGGTCAGTTTCGTATATTTTCTTCTTTATTTCTTTTTATTCAGCTTACAACGGAGCACAATCAACAATATAATGAAAATATGATTGGTAGTCACTGCGGTGCTCCATCTAATGGACAGATCTGCGGTCTCCTTCTTCCAGAAAAGGAGAGAGTGGTAGTCCAAGAAGTCGGATACTGCCCGACTAATGTCATCGAACCTGGTGAAGGTTTTCTTAGCCAAGAAAGCTCTAAGAGCACGAATAACTGACAGAGGGGCTACATTAGGAGAGTAGGAGATACGGGGTACTGTTTTCCAGTCTAGCTCTTCGCACCAAAGCTCGTCTTGGCCGGTTTTCTTAAACACCTTCTGGAGCTGAGGGCTGTAGATGACACCTGTGATCATATGCGTGTGTGTACTTGCAGAAGCCGCTTGTAGTACATCATTCTACTCGAATCCCAGAAGCAGCAGGATAGGGCCTTCTTGGGGTGCGTGTCCGATTTAGCTTGCGTGGGCGGGTCTTCTTCTCAAGGAAACCACACTGCACAATTTGAGTCGGAATTATAGAGTGCCTAATTCTCGTCTCCTGTAACCAGGCCTTCCATAGACTCCTTTCAATGCGAGCGGAGAAGGGAAGAGTGACAGACTGATACCCGGTATACCGCGTTCCATCCGTAAAAGTACGAAGGATTCATCGAACCAGCACCTTTCTGTAATTGAGGGTCTGGAGAAGATTGAGGATTGCCGGTTGGGTTCATCTGAGTCTCATCGCAAGACTACGGGTGCTAACCTTCTTATCCTCTTTGACTAGTATTAATGGAATGTCAAAGTGGAGAAGTTGATGAAAGTGGAGAAAAACCAAATAGCAATGAACAACTTACAGGGAGATTATCGCTAGAATTAAAAATTATTTTAATTAATTAATTCAAAGGAATTATTAATACGATAATTGAATAAATTTAGTTTGCCAGTTCAACGTCGTTATAACAACAACGCTTTAAAATGTCCCCACGCTGGCTCTTCTCAACTCGTTTTTACGACTCCAATACCTTGATTGTGGTGACTATGAATGAGTTAGCCTTACCTAAGGTGCACACAACTCTGGATGTTTTTGTTCTCAATAGGAGTCGTAAGAGAAAGATTAGATTGGTCAGCAGCTGCTAGCCTGTGTTTTCTTGTCTTGGTTGGTTGCCTAATAAGGATGCGCTAGCAGTGATAGCAGACAGTACTTCTTGTTGCAGAGAATATTATGTAACGTATATCGTAACGTAGGTTCCGCAAAACAACCTTGTTGAGCAAAGATGGTGTTCGTACTTTTTCTCATCGAGATATATAAATGATCACGAAGAGGATCTATTTGAAGATTTATTCGTTATTTAACTCCTGTGTGTATCCCAGGAATCCACACTGGAGGAGTACAACGTCGGATTTCTTGTAGACATGCTAGTGCTAGTAATATTACTAATAATCTTATAATTAGTAGTCAAATCATATAATCCTAGCGTCGAGAATGACGGAGTCTTCCGCAGTATGTTGATGTCCAGACTGGGGCTTGCCTTCAAAGATTGTGTCTCGCCCCTCGGAGTTGGCGAACGAACGGTGGACAGCCCTCCTCCAGTCCTTTGTTGCGTTGCGTTGTGCTGTGTACTGATGTCGTCGTTCCAATCGAGTCGCGACACCGTTCATAAAAGATGACGGCGCAAAGCTGCTCTCGAGACATTGTGCTCAAAAGGCAGGCATGAATCTGACGTAGTATGGATTTCTCATGGAAAGTTTCTATACGAGGTCGTAGATTGCGGAAAACTACGTAGTTCCGTTCATCTCTCCGTGATCGTCCTAAAAAACGGTATGGGAATCGCATTAGTTCCTACGATGTACGTTAGAACGCGCCTTTATATACACATTCCGTTCCCTTCAGCACCCTATTCATTAGGATAACATGAATAGACTGATGGGAAACCTTATTAATCCTCCAAGGCTGGCTCGTTGATGCGGCGCGTGCGCAAGGGTGGCGCGTTGCAATGCAAGTCGTTGTAAAAAAAAACGGCGTCTTCCGGACCGTTTTTTTATAGTGACTACGGAGAGATGAGCGGAACCACCTGACTTTCCGCAATCTACGACCTTGTTTAGAAGCTTTCCATGGGGATCCGGGTATATATGCCTTTCGCGGAGAAGCTTCGAGAATGCTCTACAACTACCACATGATATACCATGGGTATCAATCAAAAATCAAACGTTCTGGATTATTCAAAGGAAAAACCTTGACAATGATAGTTTAATATTGTAATAGAAGAATAGAACACAAGATAGTTTAGAATACAGCTGAATATTAGTATAATAAGATTTTCAAGACTTATTTATTAGCTCAGTGGTTGAAGATCAGCGTCCTTCGAATTTTCTGGAAGTTCCTAAGATATCACAAGTTGGAACACGTTAATTCTTCACTAACATGTTTGAACACAACCACACAAACAACACAACACTAACATGTTTGAACACGTAACATGTTTTCCTATTTCGGAAGGAAGCGAAAGTTTTTTTTTTCTCGTCGTCACTGTTTATTTTTGCTCCATTTACGGGAATGCATGCGATTTCTCTGCTTATCTCGTGCTCTCTCGTACCGCCGTGCTTCGTGGACTCGTAAGCGAGGCGAAACCTCCGTACCGCCGCTGTCGCCTTTACGCATTAGTGACTCTATTGAATTCTCTGTGTAGTTTCGGAAGTCTGTCCACATCGTATAGTTCATAATGACATAGTGGCGTAGGAACCTGTTACTTCGTTCACTCTTTCTGATTCATGGATTCATATCGTGACGGGAATTTTTCTTCACCTCTAACAACATGCTAAATCTAGAACTTTGTTATTGCACAATCTATATACTTCTTTCCTGAGCTGATTGGATTTTTTCAACAAAAAAAAAAGGAAAAAATCTCGCCGCGTGCGCTAACTGAAAGACTGAAATCAGCACTCAGTAGAATTTAAGTCTCATTCTGGATGAAATAAGGAAAGATTCAGATCGTTTTTGGGGGAAATTGTAGTTGTGGGATGGGGAGAGGGAACGAAGAAGGGATGGAGGAGGTACCAGTGGGACCCTTATTTGTTCGATGCTCTAACTTAATGTTTCTCTTGATAACACTAGGTTACATGTCTTAGTTCTTCTAAGATGAATGCTTAGACCTTAGGGCCCCGAATAATTTAATTATTTACTTCGAGAAATAAGGGCGCCACTGAGTGCCTCCCCCCCCACCAATTACATTTCACTTTTGTACTTTTGTTATTTTTTATTGTGCATTATTTCTACTTTGAAGACATGCGCATTGGTTCTCTATATGACTATCATTCCTTGAAAAAAAAAACTTTTTTTGCTCAATAGAAAGCCATTTGTAGTTACTGTCTTTACAATCGCTCCACCTGCATCCAATTTACCTCCATTTGACATTAAAAATAGGTGAAGAACTAGAAAAAACTTTTAAATTAGCTAATTGTTCGTGTTTCAGTCATAGAAATTTGATTATTTCACTTTTTTTTGTTCTAAAATTGATGAAAACTAACTATTCTTTAAGATCTAATGGCGTTCATTCAGTTTCAGTCATTTACAATATGTAAAATTTGATTAATTCAGTTTTTTTTACCTTATGGTACTTTTCATGCTATTTATTTGCGTTTATGTGACTTCAGTTGCTTCTAAAATATGTTTCGAATATATTTTGATTCTCATTGTTGTGCTGAGAACGTAAATTCTTAGGGCTAGGCTGCAAAAAAAAAAGATCTAAGCAGCTGAGATTTATATTTAGATTTTCACTCTTAAGAACATTTTTATTATCATCTTACTTTGAAAAAAAGTTGTAACGGTCTTCGCTTTTCGCGTTGACCAAATATGCGGTAGTCGGAGCGGGTGCTCTGTCCCCTTTCACTTTTGGACGATTTTCGAAGGGACCCACTTCCGGTCCGGCTTCTCCCAATAGTACAGTGCAGAAGCGTAGCGTTTGCCTCACTCTTTGTAGCATGCCACATTTTTCAAAAACCACTGGTTAAATTTCCTCATCGAGGGAGGAGTTTGAGGAAGACGGCGCATAAAAATGCAGAAAACCAACTAAATGCTAGTGAAGCCAAGCATACTAATGAGAAATTCAGTTATCCTCTGAATAAAATTATTAGGGCGAAGAAGTTGGATTTGATAATTCTCCATTTTGTCTCTATCGTTAGGCGGAAGGAAAGAATGAATAGGATGGAAGCAGTCAGGTCAAAACGACATGAAACTTGACGCAGTGGCGTAAGCGGCTGCGCTCGAAGCGGCGTGGTGAAGCTTGCGATTAAGATCGATGTGGGACAATCGCGAATTGCATTGATAAGTGGTGCTATCAAGGGTCCCATGTCGATTCTAGCCCCTATGCTCCACCGTAACCGCTTCCAGCGCAGCCGCTTCCGCAACTGCACCGAGTGTCATGTCATTTTGACCCGACTAGAGAAAAAATTCACTGGGACCCTTTATTAAGGAGGAGTGAATGTGAGTAAGGTAGCACGGGACCTAGCTACTTATAGCTTCATAAAGGCGGGAATAGGAATAATTAGGAAACAACTAATGTATGTAAAGAAATGAAAAGAATATGAAGCTGGAATCATGGTGTCCACACAACCAAGTAGCTTCCAGTTTCGTCTCTCTGGTGTCTAAAAAAACCTTTTCTTAAAGGATTCTTACAACTCTACAAAGAGTTCTCTCCTACGAAGGTATTTAAAAGTAAAAGTAGCAGTATGAACATGATTTCGAAGAAGAATGGACCACAATTGATCCGGCTACTCCACGTTTTTCCTGATCACACAGATCCGAAGAATTGCACTGAACAGTTACGTTCTAAAACATAAATCGCCGTCGTAGGCTTGGTTATCACCAACAACGACCGCGTAGTATAAATGCACGCACTGGCGTTGCGTACGTGCATTTATACTACGCGGTCGTTGTCGGTGATGTGTCAATTGCTAAATTTACAGCTGCATATCTAAAATTAAGAATCAGTAAACTCACAGCTGGATACCTATTGAATCTGAAAAACAGCTTAGCAGAGGATTGACGTAGTGTGGAAACCGAACGATAAATATAGATTTCGGGGTGTAGATTACGAATATTTGCATGGTCGTCTTCCTATTCCTGAAAAATGGGGTGAAGACCCCACTTTGATACGTTCCTACTTTAATACGTTAGAACGCACCACCTTTGCACATGTCCATGTTCATTCAGCAGCCAATCAGCAATTATTGGTTATACTTGAATAGGCTGCTGAGGAGACCTCATTGATCCCCAACCGCTCGCTCGTGTATGCGGCGCGTGCAAAAGAACGGCAAAATTTCAACGTCGTAGAAACAAACACCCTCTCCCATTCCATTTCTCAGGACGACTAGTGGGATTTGAGTGGGGCTACGTTCATATTCGTAACCTACACCTTGAACTCTATGTTCTTTATCAGTTGTCCACACTAAGTAAGTTTCCTGATACGCTGTTTTTAACACTTCCTCTCTCGAGTAATTCTGGATGAGTTCCTTGGGCCCATGCCTATCCAGCGCACCCGCTTCTCATACGCCTTGCTACGGGACCTTGCGTCCAGAACTTCTACAGCTGAAAATCACACCATTCTGAGCAGTAGCGCATCGTAAGAAAACCAGATAGCACTGTTCAAACGAATTTCAGCAGAAATAATTGTTTTCTTGATGAGAATGTACTTTGCTTTTACTTTGACAACGTTAATGGAAGATAAAAATAGATTGAGAATGACTGACATTAGCAGTAAAAGTACAAACTTATGCACTTGTTGCATTTTAGCATGGTTCACTTACCATAAAGTTTATTCTAGAATTCCTTGATTTTGAGTTGAAAAGCATGAACATGAATAGTACAAATTGTGCAGATACGCATCCATAAAATGCGCGATTTCCAAGAGGACAAGGTACCAAAGGCATTCTCTGCTAAGAATTACTGAATCGTCGTATACTGTCAATCTGTCTACTATCAGAGGGACATCTGGAAACTACATATAGTCGACAAAGATACGACATAAAGCACAGAAAGTTGCGTAAGCGGCTGCGCTCGAAGCGGCGTGATGGCAGCGCAGCGGTTGGGATTGTGTAAGGATCCACGCTACCGTCACCCATCTCTGCAGTTCGCCATGGTCCAACCTCAACCTCTGAGACCACGTTTTAGGACCCGGAAGTGACACGTGCATTCATGAATAGACATTACATTTGTCTTTTTTCTAGGAATAATGGTAATAATTACTTACATTTTAGGAAAATGTAATGGAAATGACTATCACTTTAGGTTATTTATCTATCTACTTATTTTTTTATACGCGTATACACTTTACAATCTTAATGCCGCAGCGCGAATGTCGCGAACTGGCCCCTCGGCTGGGAAACGATCTCCCACCCACCCTATTCCCTAAATCTCGCCCCATCCGACTATCACTTGTTCCGGAACCCTTAAAGGCAGCATACCACGAATCTGACGTGGTGAGGAAATCCACGGCAAAACCTAGGGATGGGTTGTAGGTTGCGGGATCAAGGGTAGTTACGCTCACCTCTCCCCGATCCTCCAAAAAAGAGGCATGGGAACCGCTTTATTTCCTACGAGAAACATCAGAACGTTTCTCTATGTATATGTTCTGGTCCCCTCAGCGACCTATTCATAGGTTTCACTTGAATAGGCAGTCGAGGAGAACTCACTGGCCTTCGACCCCTGCGCAACTGGATGCGACGCGTGCACGAGAGGAGCGTTGCAAGTGAAATCGTCGTGAAAAAGGGAGTTTTTCGGGCCTTTTTCCTACTACGATTAGGTAGAGACGAGCTTAGCCACTCCTAATACGCAATCTAAGGCCCCGTGTAGAGATTGTCCATCGAAAATCCATACCACGTCAGATTCGTGGGGTGATGCCTCTAAAAACCCCACGAAGGGAAAACTGTTCAATTTTTCACTGACCTGAAATCCCCTTTTGAATTGTTCTTTGAGACTCATCCCTAACACAGTCCCCCTTCGAATGCGGTAGAAAAAAGGAAGGAAGACACGTGTCACCAGGAAGAAGTCGTGCGTTGCGGCTGTGCGGCGCGGTCTCACCAAGTTGAACACGTTTGATTTCGACTATTGCTCATTCATTCGGTACGCGAGGCAGGAATTTTGAGTATCCGGAGAAAAAGATTCTTTAGCTTTCCGGTTTTTGGGACAAAAAAGCTACTTACGTGATAAATGACTTTGTTCACTATCCTTATACTGATCCTTATACTCTAGCTCCAGGTAGAAGCTGAGACCGAAGAACTGCTTTTCCGGAAAACTTGTGGGTTTCCCATTTGCATTTAAATTGATTTAATGAACTAAGAATTCATCATTAAAGGCATCATACCACAAATCAATCAAGCGCGAGGGAATCCGCGGGATAAGCTAGAGATGGGGTTGTAGATTGCGGGATCCGGGTTAGTTCCGCTCATCTCTTCCTAACCGTCGTTAAAAAAAAAGCGTGGAAGGCGCCGTTTTCTACGACGACATCGGTTGCAACGCGTCACACTCGTGCACTTTTTTGTGTTTTTTGTCCACCGCTTTAATAGAGTGCATCAAATTTCAAGCAGATATTAGGTTGAGTCACAAATAGCCTCCGTTTTGCTTTCCATACATTTATTGTAATGATTTATTATAGTTATATTATATTATTTATTTGTTATTATACTATTCATGATAATTTATTGTAGATTGTTAATTAATGAGCTTCTGTGCTTGTTCTTTCGTTGTTTGGCGTGGATTTTGTCCCAACATTGACTTCAAAATATCGTAATCGAAGACTGAAATGCGGCTCTATCCTCGGTTTGTCTGTCAAGGCTACACCTCCAGAATGGAATTTGACAAAGCTGTTCAAAGTTCTAGATTGACCGAAGTTCTGCCTGGATAGCAATAACAAAAATCCCTCATTTGGGTAACCCATGGTGTACGTAAACAATAAAAATATGTACCATATAGCTGGGCAGAAGTTATTCATTTATGACAAAATCTAATATTTTCGAACAAGAAAGGAAATTTTTCTGGATTTTGAAACGCTCCCATAAAAGTTCTGCAAAGCATTCATGACTAAGAAATACATAGGGGACATATTTTTAGAAGAATTTCTGTAATTTCTGTAATTCATGTAATTTTTTTAGATTTATGGATGGAGTTCCACTATTCGATTTTATCCCGACTCAATACACTAAGCTTAAGCAATAAAAATTCTAAAGAAGTCGTGATTAGAATGGAAATTTTTACAAAAAAATCTAAATTGTGCTTCTGTTGCTTCTAAATTATTTACCTCTAAATATAATTACTCGCGGTATCCTTTAATGAACAAACGACGGGAATAAACTTATTAAACACTGAGGCACGGAATACTTTATCCTGGATTCCACAGTATTTCGTTGGTAACGTTAAATTTCTCCTTAAGATCACAACATTACTATGTACAGCTGGTTAGGCACTCACCTTACGTTGGTCACTGTCCTTGTCGTCTTCGTGTCGTAGGAACAAATAAACACAGGAAAATTTTCTGACCTCTTCTCTTCCGGGCGAGAATCTATCAGATGTTTGTTCTGTGCAGTCACATCCCTTTTCGATCTACTGCAAGTGAACGACGCTACGGCGGCTGGCAGTTTCGGGATAAGCCAGGACACTTCACAGGTATGAAGTGGCGGATAATCCACGATTCCCGCGCGGGACCTCAACACTGATGTCAGCTCGTCAGTGTGTCGATGTCAGCTCGAACAGCTCCCGGCTGCAGCTAAACATATGCGAGAGTGGATGTGGAGCAAGGAGACGGTAGAGAAACGGAAAATCAATTTCTTTGAGCAGAGTGTTTCCAGCACACAGAGGAGAGGATGCGCGCATTATCGGGTTCTCCCTCATCCGGTGTGACCTGTGTTTTGAGTACTCTACGCCTATCTTCACACGCTTTTATCCCTTCATCCGTAGTTGTCCCGTTTCACGGCTGACTCCTGTTGTTTTCGTGGTGGTGGTGGTGGTCGCGCATCAACGATGATATCAAAAACATCCTCTGCGCTGCTTGACTTGGACCGCCCACGCTCTCCCTATGGCCTTCATTGTTTCTGTTTTCGCCGAATGTTGTCTTCTTGCTTATTTTCTGCCAATTCTATGTTTTCATCTGCTGCATGAGCTTACTGCTTTCATTTCAATTCTTCTAATCTTTTCTGGATTCATTTCTTAGATTTCGGATCGGCACACAGAAGAAGTCAATACGATTGTCGCCGTATTGTGTATTTTTCGATAACATTTGTTGAAGTCTCGTTGAGTTACACACCTCCGGATCACTTGCTTCCACTAGAAATACACGAGAGGTGCTGAATTAATGTTCAACTCTTGCACCCGCTAGGATTTTTTTGCAGCCAGGAATGTCGTCGAGGACACACACAAATATGTACGAAAAAGCTTTCGCGTTCAGCTAAAAAGAACTGGCTAATCAAATTCGTTTTTTGTTTTGCTTGCCCTCGATTTTGTTTGTTGACAACGAGGAGGAACCAGGAGTGCTTCTACCGCACAGTCATCTCAATCGCCGTCGCGTTCCCTCCCCTACGCTCGTTCTGTCCTTGCAGTTTTCACTACGATCGTGCTTGACCTATTTACGGAAACGCACCTCTCGAGTGGATTCTTCACGCCGTTGTTGCCGTTGTCGCCAAATTCTAACATGCAGTGAATTTGCAATGAGTTCAGGAAATAACTTATCAAACTCCACCTCAGAGACGTTACGATACGATTTTTCAATTTTTTCCTCACTTAGCTTTTTTCACATTTTTTTCACATAACTATAGTTTCCACGTTCGTAGATTGTTCTCTGGAAATATCCGCACCTTGAAGTTCTCCCTCGCGTCAGTTCTGCACTAGTACAGCTGTCATTTGACGTTTTCTTCCAGATATAGAATTACCAGGAAGTCGAAGTACGAGAGAAAAAAAATGCATTCAACTATTGAGGAAAAAGAAAAGATCCAGAAAGAAAATATTGCCCTTTTTTAAGTGCTATTATCGAGTGCCACTCAATCCTCAATGCTGACATTCTACATCTTCTATAGTTCCTCTACATAAAATTATTGTTTTTTAAAGTTCACATCTTTATCCTCAAACAACAACTTTTTTCCGAATTATCCTAATGCTGTTTTCTTATTTTTTATAATTATATGCGCTTACCTTACCAGGAATTTTTCAATTTCCGTGAGATATCTTCGTTCTTCCTCCTTGTGTTCTGGAACTCTGCAGCAAAGACTTTCTGAGTTATACGAGAGTGATTTTAGTGAATATCTATGGATTTAGCAGCCTAATACGGGGATTCTGGTCTTCTGATGAGATCAAGGATTGCGCAAGGATCTGATCATTATCAGAATAGGATCTAAAGGAGATTGAAAATTCAAGGAAAAGTTTAAAAAATTCAAAAATACTCCCTCAGCCGGCATTCATCATATATCACATATCACAACTCATCATATCACAACATAGTGTATATAATATCCTCGAAATATTTCAGTAGTGCCTCAATACTGAGTTTCACTTACTCTGAAAAAGAAAGATTCATAGATTCCTATTTTGTTACTGAAACTAGTTTGAAACTATACAAAACCCATGAAAAAAAGGAGGAAGTCAGGGAATTTCTGACGAAGAACAGAAATTTCGCAAACGGTGGATGTCGAGCTGTTACTTTTTATGGAGTACCATATACAGTACCCCGATGTTGTTTACAACTTTTAAATATACCATAAAAACAAGGACAGAACATAAAATTAAAGAAGTTGGATCGTTTTGCCTCTTCTCAGAGGATCCACTTTTGCATCCGACTCCCTTGAGACTCATCAGTAGAGGATGGAGGCTAATCTAGGAAAAAAAAATGTCCATCAGTATCTAATAGTATGAAAAATTGAACTCTGCAAACAATAAATAGAAGAGGAAACAACTCGAAAATATCGCAAATAGTTTATGTACATTTTTTCCTAAAATTCTCACCTCTAACTAGTTTAAGGAACCACCTCTAACTTCGATTTTTTCAATAAATAATTGAGTGAGTTATCCGGTGTAGTATGCATGGAGCAAGGTGACTTTACGATTGAAAAGTTCTTGTTTTTCCTGGATGTCGCTGCTTTACCCACTTACGTGAGGAAAAAGTTACGTTTTAAAGAGAAGAGTAGCGAAATGCATGGAGTCAGTTGGCGGTAATTTTTTTTTTCACGGCCTCAGTTCATCCCGAAGCCTCGTGCACTTTTTGTAGCTTTTCTATGATTGAGTAAACGTACTATGAACGTAGAGTACACCTTTTATCACATTTCTTGGTCTAATCCATCTTGTGATGTGTGTTGTCCAGGGATCCTCAACTCTCCTACTCTATCTATCCGTATCTCTCTTCTGGATGTCGTATACTGGTGCAGCTTGCGTGCGTGCGTGTGTGATCCCCTCTTCGAGGCGAGAGTTCACTCATCTACGCATAGCGAATTTGTCGTCTCTAGGCGACCCCCCTCCCCTCCGCTTCCCTCCTCTCTCCCTCAGCAATTCCCACCAGAATTACCTCGACTCTGCAGTGTTGCCATATAAGCAGTCGGCTCATTGCACCCGGCTGATACCCCTCCAACCCTTCGCGCTCTTCGTCTCCTCGCCAACACGCTCAGTTCATCCGGCGCCGGTCCCGCGCTCCTTTTCAACTCGTCGTCGTTCGCCGGCTGTTGTCCTTCGTTGCTCGATCCCCGTATTTGGTTGGATTGGGTGGGATGGGATGGGGTGGGGTGGGTTGCAAACGGACTGGTTCCACTACACATCATTATACGACGGCCCAGCGACGACCACAATTTCTCGCTCACCTACGCTCCATTTGAAACACGTATTATAGGCATTGTGGGAAGCGCGCATCGATTCTCGCACACATACGGGTGGAGTCCAGTTTTAATCCAGAGGTAATACTGCATATCATAACCTTAATCCACTACAGTCGCACGATACAGCAACGTACTACCGTAGTGAACATATGATCAACCGTATGTCACCGCTCCGTAATTCCATATGTCTTTTTATTTATTTATTTATTTATTTATTTATTCGCATACACAGATAGTGTACCAAAAAGAAAAAAAAAACATATTTATCTATGTCAGGATAGTTAAGAAAAAAATCATCAAACTCATTGTCAGTGAGGTGTGACGCAGTCCTTTTCGTGGCGGAAACGCACCAACATGTCCTTCTCCTACTCCAGAAAGTGAAGAGTCCTATCTTAAGCAGTACCTCTTCCGAAATGTGCCCTACGTGCCCTTAGGCCCCTTCAACAATATTTTTAGTAAGCCTTGCGATTTTCACGATTTAGACCCTATGATGGGGGAAAATAGAAGTTCAGAAGTTCCTTCAACGAGCTACCGAATTTTGCACACCACGACGAAATGATGTGCAGCAGCGGGGGGAGTTCACTTCCGAATAACCATAAATTTCTTGGCGGGATTTTAATGTTTGTTTCTTTTGCGGGAAATTCATGTTCTCGTGAAGGTCATCCATCTATTGCGGGAGAATATTATCCCTCCTCTCCGATTTCCTTGTTTACCTCGTTCAATCGCTTGTTGTCATGTCGTTTATGCTTCTTTGATCTCTCGAGCAAAACGCTCTACGTTGCTCGATGAACATGTTTTGCTGAAGAAAAAGCTCTTCTCGTCTTACACGCAAGGTTTTTTTTTTGCTTTATGCATTTTCCCTCATCGTACAACACTCGAAACACTTTATAAGTGGTTTTCCATAGCTTTTCTGGATCTTCTACTTTGTGCCTGCTCCTCTAGGCATTATTTCACTCAAAATCCAAGCAGACATGCGTTCCCTCGGCCAACAAACGTTAAATAAAATTGCACTGGGATTCATAGTAATATTCCTTAAAGATTTTCATTAAACATGCACTAATTATCGATTATCATGTAATTATAATTATCTAATCTTTATTTGTGATTTTTTTCCAGTCCGTAAGCGACGTTTTGAGAATCAGAAGCGCAAAATTCAAAAATAACGCTATATTATTAAGTGGAAAAAGTTTACATGATTATTTTTTCGTCAGAAATTTGAAACCATACGTGAATTGCTGTCGAAATGAGCTAATTACATAAATTAGTTTTAATTTTTTACTGGAAAACCTTCAAGTATATCTGGAATTATTTTGTGCACCATAAAATGAGTTAAGGATCCAACATTTATAAAGTTCCGTCCCAAAGCTTATACTATAATATATTAAAAGAATACTTATACATCATATTATTTATTATACTTATATTAATAGAATAAAATTTTTTTTTCGCTGAAAGTAACTTTCAGCTGTTGGCGATAGTGCTAACAGGTGATCTTGACAATTTTTTTGCTTTTCAATGGTGGCGTGGGCGGCAAAGCGTGGCTTGATCCGAATATAGAACGAAAATAGACAAATTCCATAGGAAATCCAGAGGTGTAGGATTAGATTAACGGAACTGCATGACTCTAATTATATCCATAATATGGAATAGTGTAAGATCACTAATTTCATTGTTTTTGCAAGGAATCTTTGAAAAATTTTCCGAATAAATCTCTTTCAGTAGTTGAGAATCTTTACCTCATCCAGGGAAAGTGACAAGGGGTCCCACTGGTACTCAATTCTCTCAACTCCATTATTAATAAGCATAAAAATCTTGTTTACGGTGTGGTTAGACTATTATATACTTTGAGTATGCATTAAGTACAAACTTTATTGCAATGTTCTATCCATAACAAACATTCCGAAAGCTGCAGGGAACAGTTATTTTCGTAAACGCTTACGCTGAGGTGAGTATAGTGCAGTGGTAGAAAGTCGCATGTATGTTCATAGGGTCGATGGTTCGAAACCTCCCTAGTGCCAACCAAGCTTTTCATTCGAGGGGGTCGATAAATTGGTACCAGACTTTCTCCTGAGGACTAAAAACACTGATTTGATGATCGGCTGGCCCCAGAAAGTCATTGTGTAGGATATAGATGCGTTCATTTTCCACGATTTTGAGCAGGGATCGAACGCATCCCAAAATTATTGATCGACAAAAAGAACCCCTTCACCTTGTATTCCTCATAATCTTTCTAATCTTCTTGGAGATAAACGTCCTGCTCAGCCTTCTACGTTTGATCCTTGAAAATATTGTCCGAGTTCTTTCTCTCCTACCAGGAAAAAATCATCCAGGATTTGCCATTTGACAAAAATTCATCACAATACCATCATTTTTGCAAAAATTCTTTTGAAAAAAATCTTACTGCTTCCATTGGCTTAATCTTTTATAAGTAGGAGAAAATATTTGAAATATTCGCTCTTTTTCCCAAAACAATGGTGAATCAGTGGTTGTCTTATAATGAGAAAAAATCAGTTCGACGACAAAAATCCCAAAAACTACCGTATCACATAAATATATAACTTGATAAAAGGAAAAATATCAGGGGTCGCTCTTTTTGCTCAAAGAAATCCTGGATGCAAAAGGAATCCATTAGAAGTAAAACTTTTAAAAAATGACGCAGAAATATACAGAGTGCACTTTTTTTGATTTTCAAAAGAAATCGACAAGTTTTTTTTTAATAGAGCAAGTCGTTAATGTCAGAATTATTAACGTGAATACAATCGAAACATAGACATGTCCTTTTAAAAAAAAAAAAAAAAAAAATTCCTTTTTCCAAAAAAAAAAAATAAAAAATATTTTTTAAAAAAAAATAAAAAAAAAAAACAAAAAAAAAACCCCAAAAATACTGTTTTGTACAAAAAAAATACTCTTTCAAATAGGACTGGAAGCGAGAAAAAAAATGGCAATAGGTCATTTTTTCTGCTCTATTGGATTTTTTTCTCGACAACCATTTACTTTCGCTGAGAGTTTTGAGGCGAGACATTGAAGTGAATAAGTTTTTTTTTCTATTGATCTTAAGTAATTCTATATTTTCCACGAAATTCTGCTGTAAAACAAGTAACATTGAGACATATTATTCTATATAATATTTGTCTAAAAATTAGCAAAAATCAAATCGATACAAAAACCCTCAAAAATACCTAATTTTTTACCTACCATTTTTACTTATTTTTTTCTGTACAAAAATATTGTTTCGTACAGAAAAAAATACTCTTCCAAATAACATTTGTTACATAACGCTAAACTCTTTGTTTTTTCTGTGCTCGAGTTTAAATTTTTAAAAAATCGATATTATTTCTGGACTAACTTAATAGTAAATCCCTTCTTCTACGTAATTGTATTAGTTATTCGATTCTTTTCTCCCCTTACCTTCAAGAATTCCTATCAATGTCTTCAAATATTTGTTTTATCTGTTACAATGACGGGAATCAACTTCTTTCGGTGCTCATATCAGTCAATTTTGTCTTATCAGATCTTGCGTCTTCTCCTCAGGACGCGCTTTTTCTACTTTTTCGTTGTCGTCGTCGAAACAGTGATAGTGCATCTGCTGCTGCTGCAATTGGGGTGCAACTGAACACTCTGCCTGTATCCGAAAATTTTTTCTGGACTTACTGTCGATTAGCACGTTCTCATTTAAAAAAAAACCCCTATCTGTCGTTGTATCGTCGTTGTTGAAAAAATCGATTCTGTTCAGATCCATCCCGCCACTGTGAATATGTGGAATCGACGCTGTTTTTTTCTTCTACTACTGAGGGGACATTTTTTTCGAATTTAATAATAATTTTTCGAATTTAAATTTAAATTTCGAATCTTTATTTACTCACAGACGGTTTTCTTTAGTTTTTTTCCACGTAAAATGCCTTCACCTGGAGTATTTGCTTTGTTCCAGCTCCAATTCCACTTGAGAATTTCATTTCGGATAATGAATCAAACGGAGGATTCTGTGGAGTACGCTGTCAAGCCTTTAATCCGAAGATAAACCTTATAGATTAATATTTTTCCACTATGCAGAAAAATTTATTTATTTGTTTATTTATTACGCTTAATTGCGTGCCAAAAAGGATGTGGGAAGAACAAACGCACCACAAAGACAGTAAATAGGTACTGAAAAAACAAAAATAAAAGAAAAAAGTAAATAATAAATAAATATAAAAAGAATGTTGGAGTGATCAAATCTGTGCACAAATAAGGCCTAGGTGATTCCATCCAGATTTAGGAAGAAAACTTAGGTAGCTTTGTGAGGTTAATTTCTAAGAGCTGTGGACTTAATAAAGTACAAATAGATTTTAGATTAGATTTTAGTGGCATTGGTGATTTATTTTTTTTTAATGAGAAATAATGGTTGCAAAAGCTAAATTTTTACATATTTCTGCTTCTTCTTCTCATTTTTCTTCCGTACGAAAACAGAAGAAGAACGAGTGGCCCTCGGGAAATTTATGATCCCCAGTGGGAGGCATAACAAGTTTTTCTGGGATAACTCTTGGAAAATTTGTGAGTCCTGACGTCTACGCCAATTTTTTGTATTAAAATACATTACATACCATCCACAATATAATTTTTTCTCATTCATTGCTAAAAATTCACAAAAAAAGTAAGGAAGGGGGCGTTGGCTTACGGTAAGGGTTAAGAGGAAGAAAACATCAACATTGCTCAACAATGATCTAAATCTTCCTGGTCCGGTGTTCTAGTCCTTACTATATTTATTTACGTGTTAGTTTACTCGGTTTTCTAATAGAAGTAAACAAAAATATTTTATGAAATCATTATTCATTCCCACCCTCTCCCTAATTGACGTCATGGTGCAGCGAGAACTCTAAGCAAACAATTGGAAACTCTCGTTTTTCAACATTCTCCTGGAAATGTGTCCTCGAATTTTGTTTGAATTTTTTTTTCGTAACGCAGCAAAAAAAAGACCTATCATCGTTTTTTTTTTCTGAGGGAGGAGGTTCACGCTCATGCAGCTACATAAACGTTAACGTTTCTCTTTTTATTTCCCCATGACAAATAAAAATCCTCCATCCGTCCCCTTCAGCTTTGTAAAAACTTTTTTCAAATTCTGAACATCGTATAGCTCTGACTTTTTCTAAACACATCCAAAAATCCGTCTTTGATTGAATGTCCTTAATTTTAGGAAACCCCTTTTTTTGGGGATCTTAAGGACTTTAAAGATTTCAAAGATTCGGGTTCCGAGAATCCCCTCTAGGATCCTAAGGATTCGGATTCACAGCATTTACCTTCATCCGTGGAAGTATTAAACGCATTTTTATCGTGAAACAATCCACACACTGCCAGGATTTTCATCAATCCAGCAGGATTTAGCGCTGCTCTAAATTCCTACCCAATTTTATGAATTTGGCTACTTTCCAACGAGGCAACCATGTGTGCATGTGTTCAGGATAGGCATGGATTGAAATCCGAATCGAAAACATATGAGCCATCGAGAGACGTTGCAACAACGATTTACGACGTTTCTCGACGTAAATAGCGGCTACGGACGTAGCTCGCGTATGCACATAAAAACCATATCAATTTTTTCATCTCTAGAAATTTCCATATAGATATTTTTTATTGATGAATTTCTATTTATAGCAACACAATTCCCATGGCATCATAGAATTTGAAATTTGTTCGTTTTAGTTGCACGATCACGCAACTCTCACTTCATGCCTCTTCAGAATTTCGATACTTGCTGTAAACAAGAGTTCCGAGACTCCATCCTGAGTTCTCTTTAATCGAATCCGAGTCAAATTTCCTCAGCGAATACCTGGGATATATCTATTTATACGGATAATTTTTTCTCTTTCCTCAATGTTTTTGTGTATAAGGTTCCATCATATGAGTTTTTCTCTTTTTCCCCATTTTATTTCAAAAAGTAAAAATTTCCAGGAATATTTACTTGGAAAAAGGTAACTGCTGCTGAATGACTCTGATCTGAATAGGTTTCTTTCAACTTTTCCGGGCAAAGTTTTTTTTTTCTGCAAAGATTTTTTTTGTAAAGTTTTTTTTTCCCAGCTGCGAGTTATGTAGGACACATAGTTCTACGCTACTAGTTCTTTTCTCAGTTCTTGGATAAAATTCCAGAGGGATCGTGAAGTGGATTTACCTAAATTTTACCCTAACTGAAAATTCTGCACGTTCAATTTTTCCGATTATTCTGCTCTATTCAGGAAAATTCAGATTCCACAGAACCCGATATTTTCGATTACTTTATGTCCTCTAAACTTAATAATGAAATAATTCAGTGGAATCAGCTGCGGTGCACTTGTCCTGCTGTGGATTCGTCAAGGATCTACAACAGGACATGGCCTATCAGTATATCACATCCTTCGAGAATTTCATCGCTACATCGCAGTCGTTTCATCGTAGATCGTTGTGAGCATTTTGCCGGATCGGTTGACCTCCTGTTCTGTTCTCCGACTATCCTATTTCCCAGAGTTCATCCATAGCTATGGCTGGGCGACCGGATCCACATTTAATTTCCTTATCGTTTTTTTTTCTGGTCGTTCCCCTCACTTTCTCTCTCTCTCACCAAACCTCTTTCGTGCACATTTTCGTTTTTTTTTGCAGCCATGCACGTGCTTTTCTGTAACTTTTCTGTGATTTGTAGAATTGTTCGCAAAGATAAGAACTGGAAATGTCCACAAATTCTTTTATGAGAGTCCATTCTTTTCTAGGATTATTGACCGATTTCTATCGTTCGTTCTCAGGTAGTAGGAAATTGCACGGCACGAATTCCATTTCGTATTGATTCCAGGTCCGCATGCGATAGCCGAATATGGTCGACGCTGCCATCCCCTCGCCTCCCACCTCTCCCAACGGCACTTTCAACAAACGGTTAGTGTGATTTTTCTATTAGATCTTGGACTTTTTCAATTTTCTAAAGTCTAGAACTTTTGGGATATTTTCCTGGACACCAGCTATGCTGAGCTAAGAACGAATTCTTGATTATTTTCAATTATTGACTGTAGATTTCAGTGTGGAGAAAAAAAAACTAAGAAAAAACAAAAGGGTTGCTAAGAATTTCTGCACCTATTTGATTTGAAAAAACTCTTCATCCACGTACTAGTAGCTTCAAAATTGGGAATTTATTTGAAAACAATCCTGAGAACATTCTTTCATACAGGAAAACTAACAAATTTACGAAAAACTTTTTAAAACAGATGTTTAAATGCTACAAATTAGTGTTTATATATAATATTATACAAAAAAAGCTTGTACTATGTACTTATGTACCATAAAGAACTTTTCGAGGAATAAATGAATCCCGAGCACTCGATGTAGAATCCACGGGAAAGCTCAGACAGTTCTTTAAGGATAGATCTATGATACACTGCACTACTAAAAATAGCCCATGTTCCTATCTCTTCTTTTTAATAAAAAAAAAGACTTCTGGTCTGATTTCAAAGGATCCATGCACAATTTTTGAGGATCTAACTCTTCCTGGAGAAGATTAGCGCTAACTCATTGACTAGTGCGACCCGATCCGGCGCTAACTCCAGCGTCGAAGCATGAATCCATCGAATTTGATGCGCGATGTCGTATCGGCTACGCTAGAAATTCGAATATTTTGACATTTGCGCTGCATTTTTAATTATCTTCGTTATGACGGGCCGATCCTAACCCCCTAAAAGTACAACTCTACCAGTAATGCGCATGTCTGAGTAAAATGTATGTTTTTTTTTCTGTGACTTGCATTGCGCACTGCTCGCCCAATTCGACTGTACATAGAATTCGATATTGAGAACCGGAAAGTCAAGTTTTTTTTTCGACTCCATCTGCACGCATATGGATGGATGGATGGATGGATGGATGTACTTTCGGATGGAAAAGAGTTTTGAAGGCGTTCCATCAACGGGGGCAGGGGTGGACAGTTCTTGTGATCTTCAATGAATGGTGATCGACGTCAGTTAAAGTATTTTAGAGCGTAGATTATGATTGTTAGAGGGTATAAACACAGGGAATCACTTATTTTTTATTTCATATATAAATTTTACACGAAAATTAATTAACTATTTCATTAATTCATCCATTTTAATTTAATACCACTATTTAATTTAATTTAATTTAATTTTTTTCCTCCCGCAATCGTCAGTAAGGTATGTAGGTGAAATTCACTGGATAAGGAACTTTACTGAATAAAGAAAATAATTAAAATGGTAACTAATCAGTATGATGGCAAGTTAATTCTAAACTTCTACTGCGGTATTTAAGTAATATTTAACATTGGTTTTTTATTTAGCATCATTTTTTTATTTTATATATGTATGTATTAACACTAGAATTTAACATTTAGACGTTAGTTTTGGAAAGTTTTTCGTGACTTCGTTAGTTTTCATCCATGAAAAGGCTTCTCAGGATCGATTCCGAATAAATTTCCAACTTGAGTAAACGAGTTCATTTGTTATTCTCTTGAATAGGCGAAAAAATGCAAAAAAAAGAGTACATTTAGAAAACCTCCATCACCTCCTTTTCCCACCTCCTCAAAAAAAACTCGTAATGAATTTGAGAAAAGTTTGATGTTAATGAAATGTCATCAGTATTTTGGGAAGAATATTATTCTATTTAAATTTTATAATAAACAAATGTGATATAAGCGCATAAATAATGGGAAATAAGTATATTAATAAGAAGAAGAAAATAAGAAATAAGTATAGTAGTATATAAACAATATGTTACAACCAAGTTTTTTTCTTTTATTCTCCCGCCTTTTGAAGAAAAAGTCAAATTTAGAAATGAGTAAAAAATATTTTAGGGGAATAGCTTGAAAAGATTAGCAATTATTTATTATTTAATCGCATCGAAAAGCAAAGAATTCGCAATAAAATATGGTAATAACAATTAAATGCAATAATACAATAAAAAATATTATATAAAATAATATGATAAACAATACAATTAAACACATGGATCTAGTATAATATTAAAAGCAATAAATACGTACAAATAAACAACACAATCGAATTTCCATAGAAATAGGAGGGAAGACAGCTGCTCGGGATCCAAAGCGATAGGGATGAGCTGCCTTCTGGATTAGACCATCATTCTTTTGCTGCTACTATCCCTTTTATCAGACTTTAGCAATTTCTTTGACGATGTGAGCCAGTAGAAAATATTTTAGGATATTTTTTTAGGACTTTTCTCTGGAGAAAAAATCCTAAAAAGTTCTTTCTTGCTGGCTTAAAGATAGAAAATGCGCTACTACTATTAATTTATGCGCCATTATCTACATATTTTTGCATTAATTAATCGATGACTGCTCATTCTTACGATAATTATAAAATTAATTCGCTTTTTAACCGGAAATACTTTTGAAATAATATCGGATCGGGAATCTTCATGTTCTGTTTGTTTTAGACTAAACAAAGACAGGAGCAACGAGCGGAGCGTGATTCATGTTTTGATTCTCGACTCACAAAGTTCGGTCTCTGATCTGAGTTGTTTATTCGAAATTTTTCGAATCGACTCGGAAAATTCTTTTGATTGAAAAATCTTTTTACGGAAACATGGCTCCCCGGCCAGGTTTTGTTCCTTTAATGATAGATAGAAACGGTTTTTTTTCTCTGAAAATCTTTTACATTTTTCTGGATTTTCCTGAGCCATCATTTTCAAACAGATTTGAAAACCATTTGGGTCCAAATATTTTCTGGAAGCCCTGCATAGGTGTGTGTGTGTGTATGAGGATCCTAGTTGCTTCCTAGCTGCCGGCTGTGGTGCATCTGATATTTGATCCGATCCAAACATCCTGATCGCTTCTTACATTAACACTTCTCAACATATCGATGATTTTTTTTTAAATTTATTTTGTTATTGGTTTAATTTATTATTTATTTATTTACTTATTACGCTCAAAGGCGTGCCCAGAGTAAGAGGCAAGGAATAGTTGCAAATAAACAATAGAAAATCCAGTAACGAGAAAGAAGTAGAATGAGAATTATTACTATCTATTATTTTATTATTATTTTTATTTATTTTGTTTTATTTTATTATTTATTAAAAAATCAAATAGAAATCCTGTCCGAGGCAGTAAAACTGATTAAAAAAAAAGTTCTGACATGAGATTTCAGTGCGTATGAAATTCTCACGGCTTCTTCGGAGATTTCGAGGACTTCTCCCCGAGATTGAGGTTTCGATTGGGATCTTCGCACACCTCCTTCACGGCATCACCTGCGCAGCAGTAATCCAGACGCTCACAACACAACGTGCGCGACCTATCTAACGCACGTTAATTGTTACAACCACCGAAGAGTCTGACGGCTGTCATTCCCGTCCGACTTGACCTCCGTCTATTCCCGCAATACCTTCTATGCATTTTTTTCACAGCCGATCTCCTCGTTTTTCGGATCACTTCCTGAACGCAAAGGATTTTGAGTACATGCGATGTCCCCCCCCCCTTCCCATCACCCCGTTGATCCAGGAATCCCTCAACGCAGACACAGAGTTACGTGGTCTGTTTGTGACATTAGAGGACTGTGTGCACGCGCTCAGCTGTGCGCTTGTTTGTATTGCGTGGTTTGATTCGCTGCCATTCTCTTCGTAGCACACGGAAATCAAGTTCAAACAATCCCCGATGATATCCAGAAACATTTTTCCACCGTATTTCCGCTATAATAATGCCTACTATCAAGTACACGCATGAATCCATGGACTATTCATCACATGTTTTCGAAACATTTCCCCCTTTTTTCGTCCATTTACACATCATCACCACCACGCGTTCCTTCACATCCAGAAATGGAAGTTTTTATGCTATACATTTCCCGTCTTGTTGACAGAAAAGATTATTGTAAATGAAAAAACGTCTGGAAACGTGATTCTGGATTAAATACGACATTTTCAATGCTAAAACAACAATGAGTTACCACGGGTGGTGGGCAATTTTCATGCATTTCATAGTATTAGGTATTCTACGGCTGGCTAAAACGCAATTGAACAAACCTCCTAAAAACTAGCACCTATCCTGAATAGAATCTGGATTGGATTCAATGGAATTGGAATAGAAAAACTTACGTTCATATGTAGCTTTGCTATACATTTCATATCCATTTATAATAGAAACGAAATAACTCTTCACTACAACAATAAACGAGAAAATAATGGAAGAGATTTCCGGGATGTCCGTGAAGAGAAAACAAAAAGATACTCAGCTTGAAGGATCTAGATCCAGAGAGACTTAAATAAATAGATTTATGAGATCATCTTAAGCAAGAAATTATTCTATCGTACATCGAACAGGAATTTATTCACTACAAAATTTTCGTGCAATTAGAATCTTTCTGAATTTCTGGATTTTGCTGAGTGAAAAAGAAGCATGGAACTTATGCAATGAGTTATCTACTCTAAGTTCCTTCGAAAAAAAAAAATTTTGTTAATATTCCAACAATATGCGAAGTTTCTTCGGTGTTATTCATGTCCTAAATTTCTAAGTTTTTTCTAAAACTCTCATTTTTAATTGGAGATGTAAAATCTAAGAAATTCAACCTTAAAAAAATGCCGTGTAGTTGTAGTTGTTGGGAAATAGGTGAATAAAATTCCGCTACGAAAATTATGTATCCAGGAAGATCAAGGAATAAAACAATAAGAATAAGAATGAAATAATAAGAATAAAATAATAAGAATAAAATAATAGGACGGATTTCTTTTATTTAACTTGGTTAATTTGAGAAAAAAATTGCAAAGTGCTCTACGCTTTTTGTCCTCAACCATCTATTTTTTCGAGTAAAAATTTTATTGCGTTCCTGCTTTCAGTCCCTCCTAAGACCTCCTTTAAGAAATCTTGAGTTTTTTCTCTTAGGAAGACGAGGAGGAGGAAGAGGACATGCAGCTGTAGTTACGTTTTTTGACTTCAATGACTAATTCATCGAAAACTACACGTTGTTGTGTCATCTGCGTTATATCATCGGGTCCTCATTTCTCTCTGGATTAGTGTTTCCTGTAAGCGCGTTCCAGTACGGGCAGCTAAATGTGTATACTTCTCGTCTCACGCAGATAAATAAACGATTATATTTATTCACCTGTTGCCCAGCCGTACGTATCCATTTACCGTCGATCGTCGTATTCAAACGGGGGAAATTTTTAGGAATGAGAAATATAATCAAAGCATTGAAGCGACATGAAAAGGAAAAGAAGTTTGTATTCAGTATTTTTTCTTCTTCTTCTTTTTGTGTGTGTGTTTCGATCAACACTCGATCCGTGTTTTTTTTCCAGGGTATCGTTCGGCAACGACGCGGTGAGGACGTTCATCTACGAAAAAGATTCCGAGGAAGCGACACCGATCCTGCAACGGCAATCGTTCACTGAGTTCGTTCATTTATCCGTTCTCTCTCTCTTTCTATTTTTTTTTCTTCGCGCTCTTCAACAAGTGCTCAACTTTTGTTTATTCACAATGTTTTAACTCGGTCAGGATCAGCTCGATGGCACACACACAGCGTTTAAGAGATTAAGAATGGTACAGTTCGCACAGAGATTCACTGCGTGCGATTATCGCATAATCGAACAGTCGAATATTCGAATTATTGAATTACTAGTGGAGTAGTAGTCGTCATTTTCACTCGAACATTCATTTTCATTCGAACAAATCATTTTTGATTAGAATGTCCCGGGCAAAAATTACACAAATATGTACAAAATAAATAAAACACGTATGTAAACACGTTTTATTTACTCACTAATTAAGTAAATAAATAAAATACGTGCATCCATTTGCTCTTTGATGTAATCGCATTGAATCAAGCTCATGGGCGATCGTTCCAGAAATTAACCAGCAAGACTTGAATTGTTTGGAAATTCTTGGAATTCCTCACCGCTCTTCAGAATTTCGATAATTGGTTGGAATTATTCGCTTATTAAAGTTTTAGAAAATTTCTTAATTAGAAGAGAATAATAGGAAAATTACTGATTGGTTTAATCCTGTAATAGTACATTTAAAACTGAACTTATGTTAGCTATAATTTTATTTACTCCTTAATATATTTGTTTACCTGCCAGTTTGTCCGGTTTCCTAATAGAAGTAAACAAAAATATTTTATTAATTAATTATTCGTCCCATCTCCCCTTCCGAATAAAATAGTTCAGTTAAAAGTAAATTTGTTTTTATAACATTAGCGGCCCCTTAATTTATTTATTCACTTATTTTTAATATTAAATTTTAAAAGAAAGTGTTACTTCCATGGTTGACTCCTGTGCTCTGTCCATTCTGGATTGACGCTGTGATTAAAAAAGAGCTGAATTCTTCATTTCTCTTTGTAGTTCTTTAGAGGTGACATTAAGACCTTACCAATAAGAACAAGGACAAGATCCTGACCATAGAGAATAGAAGAATAGGGATAGGGAATAGAAACCGTAATTCAATGAAGTTCCAAATATGCGGATTCAAAATAAATAATAGATCCAGTAGATCTTGTTTCCTTTACTCATTTTTAGGAAGGAACTTTTTTTTAGGAACTTTGTGATCTATGACCAATTTAATTGGATAACATGTGGTAAAAATGCCTCTTTTTTTTCTGGATACTTCTTTCTTTACTGCTTTCGTCAACAAAATTTGTAGTAGATCCTCGTACTCTTCTACGCTGTGGTGTCTAGCGGACAGGATAACGACACAATAGTGCCAATCAACGGATTTTCGCTTGTTTTCTATTTTGCTTCGTTTCGATTCGTTGTTTTTTTTTTCTCGCCCGTTGTTTACTGTGCAGCGGAAGAGACGTGAACCTGAAAAAAACGCATATCAATGGTAGTAAATTGTTACATACGCACACATGCACACATACACATAAACTGAGTGAGTGAGTGAGTGAGTGAGGGGATGAAGAGACGTAGGAGGAGGTGGAGCTCGTCGTTGTCGCTGGCGGGGAGGGGGGTTTGGTGTATGGTGGTGGGAAGAAGGGAGGGGCAGGAAGGAGAGAGTGAGAGAGCAGCACACAGACACCATCACAGATCAACTGCGCCGCCGCGGTCGTCACGGAATGACAAAGTAAGTCGCATTTTCATTGCTCATTAAGTGTATGGATGGAACAGACAGGCTGGAGAGTATGAAGGTCCCGTGAGGAGTCCCTCTGGAAGAATGAGTTCACCAGTTCACCACGATCATCATTTATAGGCGTATAGCGGGATTAAATACAACTAATTTGTAGTTTTCTTCCAATTTCTCAACGCTAGCGACAAATTCTCGGAATCATCCCGTGTTGCCACAATTTTTTCAAAGCTGTTGTTGCATTTTTTTATCCAAGCACTTCCATTTTCCTCAGAATTTGAGTGTTTATCGTTTCTATTCGCTTTCAAAGTTGTTGGTGACCTGGAGAGACTCGTCACTCTCGGTACCATCTACTATATAATCGTCGCTATGTATTTTTTTTTAGAATTTTTATGGTGTAATTATGGTCCCAATGTAAAACTGGATTAAATTAACCAGAAATTAAATCCCGTAGGAACAATGAGGTTCAGTTTTTAACTTTGATTAGCTCTAATTATTTTTAATTGCCTTTTCTTCAGCTTGAAAAACTTTTTAAGTCTCAAGAATTGTCACTTCTTCCTAAAGAGCACTTTTTTTGCTTTTTCCTTTACTAGTAAGTTCCTGTTTCATGTTCAGTGGGACCCAAACGGAAAACAGAAATCATCCTGAAGTTTTTAGCGTTTCCAAAAGTAACACTGATTTATTTACATTTTTTATTTCCATTTTCACTGCAAAAATTTCAAAAACACTTTACCATATCATACTTGTACTCGAGTACTGTAACCTTAAGAAGTAGTCGACTCACGGGATGGAGGTGGCGGAGCCAATTTTGTGGAATCATTAATAGGACTCCACAGCAGGCTGGCTGCACTAATTGGCTGCAGATCCCTCGCAAGGTCGATCCACCTGCACCCCATTTACATGTGCAATTCATTCGATACCTATGAATCGGCGAAAAATCAATAAGTAATTTAGTCACTAGATTTTGTGACTGCGGGTGTACGTTAGGTTTTTTTTTTTTTGATAATGTGGAACCAGTTCATTCAATGGATCAGCGCTCCAAACTGCCTACTATACAAATCCACTCACATACACCCGCACTACTGGCGCATGATGGATTTTCGGCGGTCGGCTCCGTTCGTTCACTCACGCTCACAATTGTGAAATTTTATTCATATTCACTATCACGCAGCTGGATTTGTGATGGTCTGATTTTTCCAGTCGGTGATTATTCAGCCGTCAGCGCGAATCGTACTGTTAGATGAACTACTGACTGTTGTTTCGAGAACTCTGGAAGAAACTCTGGAAGAACTCGTCTTCCGCTCGCTCACTCATCGCTTCCACATTGAATTTGCTGTGTGTTCGCCCATCCGTGGCCCGTCGTCACGTCGTCGATCAGAATATAAATGTATGAAATTGTGTGAATTTGAGACAGCGTGTGCTTGTTATTGCGATTCCACCCCTTGCTCAAGCAGTTGCCGGGGCGAAAACAATTGCCGGCCTTTCGTCGTCGTCACACGCAACGAAAAACTCAAACGCACGCAAAAGCGTTTTGCAGCCGCATGAGCTGACTAAGTCCTACGCTTTCCGGATGCTATTTATGGATCCAACAATGGATCACAGATAGAATTTGTGGAGAAGGAATCGTAACAGGAGCTACAACCATCATAGCGACGAATTCATGTGCTTTCTCATGTCTCGCAGATGCTCATTAAAAAAAAAATTGAAAAATTACATTAAAAAATAGATTTCTTCACTAACCAGTAGTATCAGTACTACCAGTACTAGTTTGAATATCCGTAAGGATCTTTGGTGTTCCTCTCAGGACCCAACAGGAGGCTAAACCAGTTCCATTCTCGACAAGATCTGAAGCTAAACCTAGGCGAAAAATCCTATGAGGAGTAACTGACATTGTGGTTATGTCTGGATCGATACATAGCGAAAATATGGATTACATTCGTTGCACGATCTCATCGTTTAGCCGTTCTCACGCATTTTTCATCCTGAAAAACAATCAGTTCCAGCAAATTTGATCCTTTCCGTTACTTTAAATGATGAAGTGGAAAACACTAGGCGAAGGCAACGTTTTCGTTCAACGCTGAATCTTTCTTTTTTTTTGTGACTGTCACGGCAGTTACTAATAAACTATCCACGTTTTTCAGGATTTTCACTAACTCATACACATACCTTCCCTTCTCTAAACTCATTAACATTATAGTAATTTTTATCCCTTTCCTGTCAGTAATTTCGGTTGTTTTCGGAAAAAAGCTGTTCCTAGAAAAATTTCCTGAGCTTTCTTCTCTCTGACTTTTCCCTGCCTTTCTTTTCTCGTCGATTTTGTGGATTCTTCCTCGTTGTAACGTAGGAATGTAAGAAAAGTTTCTTCTAGCTTTTTTTTGTAAACGAATCGAAGCGTTCTGTTTCAAGATTGTGGTTCGAGGGAGGGAAGGTTCGAGAATTAACGCATTGTATCTTTAAACGAACTAATGGAACCAGTTTCAAACCCGACCTGTCATTATCGCAATTCGAACCACTTCGTTTTCATAATAAAACAAAAACGATCAAACTTTTCTTCATTATTACATCGATCAATCAAAAATTTGTTGATAGGGAAATTCTCGTTGTCGAACGATTTTCGCCAGTGAATACAGTACCGTGGGATATTTTTTTTTACCCACCATTTTCTCGATCATATTATCGTTTCACCAAAACCAAAAACCGTGTGAAAATTTGTGACATCGGATTTTTTTGTCCATCAAAATAATACGTTAAGTTGTATTAACGTATTTTTTTTATTAGTTCTTACTATGTAGTTTTTCTTTAGTTCCGCGTTTTGGTATTTGAATATGATCCTGACTATAAAAGACTGTAAAGAAAATAAAAAAATAATTCAATAATATAAAATATAAAAATATATAATATAAAAGATATATTTAAAAAAATATTCATAATATAAAAAAAATCTAGACTATAAAATCAATATCGATTTAAAGAACTACAACATGTTGTCACCTTCTGTTCTTCATTCCCTGGATGGTAGGACAAATTTGAAGATAATTTAATGGTACTGCTTATATTGGATGGGAAATAATTAATGGTTAATTAATTATTTTTTATCATCTTCGGTGATATTACATCAAGTCCCCCATACCCTCTTACTATGTATTCGAGAACATTCTACGTTTTGGATAAAGTGAAGCACGCTTGCTGAAACCGATCCGCTAACTTCAGGATTTTGGGGAATTTTAGAAATTAGTTTATATTACAGGTTTTTGAAAAATTGAAACTATGAAAATTCTGGAAATACGCCACTAAAATCAATTGAAAGGCTGTCACAATTTTTGCTAGAACAGGATTTTTTTTCGCAATTTTCTTATGAGTTTTTTTTTTGTTTCGCAATTCCATTCTAAAACTTCTATACCAACTACTACAACGTTCAACCTCGCTTTCAGCCCACTTTTTTCATCCAGAAATGAATACGTAATCATCTTGTTCATCTTATCCATGTGTACATTCTAAAGGCTAATATTATTTTGAGAGATTTTATAAATGGGATCCTGTTGATGCGGACCTTGAGAAAGAAGGTTTAAAAGCTTTTTGAACATTAATAACAATGAATTTAAAGGCACCATGAAATTGACGATGTTGGCACCTTTCCAGGAAAAGATAGGATTCGGCTGCTCGGACGAGCGCAGCGATCGGAGATCTATGAGGTTTCCTCAGCTGCCTATTTATGTGAAACGTTCTAACGTATCCTCGTAGGAAAAAACGTCGTTTTTAGCAGGATGAGCGGAAATTGACCCGAGCCTTGGTCATATTCGTAATCTTCATCCCGAACTCTATGTTTTCCATTACATAAATAATATCACTATAATTTAATGGAAAAGTAATATCATTAATAAAATAAAAAATAGTAATAATATAATGAAATAATAAGGAAAATACTGTGAATAATATCATTATGTTTTTGTGTTACGTTCTCTTTAAGAAATATGTGGTGACATTGACCGAAAAAAAAAACATTTTCAAGTTGTTTGAAAGGAAATTGAATTGAATTGTCGCTTCTGCCGCTGAGCCTGAGATTCAATTATTCGATTCTCTTGAAAGGAAATTTGCCTTAGCAATTTCCTTCGTGCTCGCCAAAAGCCTCTTCGTAAAATTACAATGAAAATTGAAATTGTACTTTTTGCAATTGTTCGATTCTAAAGTGCAACCAATTGTGAAGCTTAAGTGCAAAATCCTAATCCATGAAATATCCTCTGAAAAGCTAACGTGGATAACGGATTTGAATTGATGAGAACCCCATCGTAGGCTGCATTCAATACTACAGCAGAAATTTAATTTTTAATTAAATGATAAAAAGGCAGCATCGTCAATTTAATTATGTAATGAATATTTACGGCTCACTTTACAAATCTTAAATAGATTGCTCCGATCCGATTTGTGACGTTATCATCTTGGTATCATATGCACTTTACCTTAAAAAAAATTGAAAAACCTTGATTTTTCCAGCTCTGACGTCTTTCTCTATGGATTCCTCCTTCCTCAGCTTCTCCTCATTTTCCTATTCCTCCCTTTTTTTAGTACAAACTAATTGGTCAACTCAAAGGTGCTACTACCATCTGTCCGCGCTATTCTGCGCTTTATTACCTTCCCTCAATCTGAATGTCATTCATTCATTCATTCATTCATTCATTCATTCATTCATTCATTCATTCATTCATTCATTCAAAGTCACCGATATTCCAAATTCTTCATCCGTACCCGACGATATCTGCCGAGTAAGCGAGCGTCGTTTTCGCGGATAATCGGGATGCAGCTCGTAATGGTCGCCTATAACTGTTGGAATGATATATATGCGCACCAAATGGCTTTCTCGAGACATCACGCCAAGAATCAAGCCGACATCCTGGAACGATCAAGCGATCTCTTCTCGGCTCCAGACCACCAGTCAATTCTTGTGTTCTTCTCCATCTATACATGGCCTTGTTCCACTTGTTTTGCTGTTGGATCATGGCCAAAAAAATAGCACCACGTTATTTTTTCGCTCGAACTTCGTTACCTGGCCTTGCTTAGGATGACTGTACAAAGAAAGAAAAAGGAGTTGAGAAAAATCCATCAGTCACATTTTATTTTTTCAGGAAAAGTAACCGGCTATCATTCCTCCGAACTCTATTGGTTTTATTTTTTCCACGAACAGCTTTTGTTTTCTGAGTGACTTTTATTCCTTCTCCTATTCCTTATCCCATCCTAGAACATTTGAAAGTCTTTTTCCGTAAGGAGCCTTTCAATTCCCCTTTATCTTTATGTCTGTGCACCTAATTAATATTCTACAGCTTCCTAGAATTGTATTCGGATTTGTTTCCATGGTTCCCCTCGTGAAGAAGCGATTTGTTTCACATATCTGAGATTATGACGCATATTTTCTAAAAAACCTGATTGGTATTGCGATGATACCGAAAAATTCTATGTCGAGGAATGGAATTATGCTCATCAGAATCTTCTAACACCGAATGAAAATTGTTACGGAGCCTTCTTTTTTCGTTCTCTTTCTTCTTTAATTTCAAGGACACCATCTCGACCTACGATTTTGCGGAGATTATTGAGCTACACAAAATCGCAGGTCGAGGTACTCGTCTCAAAAACAGTCATTTTGAAGAAATTACGGCTATTCTAACCCATTTTCGCAATTAAGAACTTGTCGGATTCAACATTATCCAGGTGGAAAAAAACATGGATAGCATGGTCGGTACCAGTTTCAAAATGAATGTTGTTGAGGCATCGAAACATTCACGGAAAGAGGAACGCTGGTTTGCGTCTGCCGAACCTTTCAGAATTTCCCTAAGGATACGACTTCAGTTCAAGGATCCAATTTTTTTTTCAAATGAATACTTAGTAACCTTCTGGGAGCAATCCATAAGTTAACTCAATGAGACTATCCTCCATTTGATACCAGTTTATCGAATCCAAAACTGGGATGACAGGATTAGTTGGCTTGGAATGGTTATGAACCATCAACCGTGTGAACGACGTGCTTATCTCGTCTCACTGTCATCTACGCTGGTCCTACCGGAATATAACGTGGATGACTAGCAAAAATTGGAATTTTTCAAACAGAAATTTAAGCTACGTACGGTCCTCAGCAAAAATAAAACCGAATAAGCTAGAGCTTGTTCCCTTCATGACTCTTTTTCAAATTTCACATAGATTCCTTTATCCAATTTCAATTTTTTGAAAATTTTGAAACTTCGGGGAGAAATTTCAAATACTATCCAAGTTTGTTGTGAGGTGAATCAGCTCAGAAAAGACGCGTAGTTCAAATTTTATTAAGTTTGCTATTTATTTTCTATACTCTGAAAAAATTGATGCTCCAAAGCTAGGGCATGATTTTTTTTTTCTGGAGGCTCAAGTAAAGCTGTAGAAGCTTTCTAGGCGAAGGTGTACAAAAGTGCCGGGCCTCTGTTGAGCTACCGTTGTAATGCAAATGGATCGACGTCATCCCTGAGTGATCTTCTTCCGCGAGTGAAAATAGTGTCATACGACACCTCAGGGGATCGCCAACATCAACTAGGCGTTGGACGAGGGGAGCGCGGTGCCCACGCTACCGTCAGCAACTGGTTCCGCTGCTTCGACGAGGGGAACTTCTCTTTAGCCGACTTCCAACACACGCACCCCCGACATCGACGATTTACGGAGTCTTTCGAGGCAGCTCCCGAACGCCACGATGCGCGCGATGTCTCCAGAACTCGTCGTTGCTGAGGACACCATCAAACTTCATCTAAACGTTCTTGGCTACTGAAAAGTTCTGTACTCACTATGAGTACTTCAGGCGCTGACCAAGACCAACAGTTCATGGTTAGGATCCATCACTCAATGCTGCTTCGCCTGCGTCAATCGGAGTTTCTGCAGGATGTCATCGGGACACGAGAGCTGGGTCCCCTGTGATAACGATACTCATCCTGTCTACTAACTCTTCCGAGGGGTTGAGCTAAAGTGGCCGCCACAACCGAACCAACACCCCATCAGAAGGTTCTCCTTTGCTGCTACTGCTGCTGGTTCTCGTGGGGAACGTTGTGATGAAAGATGTAGCCCGACAACCAGACGATCGGCGCCAAAGTCTACACCTCTCGCCTCCTCGAGTTCACAGCCAGCATTCGAGGAAAGCGACCGAGATGTGCGGCTGTTCACCTTCTCCAAGATAATGCGCGGCCGTACAGGTTCGGCCACTCGTGGTCAACTTGAGGCCATGGATTGAGAAACGAGAAACGGTATTCCATAGTATTCCATGGTACGGTATTCCCTATTCCCCACACTTTCTCCTTTATGGAACATGGAGTTTCTCCTCTAGAGCGCAGCGTCTCCTTATGTTGTTTGCTGGGAAAAATTCAGAGCACCCTAAGGCAGGGAAAAAAGGTCCAGACGGTAAAATATGTCGCTGCTAATTTAAAATATGTCTCTGATAATTTCCTATTTTATCCCGCTCTAACTTTCGTAGCCTTCTGGACAATGACGTCGAATATTTTAGGGAAAATTGTGTTGTCTCGTCGAAACTCCGTGAGTTGGCAGCCACAAATCGAGAAAAGCATCCGAGATGCCACCGTTCTCCTCTTTCACGGAAATGCGCGACTGTACGTCGCTTCGACACCTCGTCAGCCTTGAGGGCCTAGATAGGGGAACGCTGTCCCACCCATCATAATTCTCAGACCTCTTCCGTCAGACCACCACTTGTTCAAAGCCTGTAAAGATACCTTGGAACAAAAACTGTTCAATTCTTCCACGATATGTGAATACATCGTTAGATGAGCATCAATATGTGATTAAGAAACTATGAAGTTGTAAAAATTTGTGTAAAAAAAATAGTAGCGAGCCAATAGAAAATCATAAAATCATAATCAATAGAGAACTTTCTGGCTTTTTATTGCTCTCCACTTCAAAATGATGGCTATCATTATTACATAGGAAACGTCAACAGCTGTAAAACGAAAAATGAGAGGTGTTGTCAATTCAATTTTTCATTTCATTTGTCCAAATTTCTTATTTTATCTCAGATTTGGTCAAATTTTATAGGAGGTATGGCAAAGTAGCGTCATTTTTTGTTTATCTACTTTTGTTTTTTTTTTCAAACCATGGAGATCTTCTTCAGAAATCCGTAAATGAAACTTTTTCGAGCATAGAGCATCGTGTGAGTGATAATCGGGAGGATCACACTGATGAGGGAGGATAAGGTGTATTGGAAGATCTGATTAGTTTTAATTGATGGAGAAATGACATTACTTTTCGATACCAGTAATTATTCCCTTTCTGTTACGTGTTTTTGTGGAGCGGTAGAGATAAAATATAGTCAAAATAGAGAACTGTACGGGTATTCTTCTGCTCCCATGAATTTTTCTAAATTATCTTTTTTTATTTATTTTATATTTTTTATTATTAATTTTATTTTACTTTTATTTAACTTTATTCTGGTTGTGAATTCTTTTCTCTATCCGTTCCGTTTTAATTCTAGAAATATTATATTATTATAATGATAATATAGAAGATGGATTAATATTAGGTCTGCTGAACGTGTACAACGATGTTTTAAACCGTAAAAACCTACTTTTGTTGAGAAACTTGTCTGGATACCGTACCTGCGTTGATAGTGTCCTTAGCTCATGCGGTTGATTGCCGCTGACGTTGGTGGCGAATGCAAAAACACCACACGCGCGGTAATGAGAGCGGTTGTTTCCATGGTTTACTGCACGTTTCAGAGTAGTTTCTCGTTGTTTTCAAATTTTTCCGGTGGATCCTGGCAGCGACGGATTCACACAGCGCTCCCCCACATGCTTTTACCGGAAAAGTCGAGTTTCGAGTCATGCTTCCAGCAACGGATTACTTTGCTTGGCTTAGACGCAGCTCCTCCTGGAGTAATCTTCCGGAGAAAAACAGCTCCCAAATGAAACTATGCTTTAATGAAAATATCAATTTCTTCGACCTATCTCTTCGATCCTATTAAAAGTGACGTAGAAGACGTAGGTGGTGGTGGTCGTTATAAATTAATCCGTCACTCCGTTACGACATCCGCTACGTTACGTTACGCACACCTGGTGCAGACAGTGCGAGTCGTGAGAAGAATAATAAAATAACATGTTCGACGTGTTTATTCATGTTTTCCTATCGGATCTTGTTTCCAATGATTACATTTTTTTGCGCGGTAAATTTTGGAGTTTTTTTTTTCGAATTTCTCTTTTGAAACTGATTCCTAACAAATAGTGTTCCTGGTATCGATTTATTTTCACTCATATTAGAAACGTTTCCCCTTTTCATGTAAATCCAAAGTTTTGCGCATAAGTTGGGCATATCCGTTAATTTTCGTCTCGTTTCGTATTCACGTATTTTTGCTGATCGTTTCACGTTCATCATCGACTGTCTATTCTCGTCTTCTCGTCACACGTCAAACCACCCCCACACAAGCGTGCGCGTGTTTTTTTTCCTCCTTCTCTTTCCTATCTTTCGCAGCTACACATAATTGTTCGAGAGTTGTTCTGATTCTTTCCAATTCGGTCGGGGGAATTTATGTTTTTGCCCGGCTCCGGCTCCGTCTCCGGCTCGACCAACCCGATGTAATGTGTAATCATTATAAGAAGGACGGACACGGCACATTTTCGTACATTTGGCCAAAGCATAGGAGGTGTACGGTGGACGATGATGGAGATGATGACGTCAATAGGAAAAGCAATCGTTCCATGTTGCACTTTTCAACGTGTGCACCAACTGCCAACTGACCTTGACCAGATGTTATGTTCCGGCGGACCGATTTTTATAGTATTTTCATCATGCAAATGTGTCTCCTGCGCATACTAGTTATTCAGAGGTACTGTAGTTCATGCCCTGACAATGAGGTGTGTAAAAGGGGGTTTGATAGAGAATGTAGGATTCCCCGGACTGGCTTCTTCCGCTCGCTTTGACTAACATTGAGAGCCAACTCTTTATGTGGTGTCACCTTGAGATACTGGGTTAGACCAAATGGACCACAAAATCATGATACAACATACGTAAAAAATAGTAAAGGTAAGAGGGAAAGATACGAGTAACAACAAAAACAAAAGAATAACAGAGTAAATGAATATTGAGAAAAAAATTGATGAATGGGCCCATCTATCGACTACTGCGAATCTTACTGGGTATGGATCCTGGACAGAAAAGGAAATTAAAGGACGCCGCCCGCGTCCTTTAAATCCTTTTGGGGCGTCGTAAGTTCTATCTCGCGGAAGTTCCGCGATAGTGTGCGTGTGTGTGTAGGAATCGTGGGCGCAGCTCAACCACTACTCCAATCCTTCGGAAATGTGCAGTGAAAAGCCAACGATTCTGTGGAAGACTACAATTTTGACGAAATTCCAGTGTGCTCTGCTGTTTCTTGTTTTTCTTTTCTGTTTATGGCAACGCTATGGGTGTTTTCAAATAAATAAACTTAGCGCGGATGACCTGAGATAGTACTGCGGTCATCAACTAACACTATTAGTGACCGTAGCACTATCTTAGGTCACCCACCGCCGATTCTTATTGTCTTAGGCTCCGGATAAGAGCAAAATTTTCCATTTCCCTGATTCCGTTCATGCTGCGGATCGACACAGCCGCACATATCTCGTCACCGTGTCATTTTTGCTAGTTGATCATGTCGGTTGAGTTCTTTTCGCGTTCCTCTATCCAAACATACTACGGATATGACATCCAGGCAGCTGCCACAACCCACGCATGTCATCGAGGAGCGTTTTACGAGTTCGACTCTTTTTCGAGGTTAGCCATGCGAAAGCCCATTCCTTCCCTTTCTACCTATGTGATTAGCATACATAAATTGAAAACTACTCCGTTGTAAAGTCAATAGCATCTATTCTAGGATTCTCTCTTTTTCTTCTTCTTCTTTCATTCTGGATTTCACTGTATTGAATCTATGCGATCAGCCGCTTTTTTTTTGATAAGTGGAAATTTCATTTAGCCAGACTAACTAACAAATAAAACTTGTCTTCACTCGACTTCTTACAAACAAATCCTTCATAAAATCGGTTCTCCTAAAGTATCTAAAATGTAAGATTTCTGTCAACTGTCGAAAAAAACGATAACTCTTGTAGAATCCGTTACAAACGTGATAGTTCATGCGCTGGATAGATTTTTCGTGTGTGATGGTAATGTCACGGTTTCTATTACAATCTCATATAATTGTGGAAATTGAGAATTGTCAAAAATACAATTAATAATAATAAACAAAATAAGATTGTAAATAATAAAATTGCAAATAACATATATAATGTAGTATTTAAAAAATCGTATTTAAAATACAATTATTATTTATATAGGCCAACACGCGTTCCAAAACCTCAACGATTACGAACTCCAGTATAACGCGTTGGCGCATCCCAAGTGGATTGATACGCCAGTGACTTTTTTTATTATTAGTATAAGTATCTAATATTTAGCATTTATTTATTTATTATTTTTACTATTACTTTAATGATTATTTTTTAAAATCTAATGTTTTAAATTAATCTCTCAAAACTTCCTCAACATTCTATGGAAATATTACTAATATTACAGAAACGTAGATAGCATTAATCGGGTTATTTGCGGTGTTTTCTCAACAATTAATGTTAACAGACATTTTTTAAGGTTCAGCCACCGTAATATGAATAAAATATGTAGTTTGGTGAAAGAGCTCGTAGTTGTCGTCTCGGGTTTATGCGAAACGACCAGAATGGAAATGAGATTCTATAATGTTTTTCGTTTCTTTTTTGGTTGCTTAGTAACTTTAAAGGCTGGCTATGAAGTTGCTCTCATTCTTGTTCCACTCTGCGTTGTTTTCGGCCTTCATGTTATCCAAGAATTTATTTGGATTGGATTTAAAAATGTTAACTCGTCCCCATGTTCGATTGTCCTGGTTGGCTTTGATTTTTCCAGGCACTGACGAAGGCGATAACGCCGAAACATTTGCTGTTAGTTTATAAAGAAAAACAACTTTTGTCGTTTAAAAACTTAAAGTACGGTAGTGTTAAAGTTTAGAAAAAATTAAAACAGCAATAAAAAATAAAGTCGTCACAGTTAGGCCCATTATAAAGGATATCGATAACCTCTCGAATGACAGAATCACGAAATTGTTGCGATAAGCCGAGACAAACAAGATTTGCGGTTGTTTTAGTTTAATTTTAGTCGATTTTGTACTAGGGGACTCCAGGAGGATCAATGATATCGATTTATTTAATTAATTATTAATTTATTTAATTCGGCGGTGTCTCTTCTTTTTCTCCACGAATTTCTATCGATTCTATCCTTAAGTAATCGTGAATCTCAAACTTTTTGCGTACATTATCTGTTGGAAACACCAGACGAACAATTTCCTAATTTATTTCCAAGAAGAAATTATTCCTGGATATTTTGTTTGATCTATCAGAAATTGCTGGAACAAATTGGTTTGGATTAATCGATTAATTGATCACTAAAGATAATTCTAATACCTCGAAGTAAAGGGAAAATTTGGAGCAACAACAGCGCAGGCGCTTAGTGTCTCGAAGGCGGCAATTTTAGAATGAGTTAACCATCGTAAGCGGAATTACTTCCAGTTCCATCTACGTCCTAATCACATTTCTTTTCCTACTTCAATTCAAGGCAATTACCGTAATACTAACGAGGTTGCGTGAGGTTGACATTCTTAAGTTAGTTTGCTGGAAGAGAAACGTGAGCATTCGATAACTCTTCCCCAACTATCGGTGTCTTATTGGAAGTCCAGAAAAACATGTTATCCAGAAATATCAGCATCATAATGAACGCAGTAAGATGTTAAATATAAAATAAAATAATAATAATAATAAATTTTAAAAAAGGATAAAGTCACTGGCGTATCAATCCACATGGGATGCGCCAACGCGTTTTTACTGGAATTCGTAATCGTTGAGGTTTTGAAACGCGTATTAGCCTTTACAATGACTTGCGGGGGCCAGCCGATAATAAATTAAAAATAAATAATAGATAAAATATAATAATAAAAATAAATAATAAATAAAATATAATAAATAGAATATAAAATGTTAATATAAACTTAAGTGATGTCAGTTGTGTTGCACTTTGGCAAATCATCCCTGAGGTGAGATGTTGGGATTTATGTGCGTCGAGGATATCGGCGATGAGGAGGGGGGAAATTCAAGGAGCACCTCGGCACAAAGTGTGTTACACTGGCTCGGTAACTTGAAACGTTTAAATTCGATCGAGTTCTGAAGTAGCATAACACGATAATACACGGACCAGGATCGAATCCAGAATGATCTTAGGACTGGGTCATTCTGGTTACTGAATGATCCATGCGATCTTTGTGGCCCCGAAATGGACACGGGATCTTGGCATCTTCCACCAGCCGATCGGCCTCAACGCCCTCCCTCTCCGCCACCACCGTGACCTCATCGCTGAAGGCGTTTTGTACTGGATCGATAGAGCTGTGTGGTGGCTGTGGTGGGCCCAACCACAGCGACTCTCGCTCCATCATTAACCGACCGACAGCACCAGCTCTTTTGGTGGGAGTAGTGCAGTTCGAAACGAACCAGGGACACATTGGACGTTCTCCAAAAACGTTTTCTCTCTCCGCCATTCATTAGTAATGAGGTTGTGTGTAGGAGCTATAAATCGATCCTAGCGCCACCAAATGTCCTTATCTATTCCCAGTCTGGGCATTGTTTAACGTTTTCACATGTCATTCTATATCGTTTTGATTCTTTCGCGGTTATTCGACTTTTCGATATTATTCATTGCTTCGAACAATACATTCTATTGATTCCTTTTCTCGGACATAGTTTTGCTTCCAGTTTTGTCGATGAATCTTCACTGAAGTACTAAAAAAAACCGTCCATCCACCCTTTATGGGGAAGTGCCTTGTGTGATTCATGTGAATGCAAACATTTCTCTCAACTCTCACAAACTGAATGTAGGAATTTTGTTAAAACAGTTGTTAAAAGAGAGATCCTTAAGTTTTTTTTCCTACAACTTAAGGAGTCGGTACTACTGTATTGGATCGATTATTTCTCGATCGAAACAAAATATATTGGAAAAATTGGTAGCAAAAAAAAACCGTCTTCACTTTTGGGGAAGTGCCTCGTGGTTAAGATACTATAAATATTCAGGATATTCTAAGCAGAAATTCTGGAAAATTTCCCCTGTCGTTCCTTAGCTGAACAATTTCTTCGTTGCTGGATTTTTGAAGCTCAAAAATAGTGTGATGAGAATCAGACTTGCAGATGTGTCTCTGTTTATCTTACGAACTATAAACGTTTCCCGTCGTAGTTTATAGGATTTCCGTTCGGAGATCCGACTTGCCACATCCTAATTTTCATGGACTCGACCCGTTGAAATCTAAATCTATTTTGAGCGCTCTCTTCAAAGGGATTTTCGTAGCGAATCGTTGTCATTGTAGACTCTCGCGTGAGTGTTTGTGCATGTCATTCGAGTGAGAGACAACTTTTGATTGGTGAAGAGAGTTGCGAGGGATATCGATCGCTTAGTTGAGGAGGTCTCCCCCCCACCCACCACCACCACCTCTAAGACAGCGGAGGTGACTCGTCTGATCGCCCGCAATCAGCTCGAATCGATTCGAGGAGTGTGGATTTTCTTCGCGATCCAACTTCTCGATTCCAGCACTGGATTTCACGACTTCCGCCCACAAATCCCTCACTCATTCACTCTCGTTATTTCGTATTCTTCTGGGGGCGACATCCCAGTTGTTTGCATGCAACATTTCGAATATTCGTTTTTCTTGAGGGATTTCGAATCATCACTCTTTTGCGATGTTTGTTTTTGTTTCGTGCCATCTTATTGTGCGGTGAGCAACCACACAAACAAATTCTCGAATATTCTCTGGAACTCGCCAAGTCTCGTTTGTTATGAGAAATAGGATCCGAGTATAAGGGCAGCTCCATGTTGGAAATTGAATTACGTTGTTTCGTAGGCCTTTCTCGCGATGGCAGGCGCGCCTCCTCGGATTTTCAATAATCCTCTCTAAATAGTGGGATGTGGTGCATTGCTTGCTGTGAACATCGCTTCATTATTTACCTCACAGCTTTTAACTCATTGCTATTTCGTTTCCTGTCTATTTTATTCTTTCGTTGTTGTTGTTGTTGTTTTTTTCTTCTTCTGGCACTTGTGCGTATCCTAGGGAGACGGCGGATATGTAGAGCAGAAAGTAATTTGCAATGCCCTGTTGCGAACATTTTTCCATGGTGACGTTTCAGGAAAAAATTTCTAAAGAAAATGTTCTTCTAAAAAATAACTTTGCATACACACATTCGGTCTGTGGGTTTTTTTTTCACATACATCATTTACTTTATGACAAAAAAAAATCATTTTTTTTTTGCTTGACAAAGCCTTTTTATTATTGTCACTGCAACGAAACTCCTGCTTTTTTTTCTTATCCAGAATCGTCTGCGCTTTGCCTTCCCGAAAGCTCTCCATTAATTGTATTTCATTGCCTGCAGCTGGACACATTCAGTTTCTCGGACATATTCCGTGAGGCACACATTGATCTTTTCTCATCAGTACATACCACACGTGCTCCTCCTCCTTATTAGCCCGTTCCCATAGTGCACAATTGCCTCGTTTCCGATGTAGCCAACACGTCAGTGGATCTGGAACGGAAAATATGCATATACCATCCATATCCCAACCAAGCATTCCAGCATTCTTTCTGCTTTTCTCTATTATTTCTGCTTTAGTTTTTGTCATGTTATTTTCTGGAATTCGCGAGTAACGGTTATTTCAGTGAGGATAAAAATAAAAAGCACTAAAGTAAAATTGGTAAATATCTCGGAAAATAAGTTTAAATGTTAAAGTAGTTGTAAAGGTTTTAGGTGTTAAAGCAATGTTAGTGTTAAAGAAAGCTTCCATCCAACACTTTAACAACTCTTAACTTTAACATTTAAAGAATTTTAAGTATTATTTAATCTTCGGAATGAGCAATGTTGTTGTGTAGTTGTTCCAAGAATCCCGAGAATAAGTAGTTCCAAGAATCCATCTAAGCATAACTTTTTCCTGCAGATTTTTTCCTCTCATAATCACTTTTTTTTTCTAGGAGCTTCCCTAAATAAGATTCGTTCCAGAATTCCAAGAGTTTGCTTGTCTTTCCTCGAAATTATTTCTCGCCATTTTTTCACCTAGTTTTTGAGCAAGATTATAGCAGAATATTTGCCATGAAGAACGCTTAATCTCTTTAACGTTGTGTTTTCGAAAAAAAATTTTATTGTGCCTGAGAGCTTCATAAATATGGCTAATATTATTTTGTTGATCATTATTTGTATATGTTTCAGTCCCGACGCACCTGTAAATCGAGTTACGGTGACCTCGGACCTCGTGTTACCAGAATCTCCCAGCCCAATTTCACCTCCAAATCAAATAGAAGAAATACGTAGAGTTGCAATAAGTCCTCCTCTACATTCAAAGTGAGTTTTATTCTCTAAATTTTAGAAAATTTCGTAGCTCGAACAATAAAAGATTTTTTGCTTAGAAAAATGGCTGAACATGAGAATCCTTTCCGACCGGAAGAGGTACTGTATCACGAGGTGGATCCAATTGTTGAACAGTACATGCACAAACCGTTCCCGCCAAGTAGGCCGGGAAGTGCCCATAATACGCCCACAAAACAACAAAAGGACGGGTAAGACTAAAATCCTTCAAGTCTCCGGATAACGAATAACGTTAATGAAAGGAATTTGTTGTTTTTCCAGCTCAATATCCTCCCCTGCTTACCTTCAAAATGGTTTATCGAAAGAACAGTTAATGGATAACGAAAAAGCACAGACGCAACCACTTTTGGATGCTGATCAACGGCAATCAAGTCCGGAGAAAAAGTGAGAAGCATCAATTGAAGACTGGACATTGAAAAATGATTCAGGATCCTCCTTGCCAGCTATTTAATTGCATCACACTGTGTTTTTTTCTTTCTTCTCTTTTTTCGTCTGAGATTTTAACGCGGAGCAGAAAATCGGAGTGATTTTATTTGTTTTTGCGCGATTATTAGCAAATTTCAAAGGTATGAACTCATCATGGCAGCTCGAATGTTAAAAGCGCTATCGTTTCAATATTTCTCTTTATAATTCAGATTTCATGCGTCTCTACTTTTTTATATTTGCACTTTCATTTTTTTTTTACTTTCGTACGCTTAAGAAACTACCTAGGAAGTGATACACCTCGAAAAAAGTCCATTTCCTCACCGTTTCCTCATTTATTCCTCTGCAAACCTTTTCTTTTTTAAGGTCTAATGTAAAAGTAATAGTCATAAGTGCTCAATAATATATGGGTTTTAGCGTCCTCTGGATTTTTTTTTCTTTACGGTTAATCACTTGGCTGCCATGATAAGATCTGCCGTTAATTTCTTATTTTCTATAGGTTACTAACCTCAGTTATGAGTTCTGTTACTAATAATTTGAGAATTTTCCCGCCTCTGCATGAAGCTATTTTTTACCAAACGAAGACTCTTATTTCTGTTCTTGTCTGGATTCCACCACATCCTTAATCGACCAGATAGAAGTAATCTAAGTCAAGAAATACTTTATAGAGCTTCTTTAAGCAAACACAACCTTTGCCCGACGAAAAGCTCAGTGAGAAAAGCGTTCCAGGATGTTTTCCCTGTTGTGGAGCCGTTCTTTTGTCTTTTGGGGCAGAATGAGAAATTCTTGAGTGGTCCATAAAGTGTCGATCATTCATCGACGAACACCTTGTTCAAGTTCCTCTACATCGCTACCACATCGCTCCACTTAAACTGGCATTATGGGTGGTTCCGGGGGACGCGTTGGACGCGTTCCGGAAGCACTTAAACACGGGATGGAACATTGTAGTTCATTGTTATTATTTAGTGCCACCAACGCAGCCGAATTCGATGATCTTCCACCGGCAGGCAAAGTCGAATTGGTGCATGTGAAGAAGAGGAAATGCGGTTGCTGCTCGGTGCAGTAGATCGACACCGCCACCGTCACCGCTGCCGCTGTCGCCACCGCCGTCGCCGTCGCCGCCGCCAGCTGGCACACACACACAGTTTCCGTTCATCTCTTTCTCCGCGTCTCTTATTTCTCTTACACGTTTCGACTCTCAGGTGAGAGTAAGTTCCAAAGAGTGCGCTGCGATAGTGTGATAGCCAACAGCTACGATTAGTCATAATAAGAGTTGCAGCGAGTCAACGCTCGCTCATTTCCTCCGCCAACACGTTCGTTTGTAAGTTCTGTTTCCCACCGTGTCCACCCACCCCGCCTCTATCCTCTCTCCCCCCGTCCCCCTCTTCACCTCTCCACCCTCCAATCCCACCCAAAATTCTGTTGCTAGAGTATCCGTGAGGACAGTTGTACATAAGTGTCGAGCTATCTCCTACCGGTGTCCTTACCATTGTTGCCCTGATTTAAATTGACAATCTTCCGCCAACACTCCGATCGCACGCTTCTGTTCTGCCTAGCCCGCTCCTCCTTCTGAACCGCCACACACACACACACATTCTTTTTTTTTCTTTTTTCTTTTTTTTTAATCACACCCACGCACACACAACGAATCTGCGCCTCCCCCGCTCCAAAGTTGTGTTCGGAGAGTCGGAAGACTTCTGTTATCGCATCAAACACTGTCGGTCCCACTGATTCGTTTGCGATGTATGCTTCTTGTGTAAAAATGTTCAACGAACAAAGTAAACATTCTACTCCTTATGATTTTCTTCTTTCTGGATTCCTCTAGCTGACATCATATACACAAAAAACTAAGCAGCTGCAGAAGCAGAAATGTGGTGAACACAATGCGAAAACGAGTTTTTTATTGGATTTTTTAGAAGTCTTTATTCAGGATGATGTGAACACAGTGAGCATTCACAGGAACAGGATCTGAATGACGAGAAGAATGGAGGAGTTCTTGAAATATTTTTCTGAGGAATTTCTTGAGTAATTTATTAGAAATACAACAATAGAAAAATATTTTATTTAGCTCTCAATTTGCAGTCACACTTTGCTGCGAATTCGTTTAATCAACTTGCTTCTCTAATCTGGGTCCTTGAAGTCATTTCCAAGAAAAAAGTGAACTTTTTAGAAGAAAAAAGATAATTGAATTCGGATTCCATCTTGGTGTGTTTGCTTAGTTCTGGATTTTGACGTTATCAAAAAATTGAACACAAATGACATCACGGAGAAATGAAATACGAAGGAAATTGACCTACAGGTATATTTTAATTAAATAACAAAGAAAATAAGGATGATCCTATAAAACTAAGGATTGGAGAAAGCAGACAGATACGAATGAATATGTATTGAATTATCGTGTATCTCAAATTCAGTAGAAACGAGGAAAATGAACTTAAAAAAATGAAATTTGACTCAAATCAAGAAATTAAATCAGTTTTAATTAAAATGTTTTTTTTTTTGGAATTTTACAATTTACCTCGAGGGGAATCAATTCAATAATGGTTGTAGGTAACACGTAACGATAACTTATTTTAAAATCTTCACAATATCACATAATAAATAAAAATATGATTATTGATTAATCGGGACTTGTTACTCTATAACAAGTTGGATCTCTTTTTGTGCTAATGGACGCAAAACTTGGTGAAAAAAATGGTGAAAAATGAATAATCTAATTCCAATTTTAAAAAATTCAAAAATTCTCGTGTTCTTGCACGACCGTTAGATTGGAATCCGACACCACAATGGTACGTTCGCAAACATTTACGAACGACTGAAGACCGCATCCACCAGGAATTCAACCAGTCACGCAATATTGCACCACTTGCACCATCAGATCGTTATGATTTGTGTATTTATCTCTTACCTACACAGTCTGTGCCCTTCTTGTTCTTTGTGCTAGATGTCCGTGAACGATTCGATAGTGTTTTTTGGCGCAAGAAGCCATAATTGATTGATTACATTGCACGGTATTCTTCCTTATTACGGTTAGATTCGTATCGATTGCAACAAGACAAATGAATAGCTGGGAGCATAGTGAAACACATGTTCGACATATTATCCGCCATGAAAAGGGTTGGGACAGGTCCCATTGACAATGAATTGTGTTTTAAGCCGATTTTTATTCTACAAATTTTCTGACTTAGACAAAATGTGTTTTCTTCTCTGGTGGTGTTGGTGGATGTGAAATAAATAAAAATGAATAAAAACAGTTTTTTTTTCTGGAAAAGACACAATATAGCTAGGTCCAAGGTTTGAGTTGTGATTCCTGATTATGATTCCTGATGATCAAATTCCTGTTTTCTTGCTTTAATTTGTAGATTATAAGAAGGGGACTCAAAAAAAAACTGGAATTAAAAAAATTGAAGAAAGGGAATCCAAGATAAAATAATCACTTTATACGAGCAATTACAAAACAAAAAAAATATTTCTAACTGATTTCTGCAGAAAAAAAAGAATAAAATTTGTGTGACTAAGAAAATTTTTTTGGCATAATTAAAATTCTTAATTAGACAGATGTTGGAAAAACATCAGTTTTTTCCCAACTTTTGTCCTGAACTTTAAATTCGCAAAACTCTTTAACCATCCAGCACGTAATTTTATGGTAATTGTCCTTTGGGACAAATATTATTCTGGAAGATTTAATACATATATGAAATCCTTAGCCTCTCCCTTTTTGATGCCGAATTGAAGAAAAGAAATGTGGATGGATTTTGAACATCACTTAAAGGCAATTTCGGGATTTTTTTCAGGAAAAGATAAGGTTAGGGACCGACTGCTATTCGAGCGGACGATAATCAATGAGGTTTCCCCGGCAGCCTATTCAAGTAAAACCAACGGGTACGTCGCTGAGGGAATGGACGCGTATACAAATGTGGCATGATAAGTTGTCTCGTAGGAAAGTTTGAACTTGAAAATGAGACCATTTTCCACGCTGTTTTTCAAGACGATTGGGAAGGAATTGGGCGTCATCATGTTTTTATTCATAATCTACATCCCTAACCCTATCTTTTCTTGGGGAGATTCCAACATCGTCAAACTCACTGTATGCCGTGCAGAACGTATACTTTTTGAGCTGATCCTTCGTCTCCGAATCAGGAGTTTTACAAAAAAAAAACAACAACAACAACCTCTAGAAAGATCTTATGATTTGGATGATTGATGTTGATGTTTTACATTATTTTAAAGATGTAGTTACAGTTTTAGATCTGCTATTGAATAGTTATGGCCTATAGATCACAACAACATTTTCCGAAGCCCAATGTCCATGGATTGGTTTTTATAAGGCTGCATCGGGCAATGACGTTACCTATGTTCTAGGATAATGAAAAATCCGACGCTGCCGCAAATGAATGGTAATGTACAGAGTTCTCGCTCAGGATGTTTTCAATACCGAGGAATCCTCTCAGATCTCAGAGATACAGTAGGATTAGAGCGATATGACTTGTGGCTGCGGCTACGTAAGCGGATACGCACGCTACACTCAGGTCAAAACGTCATGAAGCTCGGCACAGTTGCGTAAGCGGGTACGCTCAAAGCGGTGTGGTGGAGCGTAGCGGTTAAGGTTGAGGTGGGACCCTTGATTGCAACATTCATCGCTGCAGTTCGCCACGGTCCCGTCTAGGTCCCACCTAGGTCCCAATCGCCAGCTCTATCGCGCAGCTTCCAGCGCAGCCGAATTCGCAACTGCGTCGAGCTTCATGTCGTTTTGAACAGACTGGACTATAGCTCCAATGCTTCGGGAATTTTTGAGACGTACCAAGGCGACGTTTCGAGCGTTTCGAGGAACCCCTCACAAATTTTCATTCCATGTCCTTCTAATCCCACTGGACGTCATTTTCGTCTACATTTCTGTCTTTTGTTGATTTTTCTGGCATTGCACCCAGTATTTCATGTAATTTGTGCTGAAGACACCGGCTTAATTGAAGAGTAAGTGACAAAGAGTAGACAGAGAATGAAAAGAACTGTGAAAAGACGAAAAGACTGGTTGGTGAGTAACTTCAATGGAATTCCTGGGGGAAAAAAAGTTCGGTGTTCAGAGCGTTGGAGACCGCGACCTTAGGATACGGTTTCAGGGACATGAGAAATAACTGAATGGAAAATGGTGGAAAATGTTTTAGGGCAAGGATTCTACTGTACAGCTTCGGAAGGGATCTCCATCAAATTGCACCATAAACCATGTCATTTAAGCCAGGACGTAATTTCTGTCCTAAAACATGGATTTGCCCTCCTCTATCAATATCTTACTTTAAAATTAAGATTGAGAACTAATAAAGGAGGAGAAATTTGCTTTTTCGGGGAGACAAGTTGCACAGTTTATTTGCTTTTCTTAATTTTATTTTTTAAATTTATTTATATGCTGTTCCAAGGTGCGTCAATAATACCAAACATTTTCCATAATTAGTTTTGAAACGATCCTTGATACAGGCCCAGATTCCACCAAATAAAACGTTTGAAGGATCTTAAAGGCATCGCCCCACGAATCTGGGCGGATTTTAGGTGGAGAGTTCCTCTGCGGGGTCGTAAATTATGGAGAGGATGGTGATTCCGTCCATTTCTTCCTAACTGCCGTAAAAAGTGGCCCGGAAGATGCAGCGCGTGCACAAGGCTGGCGCGCTCCAATCGAACTTGTTGTAGAAAATAGCGCCCCAGAACGCTCGAAGCCGTATCTTCCGAGCCGTTTTTTACGGGAATTAGGAAGAAATGGACAGAATCACCCTCCTCTCCATAATCTACAATCCCGTATACGAATACTCCACCTGAAACTCGTACCACCTCACATTCGTGGGGTGATGTCTTTAAATAATAAACACATAATAAGAAAAATCACAAGTATGTCTAAGAAGCTGCTCTAGCAGTGGGACTATAGCCAGCTCGAACTGTGCTTCGAATCGAGTGGATGTCCCATGGCGCTTTTTTGAAACTAACGGCTAATAGCTTACGAAACTGCACAACAATTCAGGTCGTTTTGACACGACTGTCCCTGGAGGGCCTTTCCGATAATCACAGAGCTGTAAAAAAAAACAGAGTGGATAATGTGTCTGGCGTTAAACGATCCGCTTGGGATGCGACAACGCGTTCACCTCAATTCAGAATCGTTTGAGGTTTAGGAACGCGTGTCTAGTCTATACAATAACAGTCAGGGGCTATCCATATTCTAGGGTTATCTATCCAAGGGCTGTATCAAGTCAGTGTCTTTATCCTCCCAGACAAGTCTAGTATCAATTTATCGACCCCGGAGTGATGAAATGCTTGGTCTGGACCAGAGCGGTTTCGAACCATCGATCGATCGAGCAGTGAGAGGGGAATCTCTTATCGACTGCACCACAACCGCCTTTCCAATATTAGTAGTGTCGTTAAATTGCAGTTGATTTGAAATTCTATGCACTTATAGCTGGATATTTTACTTTACTATTATTTATTTTACCTTACTTATTTTACTTTATTTTACTTCACTTCATTAAATGAGTTTCCTGCTACAAATATATTTAGGTGAATCGCTTTTTTCGCTTCCCTTAGGATGAAACGAGCTCCTCTGTTTTTATCAACCCACAAGAAATCGATAACGATTCGTAAATGATCGCTATTACTGTGTCGTTATGTTGTTGTTTATGTTGTTTGTTTGTTACTACTAGTCTTCAGACAGTCCATAAAAAACTTAAGAAAAGAAAAACAACTAAACCATAAAAAACGAAACCACCCTATGATTCCCATTCCCGTTCAAGCTCGGCCATCAATGACGCAATACCTTCTTTTTAAGAACAACATTTCAGGAAACTGACCTAATATGGAAATCTCATGACAAATATAATATTTTGGTTATAAAATAGAAATATGATTAGTTGGTGCGAGCTTTCTCGAACCTATGGAGCGGTGCTGGCAATCAGTCATGTGGGATTTCCGTTGGGAAACACAATCCATTCGACTTCCAGGAAAAGTTTAGAGATTTTGAAATCGATTCGATTCGATTTTAGCGAAAATATCCTTGATTGTAGTAAAAATAGCGAAGGGCTGGAAACTTCTTCTAATTATTTAAAGAATATATTTTATTAATATTAATATTATTGTTAAAAATTATCATTGTTATTAAAAATATTTAAAGAAAATATTTTATTAATATTAATATGATTATTAAAAATAAATTATTGAAAATTATCATTGTTATTAAAAATATTAAAAAAAAGGATTTCTGCAGAATCTTCTGCATATTTCTTAAATTATCATTATTATTAAAAAATATTTAGAAAAAAAAGATTTCTGCAGAATTTTCTGTAGATTTCTAGTGCAAATTCTTCACAATTGGAAACTTTTTGTTTATTGTTCTATATTTACTCTTTGACATGGAACGAAAATCTGCACTGATTCATCGTTGCAAATAGTTCTTGGATGTGTCGTTGACAAAAACGTGCAGATTTGAATGTTACATATTTCCCGACAAAAGTTTTGCAGGCTATAAGCATTCTAGCATGATTGGCACAAATGTGCAGTTTACATTTGTATTCCGGAATGCGTTGCATCGGAGACATTCATGAAAAATGCAGACATTTCGTTTTTTTTTTTCTTTTTCGGGATTAACAACATGTTTTCGCGATTGTGACAAGCTGTTTCACTCACAACAACATGCACACTTATCAGCTCAAAACGCTTCTCAGTGTGTATGTTGTTGCGACATCCATAGAAATGCTGGAAAAATATTTTCGGTGCACAACTTCACGCTCTTCATTTCATTCTTAAAAGATAGGGTCGGAAGAAGGGGTCGAAGGGAGAAATAGGGGAAGTTGACTAGAAAACAGAAAAAAAAACTGGAAAATAGAATTTCTCAAATTACTTATTCGAAAAACTCTTAAGTGATAAAACCGAAAAGACAGTGAGGTAATCTGACATCTAATGTCAATCGTGCGCTCTGAAAATAGGTCGGCAAAGAAACTAAAACTAAAATAAAATTTTTCAAAAAAGAATCAAAAATTTAACCCCCTTTCACAAAGCCTCTTTTTTTGAACTTTTCCCGGAATAAGTAGCTCTTATAGTGATTAAAGGAACCAAAAAAAAGACTAAGTGAGTGGTTATCCACAAAAGATACCTTTCCTTTCGAATACAACACGGTATCCAGAATCTACTACTCTATTAAATTTTAAACTATTAAATTCCTCTAATACTTCTCTAGTGTCTGATTCGATTTACTACTGGATGAGCAAAGAAAATATAGGGGGAATAAGTTGATGTAATTTTATTCGAGGTGGGAGTAGCGGAATCGGTAAGAGATTCCGCTGTGACTGCGCGGTCGATCGATGGTTCGAGATCGCCCTGGTGCCAACCAAGCCCTTCATCCTTCCGAGGTAAATTGGTACCAGACTTGTCTGGAAGGATTAAAATACGGACTTGGTAAAATAAAAATAATATTAAAAAAAAACAAAAGTAATATAAAAATACTTGATAAAATAAAAATAAGTGTAATAAAATACAAATCGGCTAGTCATTGTATAGGCTAGACATGCGTCCGTAAACCTCAGACGGTTCTGAATTGAAGTGCCAAGCAGATTGAATAACGCCAGACACTTCATCCTTATCCTAATATGATTTGACCTATCTTAAGAGTTTAACATTATAAACCACATCTGATCACACCACATCTGATCTTAAAACTCGAAAAATTCGTGGAGAGCTGCCCAGCTGGTTGAAATCGTATCTCCAAGAATGGCGCATGGCTGTAAATGTCCATAACACTTATTTCGCGCATTACAAATGGGATTTTCGCTGAGCAGCGTACTCTCTCACCTCATTTTCTTCTGGCGTACACCGTAGACTCTCGCCGGTATCTGAAAACCCCATCCTGACATGAAGTTTCAAATATTCGCAGACATCAATATAATGAGCAAATCTTCGCCTCAGAACGGTTTCTCTAGAGATCCACAGAATGGAATCATGCTCAGGAAAATGGGATTTACCTTTGAATCTTTCCAAAATTACAGTTCTGCGTTCTTCGGATCCCCTATTTATGCGACAACCATTCAATATCAAGACCATTTCGCGGATATTGGAGCAACAAATGGCAAATCGTTCGATTTCTTCATTCATTTTGACTTGGTCACCAAAAAAGTCTCTAATCCCTTTTATCATATCGAGGAATGTCCACGGTAAAAACCCTGACCAGTTGGTATTTTATTATATTACAGAACATACTTTTTGCCACATCTAGAATATGCGACACCAATCTGGAGTACTTTCTTAGAGAAGGATATCGAAAACTTGGAAAAAGTAAACACATTCTAACAGGCTGGTCTAATATGGATGCTTTTTCAAACAGGGTTACCCTGAAACTTTTCCTTCTTGTAAAACATGACTTAGCGTTCTAAATTCAAAGAGTTAAAGGTACAAATAAACAGTTAACGATCCAGGGTCTTGGGTTTTCGTATCTTTACGAATTTAGGTTAAGCTAAAGGCAAGTAAGTATTGAATTTGAACAAGAAGCGAGACAACAGGTAGTTTTATTTGCATTATTCTAAACTCGAACGAAAACTTTTCTCAACTATGTTCCACTCGTTCATTTATTGAACGAAATATTAATTTAATTTCCATTAAAGTTAATGTCTAGTCTAAACTAAAGATGTTCAAGAAAAAGCCATTCAAAGTTTCTTTATTTTAGAAGCCATGAGCAAGTTAGTTCTCTAACAACGACCATACTAAGAATTGTGTTGATCCGTGTTTTTAGCTCAGAATTTTTCTTGAAGTTTCTACTTACTTACACTTGATCCTTATGCTCTCTCAGTATCGGTTAAAAACGTACAAAAATAGCAGTTAGTGCAACTGGGCACTTGAAGAGCTCCACCCCAGAATCAGAATCTTTTGCCCAGAATCTCTGACGGACTCGTCTGTTCTGAGTTAAGTTGGTCACCCAACACCTGGTATCCGTTGTTCTACTCCACTGTTGTGGGATTGGGAAAGGATCTTGCTTGAGCATTTTTCATTTTCTATAGCAGCAGAATGACTTTTCAACATAATACACAATGTGCTAAAAAGGGCCGGTGTTGCTGCGTAAAATTAATACTCCAGTAAGCTCAGAGAACATGTATACAACTGTGTAAGGAATGAGGAGATTTCAAATTGTTTCTGGGATCTTCTGTGCTCGTGCGTAGCCGTAAGGCGCAAACAAATACAATCTCACTTTCAAGTTTATGAAGTTCCGCTGAGAAGTTATAAAAGAGGACCTCAAGGAGAGAAAAAGAGAGAAGAGAAATACTGTTTGATGCTGCAGTGTCTACAATGAACGTTCACCGAGTCTGTTTCGTTGAGACTTCGCCATTCATGAGATGAAAGCCAACTTCAGGGGTCCAGTAGAGCAAAAGGTACATTGATGAGGATAGAAAAGGGCATCCGGTTTTTTTTTTCGGAAAAGCTGTTGATTTAGAATTGTATGAGATCCGACAAGAGCAAATCGGAGCACTTAAAGAGCTACCGTCAGTTCTCAGTGGTAACAGATCGGCAAGACTCTTCCCCACGTTACATTACATGTTTGAAATCCCAATTTTTTATTAGCTGGCTTCTTAGTTTTTCTGACGACACGCATAGCCTTTATAATTTCATAGTTCTTTAATCACAAATTGATAACCATCCGCCGATGTATTCGCCCTGAGTGTCCATCACAGTGTTCCATCTATGTGGAAGGATTGGAATTTCCTGTGACCAGAAGCTGAGAGGCTGAAACTCGAAGAACAACTCAACAGCGGATTTGAAGTCAATGAAAGAGTTGAACAGTTTTTGCTTCGGGAAACAAGTGATGGACTGATGGAGCTGGGACTGAGGAATATGGTGGATGAGTGGACCGTTTCTTAAAGGCATCACTCCACGAATCTGTGGTGGTACGGATTTCTGGTGGATTATTCGTGTACGGGATGGTAGATTATGGAGAGAAGGGTGATTTCGTCCATTTCTTCCTAATTGCCGTAGAAAACGGCCCGGAAGATACGGTTTCGAGCGTTCCGGCGCACTATATTCCACAATGAGTTCGATTGGAGCGCGCCAGCCTTGTGCACGCGCCGCATCTTCCGGGCCGTTTTTTTACGGCAATTAGGAAGAAATGAACGAAATCATCCTCCTCTCCATAATTTACGACTCCGTATAGGCATAACCCACCTAAAATCTGTACCATCCCAGATTCATGGGGTGATGCCTTTAAGTCAGTGTTTTCACCCTCCCAGACAAATGTCGTACCAATTTTTTGACCCCGGAGGGATGAAATACTTGGTTGGCAATATGGCGGTTTCGATCGTTCAGCGGAACCTCTTACCGGCTGCGTTACATCTGCCCTCAAAAAATATTCCTATATTATTATTTGATGATGTTTGGAGACATTAAAAGTAACTCGCATGATTTCTTAATATGACTGCATGTGAAAACTGCAAAACGCAGCCACTTCCCTTTTTCTGCTAAACAGAAAGCTGTACTGGATTATGGTAACCTCTAAGTGATCCCTAGGAAACTTTTCACCAAAATATTGAGCCAGAACATTTACAACATCCATTCGATTCCATCGAGTGGCGCCCCCGCTTCGCCCTCGCTTCTTGCCGTCGACCTATGACGTTTTACCAATCCTTTACGTCTGTCCTGATTATAGGGATATCACTTTAAAGACCTATTCCTCTCTTGTAAACATATTTGTCAATGTTCGTCTGCCTAAATATTCAGCCAATTTCGGCCTCACGTTGACATTTGCATTTCCGCTTGATATCATATGACTCACATGCAATTTAGCACAATTGATGACATCGTTAAACGAAAGTTCAATGCAGTCATGCATAAAAATTCAATGTGTGCTAAAGAAAATGGTGAAAAGGCAAATTATGTACACATGCACACCGTATTCGAACCATATTTCCCACGGTAGTCGTAAATAAAGACAGCAATAACACGGTGGTACTGGAGAGCATGGTAGCTCTTCGAAAGAGTCAAACACTTTGCGAAAAACTTTTCTAGTTTTTCAAAAAAGTGTGGACTACGTGTGCAGAGAGCTAGAGGCTACAAATTCCAGAGGTGTGAGGAAATCCCAAAATATTTCCTTGTTTTTTTTTTACTCTTCGGCTAACAATTTTTCATAGGATACACTTCCCTAATTCTCGTGGTCGAATTCTGGAGACCAAACTGGGGCCACCACTCAGTCTCCGTTGTCTTTATGAAGCATGATTGGGTTATACTTTTTTGACTCGAGATATCTTCAGGAAGATGCGCGTGTAGTGTAGCGATTAGAGGCTCCGCTTCCTGCACGATCGATTGGAGGTTCGAATCCGTCCAAGGGCCGACCAAACCTTTCATTCCTCCGGGGTCGATAAATTGGTACCAGACTTGTCTGGGAGGATAAAAACACTGACTTGACACATCGGCTAGGTCCCACAAATCATTCTATAGGCCAGTTACACGTTCGTAAACCTCAAACGATTCTGAATTGAAGTGAACGTGGGGGCGCATCCCAAGCGGATTGATTAGCGCCAGAGATTTTATACTTTATCCTTATCAAATTAGGTGTTTGATATCAACTCGATATATATGGCTGTAAACTAAGAGTTCGCAATAATCAACACATTTGATACACCACGTCAGATTCGTGGTATACAGCCTTTGACGCCGCTAGGCCGTTGAGAGAAATCAAAAAAAGTTCCAAATGGTAACCTCTGAGGAGTTACATTGAATCTGTATTGAACACAGTTTTTAATGACGAGGAATAGTAAATTAAACAATTAAATACATGCCGTGTGTTTTACGAGATTCTAATTTTGTCTTCACCATCAGACAAAGTTCAGAACAGTTCCTGAAATAAATATCACTTCTTCGTTGTTCGAAAAATAGAGACTGAGTCTGTTTGAAAATAACATCAATAATTACAGCCAGAAAAAAAATTGCAACAACAAGAATGAGATCCCGTGACTCACAATGAACGTAAAAAATTGCGAAGGTAAAATTGAAAGCTTGGGAAATTTGAACACATTTGAGGACTAATATACAAGAAAGGAATGAAAAGTGATCCCTATCAGTATGGAGAGTTCATTCCGAGTTTCGTGTCAAAACCGAGTTTCGTCCGTCGCTGTTCGCGAGCAAAACTGCGAATCGTACGTAGTTTTAGTAGTTCGTTTACTGTGAAGATGACTGCGATCCACAGTGCAATGGCTGAGACCGAAAAAAGAGACAAAGCCTCGTGCAACGGCACTCCGGACGCATAGGAGAATAGAATCTGTAGTAAATTCAAATCAATACACATCTAATTAAGAATCTCTCTAATCGAAGACCTGTGATCCCAGACACACAACACAGGAGGCAGTCCATGGAAGGCAGAAGAACGGCTTATCGTTCCAAATTGAGCTCAGAGGGTACACCCATGCTGAGGACAACACGCACAGCGAGAGAGCTAGCTGTATATGTGAAATCGAAAAAAAAGCAAAAAAAAAAATTCACAACAAAGTGATCACTTACATGAAACCCAACAATGTGCCTGATAGCCATGGTCGAGAGAGGAACTTCTGACATCCGATCGGTTGCAACCGAGCAAACCACATCCGAGAAGGAACACGCTACTGTCGCATTACTCACTAACTGTAAAAGTTTTAACTGTATTTTCTGTCTGTAGGTCCATTAATAGGGTAATATGCCAAGACTGACCAAGAAAAAAAATACAACGACTAGATAGAGTGAAGTAGGAAGAAATCCAACAAGGAAATTAATAACTGCCCATGAAATGCTCTGCCGCTGCACGTCTGTGGACTTCTGAAAATGGAGTTCAAAATTCTCTCACAATCCTTTAGAGTGATCTTGGGCAGCTTAAAGATACGTCGAATCGAGAGCTTATGTCAGATAAAATGTAGGTACCTCCACGAACTACTTCTAAACCTTTTGCTGTGTCAAAGATAGTTTCTATAGAAACTATATAAAGTTTTTTTAAAAATTAAAAAAAGATCTTTAAATTAAAAAAAAACATCTTGAAAGACTGCAGGAGAAAAATGTAGTGGTAAATCACTTCAATCTTTTTTATTGAGAGACAAAGATGCATCAGATAATTCCTACTTAAACATTTCTTAAACATCCCAGCACAAATATGTACGGAACCTAAATTTGTTTAAATGCTAACAGCAAGTTCCTGTCCCTCTTTAAAGCAAACTTTATATCTTCTCCACTAGTTACAGTACACTAAGCGGTTTCAAGTCCAGGTGATTTTGTGAGCAATTAAGTTTGAAAGTAATAAGGATGAAGGAAAACGCTTTATTCAGGAGGTCCACTTTTGTGTTAACACGATAGCTGGAAGAGTTTTCCGGAGCGATTTTTCGATTCTGCTCTTGGAAAAACGCTTCACGATACTGCGATTTACTGAGGTGTGCGCTAATGACAGGAATGGTAATCAATCAATCTAAAATTTCCTGGGTAACTTTGCATGTGTACTATGAGAGAACGCAAAGTAAAATTCTCAGAAAAAAAGGAACAACAAAATACCACATGCTTCCAAGTGTACGGGAAATCTAACCACATTTTTCTCATCGAACTAGTTAGCGTAATGGAAAAACGCAGTTTGAAGCGAACTTTTCGGTAAACTTGGGATCAAAAGATGAAGAAGAACGGAATTTCTTTAAGCACATAGTTAAAAGCTAATGGAAATTAGTGCCACATAAAATTTTCATGTTCTGCCTGGCAGAAAAGTTGACCCTTAAATGTTTATGAAGCTGTGTTGGTCATCTTCGGCTCGTTGTAAGTTATTACTGGAAGATTCTTCATGAAGGATAAAGTGTCAGGCGTTTATCAATCCGCTTGGGATCCGCCACCACGTTTACTGCAGTTCAGAACCTTTTGAGGTTTACGAACGTGCAACTGGCCTATACAATGACTTGCGGTGGCTAGCCGATGTGTCAAGACAGTGTTTTTATCCTCCCAGACAATTTTTGTACTAAACTATAGACTTCGGAGGGATGAAGGACCCAATTGGCACCAGGGCGGTCGATCAGTCGATCATGCAGTCCAGCGAAACCTTTTACCGACCGCGCTACTCCATCTCTTCAGGAAGAGTACAAGAATATAACTCATGAGAGTGGATGAGCTTTTGGATAGAGGAATGAAAAGAAATACACAAAGTGAAACAAACCTTGGACGAAATGCGAATCACATTAGTCTTTGGATGAAACGGTGTGAAGACTGATCCTACAGTAAGACAAGGCAATTGCACGAAGACAGTGAGGAATATCTGTAAAATATCACCTTAAGCAGATCCTTGTTGATGCAGGAACAGGAATTTCAATTTACGTCTAATATAGGTCTAATACACAAATACCAGCAACAGACATACTTAAAGGTATCACCTCACGAATCTGACGTGGTATGGATTTCCGATGGCTAAAGACTATACGGGATCGTAGATTGCAGAAACGGGTGGGATAATGCTCACTTCTTCCTGATTGCCGTAAAAAACGGTCCGGAATATGCGTCGCGTGCAAAAGGGTGGCGCGCTACAATAGAACTAATCGTAGAAAACAGCGTCGTCCCGGAACGCTCGAAGTTCTATTGGAGCGCGCCACCCTTGTGAACGCCCCGCATCTTCCGGGCCGTTTTTTGCGGCGATTACGAAGAAATGGTGGGATCCCACCCGATTCTGCAATCTACGATCCCGCGTATAGTCTTTGGCTATCGGAAATCCACACCACGTCAGAATCGGGGGGAGGGGGTATGCCTTTAAAAAATAAAGGAGAGTGTCTGCTGTTGTTAACTACTACAGAAAGAAAAAAGCAACAACTAGAAAGAATGAAAATTACCTGATCGTAATCAAATAGTAGTGGCAGGAACGATATGATAGTAAACAGAAGAGACAACGACAACATACAGGAGGCGAATAGGTGGAATGACAGTGAACCTCGAACTGAAGCCAAACGATGGCGACACGCAACAATGAGGCGAGGAATCACGGCCACCTGAAACAAAGGATGACCAACATGAAGTAAGCAATCAACTACAGTCGAGAGGTTCAATTCGTACCCTGTCGTATGCCAATCGGAAATCGCTAGCTGTGCTCATAAGACGATCAGCAATCTCTTTGATTTGTCTCCAGTCAGAGGCAGGATCCACACAACAGCTCCAATCTCCCACCGGCATCACACTCATTGATACATCCGCCTGTGTGATTGCAATTTACTCTTTGCAGATGTATTCACTGCACTATTTTCACCTTCAAACCTTACGTTAAATGATACCTTAAATTTATACCTAACCTGACCTTTTTTCCTTTTCTTTCCGCATACTCCGCAGACGTTAAGTACGTATAGTAACAGAATAAGATACGCCACAGTACTTTTCTGGTCCTTTTTTGAGATCGATCCGTTTGGTCTCAAAAAAAGACCAGAAAAGTATTATGGGCAGGTGTAGTGTACCGGTTAGAGGTTCCGCTTCCTGCGCGATCGATCGGAGGTTCGAATCCACCCTAGTGCTCACCAAGCCTTTCGTCCCTCCGGGGTCCGGATAAATTGGTACCAAACTTGTCTGGGAGGATAAAAGCACTGACTTGACACATCGGCTAGCCCCCGCAAATCATTGTATAGGCCACTTACACGTTCGTAAACCTCAAACGATTCTAATTTCGTCATGTGATTATATCGCTTTACAGTCCACTTCGCGTTACGGTATTGCGTATCTTCGAAAAGAATACCATTTCATTCTAACGAATTGAGGAATAAATTAAGTTTGTGAGCGCTTTTTTCACACCTACAAAAGCACATAAAAATAAAAAATGTAGCCAGAATGTCACATATGATTTGATGGAAAATTTTTCGCTCTATATTTTTGACAGACGCAGTATTAGAATTTTTGAATCTTGTTGATTCTTGTTTTTTTAACCAATAAAATGAAGTGTCAGATGGTCAAAATTGAACATTTTCGACAGCATTTACTTTTTTGCAGTTGAGACGATAAGGCCGCTGAACGTGAAACTGATGTTGTATGTATACGGAGAGGGAGCAATGCCTGAAGATACTTGCAGCCCAGTCCCCCACTGGTCGATCGACTGTCACTAGTCAAGGAAAAATTGGTTTTCTTCCAATTTTCGAATAAAAAAAAACTGATGCGAAATAATCACCACTATACCCTCCTTTTTCTTTTGTTTTTGCCATCATTCCCAACATCTTTCACCTATCATCAAATAAATCTTTTGTAATCTTTTGTATGCTCCATATTGTTTTTCATCATATTTTTTCTTCTTAGCGTTTTCTTTTCCTTCTCACACGCCTGATCGTTCATGAACTTCACACAGCACAAATCTCAAGAGAAAATCTACCTGCAGGAAAACGTTTGTATTTGCTACCGAAAGCGAAGATCCGATAGCTAATACCAGCTCTCCATACTCCTGAAATTAGGGTTCTCCACAAGTGCAAAGAAGCGCATATCCAGTACAGTACCTGCATTATTTCAAGCATTTCCAAGTTGGCCTGTGGTGTACAATCGGTAATTAGACTAACGAGTAACGGTACGTTATCCACTTGTTCTAAATGAGGTCGCACTGCCGCAATTCCCGTTGGAAGTTGAGCCTTGTTTGGCATTACGGCAACCTGAACATCAAAGTCCTGGTTCTATTTCAACACTTCCTAATTTGACCGCTGAGGACAACGATCCACCTTCGGAGGAACTTGGCTTTGCTTTCTTATCATTGGAGAACTTTGGACGTAAGCGGATGAGTACTTCAGGTGGAGTTCCTGATCAGATCTTAAAACGTAGACTTTTAATGGAAGGACTACTAATTTGCTGCGTTATTGGACAAAAATACTGACCGCGAAATATTTTTGAAAGCCTTTCCAATAAGATTATCAACATTCGTTCTCCGATACACTGTAAATGAACAAAGATGATTGCAAAGTTTCCTTTTTTTGCCTAACCTGGATAAACTAGGAAACCGGACGATAACTGTGTAACAAAGATGTAAATGAGAATCGCTGGATTAAAAAAGATTATAAAAAAGATTTTTGAAAAAGAAATAAAGAAAGTAAGATGATAGAAATGTGAAATCGCTCGGATGTTTTGTTTGAGTTGATACGAGTTCGTTTCTATTACGAAACGAACATTAATTGTCGAAGAAAATTTGAAACATAAATTCCATTACGAAAAGAACAGAAACTGTTTAAAAACATAAATTCAAACAGAATTCTAGAGGTCTCCTCCCTAACAGAAGAATAGAAGCACTTGACAAGCAATTTCCAGCTCCATACCTTTCGAAAGAAAGAAATCTTTCAGCGTCCGGCCGTCATCGTCGCAAATTTCAGCCAACGAGACATGGCAGTTCCATCCAGCTTCAAGACCTGAACTCTCTATTAAATTGATAACTTGACAAAAAGAATATGGTAACAGGGGCCGACCTAGTTTTTCAGCAAACACACGACTTCTTAATTCGTTCTCACGCGAGAAGTATACAAAACGAACGCATAAACTTTCGAGTTGATCAACTAGTTGCACTGCTTGAGGCATCACCTGTACAAGGGACATAAAAGCAACAATTTTGGTAAATATATAAATATATATCTAGATAAAGAGCAAATAAAAGAAACCTCATACTGGGTTACGATCATTCCACACAAAATATGGTCAGTAAGATATCGCTGAATGACTTCATCCGAAGTCCTCAGACAGCCGGAATCAAAGAAAACATCCCGTTCTGAACTATCTGCAAACGGTGCATAAGAACTAAAGACGTTATTATAAAGCTTCAAAAAAACTGGAAACATAAATTACTAACCCAAGCTGTGGGTCCGTACCAAGGATTCACTTCTTGGCGGTTCACGTAGTAAGGGAACTTCAAAGTAGCAATCCTTGAACGCGTTGTCTACCGGTGCCCTGAGGGGACGGTAGGAAAGTGCAAGACAATAGCTGTAAAGAAAAAAAAACTATTCAGGCAAACAGAATTTCCGAATTTTGACAGAAACGCAAAGTACCCGGTCACCGAATGTCGCTGGTAGAAGTCGGCTGTTGTTTTATAGATACGTTCAGTTATTGGAACAAGTGACTTCCCATCCCAGACATGTGAGCACGCCTATAAGGAAATAAAACACTATTATACGTCACAAAGAGAAGCAATTCAAATATACTTAATTTCAGGTAAAATTAAAGTAAGTAGTAATAAGAAGATAAAAATCAGATTATCTATAGGATGACAAGGATGCAACGCTAAGGAAAAACGGAATTCCCTTGCTTTGAGTCGAAACAATTATAGCTGCCTAAGATTGTCCCCCCATGATATATGAAAGTCGGCCTCGGCCGATGCCTACTTCATAAATAGCAAATTCCTGGTCAAAATCCAGATTTAGGCTTTACCTTATTTTTTCTTTTTTTCAAAAGTACTGGCGCGTTGGAGCCCCAGTTATCTTCCAGAATCTTCAACACCGTTATTACAAAATGTTCTGTCACTAAGCCGAATTAGCTCTGAGGACGAGTTGAACCAAGTGAAACAACAGACGAAACACCTCGAAGTTGCCTATCTCTAGAAGTAAATCTAAAATTCAATTATTTCAGTTGATTAAGAATCGCAGCAGCACAATATTCCCTACTACCATGCCCCATTACAAAGGAATATGTGAATGCCGGTCACGAACATAATCTGCAGCTAAATATCACGAATATAAATACAATCTTTAAAAAATGTATTGTAAGTTATACGTACGTATAAGTAGTTATATGTAGTTATACGTAAGCGCACACTCATTTTACAACACCGTACCTCAAGGACAAGGTTAGCTGTCCCTTGACAGGATAGGTGATAGTACAGAGAACGGTCGTCAGCGCATACTGTACAGTATGCCATCTCTAGCGGTGTCTGATGTTTTGTGAGCCTGAAATTCAGAGTTCAGAAAATTTTCTTCCAAAAAAAAAACAGTATGTAACTAACCCTGGCAGTGGTGCTTCCCCCGGTCTCCTCTGATAGAAACAAAGCGTTTGCGAAATCTCTTGAGACTGTTTCTTAGAACGTTGCTTGAACCTTGAAACTTAAAACAAATAAAAAAGGGAATAATAAAATTGTACAGGTGGATAACTAATCAATACATATGAAAGTTACCCGATAAGCTGAGGGAACACACACGAACATCGACGGCATGCAGTTGCGATCGTTCGAGGAACTGTGGACGCGACAGCGGAGAGGTGGTCCAGAAACGGCGTAAACAATGAGTCGCAACGATTCAAGAGAAGACACTGACCGATAACCCTCAAACTGGAGTCGAATCGTGACCTGCAGCGAAGGAACTCAGAGAATGGAGCAAGTGGTTAACGTAACATCGTGCAATCAACGTTGTAATGCATAAATTTGTCATTAGTGCTCGGTAACTACAATTCTCTTAGAACAACACCCCTCTGTAAGATTAACACTTTTTATAGTCCTAAATCATCTTATGAACCAATCAAAAGAATTTTGGCGAACGAACAACTGCACATAGGAGAGGCGTAGTCCATTTCCATGCTAAATATACTGAGTCCACACACTTTCCAAAAAACGAAATTTTATCACCTTCCAAAAAACGAAATTTCATCACTTTCCAAAAAACGTCTTCGTAAGTGCAGTTAAATAGGGTGGTCCACATGAAGTGTGACGAGCTATGGAAAATCCAGGGACGCGGTGATCCCTTGAGCCAAAGAAATGGGTAAAGACTGGACATTCTTTCAAAATTGGACCCCAGCCCACGGTGCAAAGAAGACAGACTGGAGTGATGTGAGACTAATCTTCCAGATTTCTGGACGAAGGTTTGACCGATTGACCGTCAAAGTCGTCTGATCTCAATCTTTTGGATTTTGTTGCCTGGTCGATTCTAGAGCAAAAAGCTTTCTCTTTTGAGCACAAGTCACCGAATTCGCTGGAAAGAGTATTGGAGAAGGCATGAGAAATGATTGCACGCATCCTCAGAAATATTGAAGCCAAAGGCAGTTATTCTCTATGTGATGTGTGAGAACTTACGTAGAATTTCCTGACTACTGAATAGAAGAAAATATTTCTTATTTGGGTTTATTGCTGCAAAATTGTTGGTAGTTTTTTGTGTAACACTTCGTGTGGACCACTTTGTAGACAGATAGACATTATTTCCTTTTTCAGAACTTTCAATTCAACAAAATTCTATCAGATGTACATTCCACAAATCCTTTAAAATCTGCCAATGAACACACCAGTTCAGATCGTCAAAATCAACACTCCAAGAACCATCAAGGTGTAGCTCCGAACTTAAGTCCATGATTTCGAGATTGAGGTTTTCTTTCGATTGCTCTGAAAACCAGATATAAGAGGATCGGATTATCTTAGATTCAGGATTGATACAGGATCTCTCCCAGAATCTTCCACAATGAACTGAATCATAACGTCATCACATACAGTGTATTTGGTTCACACTCACCGTCATAACTTGGTCGGAAAAAAATCACTTTATCAAGACAGGGATTCATCGGAGATAGTAGGCCTTTCTTGTCAAAAAACGATGTACCAGTAAGGCTTCCAAGCAGTGTTACGAAGTCTTTCATTGAATTCACTGCAATGAGCGGAATGATGAGGCAACAATCACATAAAAACAACATTGTTTCCATTTTCTCGAGCTTTATTCGTCCATCTTTTCAAACAACGTCAGCATTTTATCGAAGTTTCCAATCGTTTTCTTTGTTTTGTTACTGGCTACAAAATATTTCCTTTCTCGCTTTCCCTACTCTACACCTAATAATTCGCTAAAAATTCGCTAATAATTCTTCTAAACGATGAATGAAGCCAGGTGGCACTAAATTTGAGCCGCTGATGAGCATTAGAAAGAATAGCATCTGAAGCCAGAGTGACGTAGAAGTACGAACAATCAGCCAGCTTTTTCTGAAATTTCCGCTGGATCCACCTTCTGCCGTGCTTTCAAACAGACATAACTTCACCCAATCGCGGTGAAGTTTTGAAAATCAAAAATCCGCGTAAATGACAAAAAATTGCTCCACTTTCATTACCCTCATTTGAAAACGGAAAATGAATAACTTAACTACTGAAATTATTGCAACAAGAGTAGGACGTAGTCCATCTTTTTTATTGATTTTTTTTTGAGTCTTCACGTGTTAGACATTTTATTCCCCTGGACAATGAACAAAATTCTTTTACAAATTCATCATAAACAGTGTTAATTTTATAGTCATTCATATTTCTTAAAGAAGAAACTAAATATCTACATTGGTAGTTGCAACAACGTCCAAAAATCGACATGGATAATCTAGCTGGACTTACCTTCAGAAGTGCGAAGCTCATTCCGAACAGCCGCATTGCCCCTAAAAATTAATCTTGCAATAAATTAATGGAAAAATAGAATATCATTTCAAAGTCTTTGCAAAAAAAAACGCATATTGGCAATAATTAGCATATATTTTGCTAGCAAAATTAACAAATGATCTCGACAACCCCGAAATGTAGCTCTGCTTCTGTTGAGAGAACAGTAGAAGATGGACATTTTGAATAGTATTACTCTAGTTAATCTAGAAATGCAGAAATCACCCATTTCTCTATTTTTCTTGTAATCTGATTATCCTAACTATCAAAGTAAGCTCTTAGCACATCGATTTAAAGCTGCTTACCATTTTCCCACAAAGATCGCAACTTTTAAGGAATCGAGTGGATGTTGCGAATGTTCTGGCTCAATATTTTGGTGAAAAATTTTCTAGGGATCACTCAGAGGTTACCATAAATCACTAAAGTTTTCTGTTTATCAGACAAAGGGAGGCGGCGTTTTGCAGTTTTCACACGCAGTCATAAGAAAGAAATCATGAATTAAGAAAAATTAATAAAATTATTAATGAAAAAATTAAAATCAAATTAAGAAATCATGCTAGTTGCTTTTAATGTCTCCTAACAACATCAAATAATATAATAGGAATATTTTTTTAGGGCAGATGTAACGTATTCGGTAAGAGATTCCGCTGAACGTTCGAAACCGCCATAATACCGACCAAGTATTTCATCCCTCCGGGGTCAAAAAATTGGTGCGAGATTTGTCTGGGAGGGTGAAAACACTGACTTAAAGGTATCATCCCACCACGAATTTGAGATGGTACGGATTTTAGGTGGAGTATTGGTATACGGGGTCGTAGATTATGGAGAGGAGGGTGATTCCGTCCATTTCTTCTTAATTGTCGTTAAAAAAAACGGCCCAGAAGATGCGGCGCATGCAAGAGGCTGGCGCGCTCAAATCGAAGCCGTTGTAGAAAATAGCGCGCCGGAATGCTCGAAGCCGTAATTACGATTCCGTATAGGCGTAGGCATAAAACATCTGGAACCCGCACCACCCCAGATTCGTGAGGTGATGCCTTTAATGCATAGACTAGCCCCGAGCAAGTCATTGTATGGGCTGGAGAGATACTTTACACTTCACTTTAATAATTTTTAAATGCCTCTGTTTGAGCATAATTTATTTACTAAACTTTAACAACCTCTAGATCTTTAGTGGAAGTGAAGGAGAAGATTTAGAATACTAGACCAGGTTAACAATCGCAGATCAGCAACTCTGCCGCCGGAAACCAAGATTAAATGGGTTGGATATATGACAGGAGGATTGTTCTACTGAAAACCGCCGGCTAAGGGCTGTAACCATGTGTGCTAAGTTCCAGAGACTATACATAGAACACAAAGACATCCAAACGAACAAAACAAAACTTATAGAAAAATACTGCTTCTAATGATGTTCCACTTATAAATCTTATGATAGCAGAATCTTAACTCACCACTGTCGTATGAGCAAAAAAATAAAGAAGATCGTTGGTGTAACCAGTGGTAGTATTGTCAACGAGGGAATTGCAAAAATGAACCTAAAACTGCTGAGTTATTTTGTTTAAAATTACTGAGTGAAGATTACAAAGACCTTGTAGCAAACAGGGATTGGTTACCATCATGGAGAAATCGTGCCAAACAGGTAAGAGCACTTGTGCAGATGAGAACAGGTAGAAGCACCCGTTCACCTACTACATGTAAGCAGTAGTGAATCTGAAGCCAGCATCATTTTCAAAATTATGTATTAAAGATGGACATGTATAGATAAAATACTTTAGGAAAAAAGGAAGAGACAAAATGAAAATGTTAAGTATTTGAAAGCAAATGGCTATTGGTTCTCAGCAAGACAAAAATAACGAATAATCAATTACTGTGCTAGTGAAGATAGGACAAAGATAAATTCACAAACGTGGTGCTCCAACGGAGAAGGCTTCCAACAACTAGCCGCAACGGAATTCAAATGATCTACTAGTGGAGTGGAAGTGGCGACTGCCTGAAGAAGATAGTACGTTCGGCGTAAAATATGTCGCATCGGGGTAACGCATCGCATCCTCGGTGGAGGAGTGCACTGATCCTTCTCCACTGAGCGCAACAGGCTCCTCGTAGCTCTCTTCTCCATCTTTTCAGAGTCTTTTGTCTTTTTTACGTATAACAGTTTGTGAATAGGATTACGTAGTCTTTAAAAGTCCTTCTCCATTAGCTTTCCTGCTTTTTTTTTTTGCTCATACAGCACCTCTAAGATACACGTTTGCAAGATTTAATTCATATTCCGTCTTTTGTCGTCGTCGTGCACGAATAGCAGCCTTCATAGTTGTAATAATAAAAAAAAAACTTCATTTCGCTGGTTTGGTAGTTCTTTCGAAAGCCAGAACATCTCTTCAATGATTTCAGTTTAAAGGAATTAGGTTTCTCTCTCATCTTTCGCGGCTAGTGTTCTTCCAAGATGAAATTTTTCCTAACTTTTCAAAGCACAAATTATACATAGTTCTGCATAGAGATGGAGAAGAAAATCGATCTCTATGAATTAAAATCTCAGAGAAGCACTAATAACAAAACAAAGGACGAATCTGATGAGAAAGTACTTTTCTCGACTATTTCACATAAAAAAAGAACGAAAAGCTGTGGAAACCACGAAGGAAACAGCTCCGAGGAGCTCAAAAAGCTTCAGAAGGTGTTATTACGAACAGACGCGACGTGTCTTCGGTGCAGGCACCCACTGAGCTTTATCTACACTATGTGGAAAATGCAGGCCTCTTTCTTTTCTTGCTTTCGATAGTTTTTTATTACTATTTTCAAATAATAATGCAGGAATAAGAATTAAAGAAACGCAACACAAATTTAACGACGCTACAATTTAACTATAAGTCCCTGACATACCTTGACAGCAGTGAGTGGTATCGATGCTCCTGTGAGTTTGTCGACCACAACTTTGCTCGACACACGATCGCCCTTCTTCAAAGTCTTTCCACTTTCAAGACGACAGTCACATGGTGCCATCTTAATTCGCTTCATTGTAGTAGATGTGGTTATGATTCGCAAATAGCTTCCTTAGGAAATTCCGTTTTAAGTGGAGGTGTTTAGACTTCGGTTCAAAACCACTCTCTCATTCTCTTTCGCTTTCTTATTCTTATGCAAGCTTTTTTTTTGAAACTAGGCTGAAATAAGTACTCCTATAAGTTTTGGAGTTTATTTAGTGGCATAAAGAAATCATTAAATCATCAAAATTATAAAAACATGCAAATATATATGCATACATTGATTGATCATATAGATGTTAGTCTCCGCGAGACTCTCAGCAGGAATCAGGGTGAACGGACAACCAACTGAACTTGTAGACGAGTTGTGTTATTTGGGCTGGATGCTGAGAAACCACGAATCTGGGGTGGTGCGGGTTTGGTGAGTTATGCCTATACGGAGTCGTAGATTATGGCGTAGACTACACACGGCTGGTGCGCTCCAATCGAACTTGTTGTAGAAAGTAGCGCACCGGAACGCTCGAAGCCGTATCTTCCGGACCGTTTTTTACGGCAAGGAAGATAATCGGAAGGAATCACCCTCCTCTCCATAATGTACTATCTCGTATAACAATACTCCACGTGAAATCCGTACCACCTCAGATTCGTGAGGTGATGCCTTTAACCACTTCAACAGAGTATTGATCAAGACGTGTCGGAATCACAGCAAATGAAAATCATTCCTGCACGATTATACTAGACTTGAAACCAGTTAGTTTCACAATACATTTTCAGTATCTCCTGTCACTTTAATCAAATGATCAGGGTTGAGAAGCATGTGATCTTATCGCAAACTTTGCATTTCTCACTTACGAGTACTGACTTGAGATGGTCTTAGTAGGAGAAGATCATTTTCCACAAGCAGTAGTCGTGGAACTGCTACAACGTTCCCGTCACGAAGTGCAGTCTGTGAGAGCATATCGTCGGACAATGGTTCGCCCAATGGAGCATATGACAAAGGCGAAGCGGAAAACTTGAAATTGAGAAGAAATTACAACAACACTATCAAGACATCTTTTCACAGAAACGTTTCTAAGTCACACGTTGCAAAAAACCCAAGCGGAACCCGAGGTTCCCCCCTCATCCTCTGTCCCTGTTTCCGTGACCGGACTACTAACCTTCACGGCATAGTCGAGAGCTCTCAAAACCATATGTTTCTTTATTTCTAAAGACTGCGCGTATTGTTTCCATTCAATATAATGTGCGAGGCACAGAAAAATAACATGAAATATGGCTAGTCCCAAAAGACCAATCGAAAGTCGATTTTCTCTAAAAGAAAAAGAAAAACGAAAGAAAAACATCTAAGATATAATTCCATCAAAGAATGGTGACTAAAGTAAAGTACTTACATGGTGACAGCTCCCACCATCAAAAATAGGGAAGAGATCAGAGAAACGCAGAAGAAATTCCAACATAATATCCTGTTTGTCGAACACCTGTATCCACCATATTCCCTTAAACGTTCTAAGATTTTAATATACGACCAATACACAGTGAAGACCAGAATATTAAAAAACATACTTTGAATTCTTCCAAGCGACAACATTAGCTTTTCCATGTTTTACTAAACGGAGCAAAGCTTCTTCCGTAGAAAGACCTTTGGAGAAAAGAAGATGATAATCATCTTCCATGCAATACTGAAATATCAATTTAAAAAAAACACTATTTCACCAAAAAAAAGGATAGAAATCATGACACCAAGATAAATATGAGATAGTTCTTATGGTGACACTTGGGAACCTAGGAAGAGTTGCTTAAAAACGCAATGTCGGATATAAACTCTCCTTTTTTTCCACACCAGCATGACTATCATTCCCAGGAAATGAAAGTGCTGCCAATTCGTGAAAACTTCAATTTATGGTGAAAAAATGCAGAATTTGTATTTTTACTGGAGATGAAGGATCGCAGACAAAAACTTACCCCAACTGCAGAGTTTTGCGATAGTTCTTATGTTAGTACTCAGGTTAGAAGTATCGTTGAACTCTGTGCGGGAAAACATTCGTCTAACTCCGTTGGGATACAGTTAAAGGCAACGTTAGGGGTAACTTTTTTTTTGTCAGGAATCCCTTCATCTCCAGTAAGTAAGAGGACAGAAGTCCCTACTATTCTGTTTCTTTTTTTCCCCTTCTTTCTCTTTGCTTTTCTCCTCTTTCTGCTTCTGTCTGCCTTAAAGCCGGTGACTTGATTGAAAAGATCCGCACTAGGGCTTTGGGGTATTCCAGCTTACACAGCTTACTATGTATTTAGCGATTAGTTTCACCTTCTTTGAATTGCGTAGACGATGCCACGGCAGACATACTTAAAGGCATCACCCCAGGAATCTGGAGGTCGTAGATGGTGGAGAAGAGACCGTTGCGCCCCGCCCCTCCTGCGATTGGTCTGAATGAGTTTTCGACAAATCGCAAGCGGGAGTGGGACGCAAAGGTTGCGCATTGCAACAGTCGTAAAAAAAACAGCGTTCGGGGTCGTCCGTTTACGTTGACACAGGGAGAGATCAACGGAATCACCCTCTTCTCCACAATCTACCACCCCGAATAGGGACCACCCGCCTGAAGTCAAGAGAGGAAGTGTTTCACCCAGGATCAAGCGTAACGATGGGACACGACCTCCTTACCGGTGAAAATACGGAATTATAAGGAACATTGCGCACAGGTCAAAGGCAGCAATAGGACCGTACAGGTTCGATTCTCAGCGCAACCAAATTTTTCTAAAAAAGGAAAATACATAGTATATTAATATTTATAGTTAAAGTGAATTCAATAACATTTGACAACAAAAAAACACACATAATATCTGAATAGTGTTAGGTTTATAAAAGATCGTTAATAACTTCGTGAGAAGACCACTTTGGAAAAAATATTAAGACCATGTTTCGTGGAAGAAAGGTTGCTCTACAGAATGCTTGGATTGCTATTAGGGATCATTGTTTTTTTTGTTTGGTATAGTAGACAGATGTGATACACAAATGGGAAAATTGGCACTTTTTCCGTCTGTGTCCCATCTAAATATTGTATTGTAAATATTCTAATAAGAACATACTTGGGAACAGTAAAATCTGGAATTTGATAGAGAAAATCCTTCTTTACAACATACTAAGAACCGTACAACTTTAAAAATACCTCTTCCGAGTTACTAGACATTATTTAAGATCTTTACATACTTATCCACGCTCGAACAGAAAGCAAAATTCTAGCAAGTTTTCCGATCCCAGAAAACGGCTCAATTGTTTAAGAACTATTCTCATATCTGAATAAAGTGTGAGGAAATCTCCTTACACAAAGTTTCTCTTTTCCAAGTAATCCGATTCCTTGAAAATTTAGACTGCAAAAATCTTCAAAGAAAAAACAACAGGAAATGTTCAGCTTTTACCGTCTAGATCCCAAGAAAAATGCAGGAAGTTCCACAGAATATTAATCTGAAATTTTTGTAAAAAAAAAATCCTTCTCTGAAAGATACGTCTAAAAGTGTGCTTCAAAGTGCTCTTCTCGCAAAATTATTAACTATCTTCTAAACTTAACAATGTTCACACAATCTGTGCATACTTAGTAAGTAAATGTTATTAAACTCATGGTTAAACTGTTGCAAAATATCTAATTGTGGGTTTTCAACTTTTTGGTCCAGGTCTAGGTTCCTTCGTTCGCGAAAATTTCGATGCATGAGGGGTTCAAAGCCTCAAGACTTTATTGTCGTCTTTGTGCAACATGTGTCCTGTTCTCTTTTTTTTCTTTTCTTTGAAGGCAGCATACCACGAATCTGAGGTGGTACGGATTTCACGTGGAGTATCCGTATACTGGGTCGTAGGTTGTGGAGACCAGGGTGGTTCCGCTCATCTCTCCCTGAATCACTGCAAGCAGCCGGCCCCTGAATGCTGTTTTGTACGATGCCTTCTATTGCAACGCGCCACCCTTGCACGCGTAGCGTCCCTCACTGCCTACTCCGAATTGATTTTCGACGAATCGCAGGGCGGAGGCGGCGCAAGAGGTGGAGCTTTGCAATAGATGGCGTCGTACAATACAGCATTGTGGAGGCGGCTGTTTACAGTTATGCATGGAGAGATGGGCGGAACTACCCCCGTCTCCATAATCTACGACCCCGTATACGGATACTCCATCTGAAATCCGCGCCACCTCAGATTTGTTGTATGCTACCTTTAAGATAATGTGCCTTTATCGACCTCCCTTCTTTGTCGTTCTCTCCTCCAATCCCCTTCCCTCTCTTGACGTCTTTTCTCCTCACTATCCGCGCACCTACAGTTCGCCAACCGTCAGAAGATGAACAGCATCCTTTCGCCAACCGTCCAAAAGTGGAAGGGGTCGAAGCACCAGCTTGACTATCCCAACTATGTTCGAGCGTGAACCATAACTCTTCTTTGTTTACCTTGATATCTGGATATCAAGGTATACATAGAAGAGTTCCCGACCCCTAGAGATCGATATGTTCTCATTTAATTGCTTTTTTTTTGGGGTAGATGTAGTTTGGGGGGGAGGAATCAATCGGGGTCCTAAGGCGTAAGCATTAGTCTTAGAGGATCTATGACATGTAAGCTTCAGTTACAAAGGGAAAAAAGTAAGTTAGAGCGTCGACAAATAAGGGTGCCACTGAATGATTCCACCCCTCAACTACATTTTCTCCCATCTTTTCTGTGTTGCGATTGCAAACGCATTATACAGATAAGACGGTATCTTATCGATGTAGCAAGGAATTCTTCTTCTGCGGCTCACCTCGAACACATTTTGATCAATTGCGGGCAGAACGTTTTATAATCGATTAATCACCGCTACAGGATCCCATCACAGCATGAAGAAGGAAAACAATATAAATTACAACAATTTGTTCAATGTATTGGCTGAGTCAAGAATCCAACATTCTTGAACGGATCCCAAAGTCCTGTCCCGGCATCTAGTAAGCTCCTAGCTGTTTGATCGCCTACTCACGACAGCTTAAAGTCACCGTCTCAGCACTCACGAATCTGAGGTGGTGAGATTTAGGAGGATAACACTATACGAGATGGGAACTAGGGAGGAGGTGATTCCGTCCATTTCTTGCTAATTGCTGTAAAAAAACGGCCCGGAATATGCGGCGCCGCACAAGACTTGCGCGCTCCAATCGAACATCTTGTACAAAATGGTGCGCCAAAACGAATGAAGCCGTATCTTCCGGGCCGTTTTTTACGGCAATTAGGAAGAAATGGACGGAATCACCCCCCTCTCCGTAGTCTCCCAAGATGTATACGAATACTCCACCTGAAATCTGCACCACCTCAGATTCGTGGGGTGATGCCTTTAAAGTCACCGTCTCAGCAGCTCAGCATTGCTTTTTTCTTCTAACGCCTAAGCATTAGTCTTAGAAGATCTATGACATGTAAACTTAAGTTACTAATAGAAAAAAAGTAAGTTAGAGCTTCGGGAAATAAGGGCGCCACCGAGTGCCCCCGCCCCATCGACATTTTCCGCCAGCTTAAATCACTAGTGAACATGTACAGTAGTTACACAGAAGACCTTATTCGCTCTGGAATAGATAGGAAAAACCAAAAGGAGCTTGCTAGTGCGGCAAAGTTGTTTTCTGGAAGAAAAGAGGGTAATAAAATGGGCGAAAAGAGAGTTAATTCCAAGCACTCAACACTGCCTTAATCGAACTGTTCTTCAGAGCGCTAAAAACGTTTTTAGAGCACAAAAATCGTCCTCAACTCTCAAATGCGGATTGGGGAGAAGCCATCTTTCAGGCGTTCTCTTTCAGTTTCGGTTTTTTTTTCTGGGTTGAAACTGCTACATGATATGACTTCACTATTCACCTTCAGTAGGCCTTATCGGAAAATTTGTAAGAGTTAAAGCATTAGTAGTTCCAGCTCTTTACCCTCTTTTTCTCTCCCTAGCTTTGGCCTACATCGGATGGATCCTCTAAGAACAATGCTCAGGCTTTAAGGCTCGAACTGACATAGCTATCCTCTTCCAATAAGCCTCTTTGGAGGATTTGGTGAAATTAAAGCATTAGTAGTTCCAGCCTCTATATTACTTTTTTCTTAGTTAAACAAAACAGCGGACACGAACGTCTGAGCGAAGAGAAAGTTTCGAATATTTGTGTGGTTTGGAAACTCATTACGAAGAACATCAGAAAACTGATGTGTTACACGTGTGAAGCGCCTAATTATCGGGAAATGTGGGCAAGCCAGTTTTTACATCTGAGAACAATTTCGATTAGAGCAGTGTTGAATGCGCATCCCTAACTCTCTGTTCGCCAATAGAATGAGCAAAAATGTTTTGGAAATGCTTTAAAAGAAGTAATGAAGAATATGAAGAATTGAAAGAATATGAAGAATGGTGGAAAGAAATGGAACGCTGGAAAGACTGCAACAAAAAGACGAACTTTGTGAACTTTGTCTATAAAGAGTGTCAAAGTCAGAGGAAGAAGGAAGTGGAACAAAAACCGGAACAACTAGACGGAAATCTCGAAAGTAAAAGAGCACAGCAAAGTCGAACAAACTCAGAAAAAAAATCTCTCTCTTTCACCGAGTTACGCCACATGACTCCCAAAAATCAGTTCACATTCGAGAAAAAAAAAAAACAGTACGTGAAGATTTTACACCGATTTCACATCTCAAACCAAAGCAACTAAAGAAGAACAAGTGATGAACAGCTTCCCGAGTTCGGAGCAAGTCTAGAGACAAGTGTTGACCAAAGCAAGGTGCTGAGTGTAGTCGAGTAACATTGCTCCCCACAAAAAGCCAATGAGAAAGGAAAAGATACAAACGATCATTGAAAGTAGATCAACAACAGTCTGAAGGAGAGATACGTCAACTAACTGACCAATGGAGCGAAAACATTGTGAAAATTTACTCCAAGCAACAAGAATAATACTCTACAAACAACAAGGATAAAGCTGACAATGCATCAAAGTTTGAATCCTATGAATGAAATGGACATTACTGAGAAGAATATAACCTCAAATGGGGTACTTAATTCAAAAAGACAAAGGCAGGGTTCTTATGACAATTCAAAACCAAGTCGAAATTTAAATAAAAATAAAAACGCATCACAATGGATCATCCTAAGGTCAGTAATGCTGAATAGTGTATATATAGTACGGCCAAGACGACATGAAGCACATACGCAATTGCGTACGCAGCATCTCTCGCAGCGTAGCGGCTACGAGCGTGGTGAAACGCTTGCTGGCATCACCCATCGCTGCAGTTTGCGACGGTCCCAGCTCGGTCCCACTGCTGCCTCCACTGCGCCGCTTCGGTCGAGTACGTAAATGCAAGGCAGCTAGACTCCTGATTCATGTCCTTTTGACCCGACTACAGAAGAGTCAAAATGACATGAAACACGTCGCAGTTGCGTAAGCGGTTGCGCTCGAAGCGGTGAGGTGGAGCGCAGCGGTTAGGATCGAGGTGGGCCCACTGCTGCGGTTCGCGATGCAACTGCACCGTGTTTCATGTCATTTTGACCCGGTTATAATATGAGAGGGACCTTCGACTGCCACTCATAAAAGACTGCACTCAAGTACACATTATAAAACTCGGGGAAAATGTGGTTGGCGGTACTCCACGGCGCTCTTCTTTCTGGAGGCTCTATCTCCTTTCTTCTCTTAGACGGTTTAGCCTAAATGTCATATAGTCGGCTTAAAATGGCATGAACCACGAGTGTAGTTGCGGTGCGTTTGCGTAGGCGTTCGAAACGGCGCGGTGGAGGCAGTTGTGTATGAGTGTTTCCGAAAACATCCGTTTGCGCCATATTGACGCAAATAAGATCATTTTAACTTATTTTAAGATTTTAATGTATCTTTTTCGCAGTTTGAGAACTGAAGCACATATTGGGATCAGATTCATGGTATTGCGGCTTCTCGCTATTATACTGAGATCAGTTCACAAAATTATTGGCTTTAAAAGATTTATTGGCCGAATGTGCTCAACCAAGCGGTTGCGATTAGCAACGCATTTCTTTCTTTGCTCACACACTTTCCTCACTTCTTCTTTTTCGTTCCCTCAGCAGCTTTAGCAGTAATATTCTGAAATTACAGAATAAACTACTCCCGTGCATAATTTTCATAGTTGTCTTCCTATCTACTCCTTGTAGGCTCACGCTCTTCCGTATGATGTTTATGCCAACGTTTATGAACGGTTAGGAACCTCTCCAGAAAGCTCAAAATGTTCAATTTTCCCATTAGATCCCACAAAAAAAACTGTACTTGCTAGAGATTGTATGGCATTACTGTAAGTGCACTAAGTCAGTAAGGTGAGTAACGATACACAATTCATGTGTCGAGCTAAAAATATACAAAAACAGTACGAATTCGTCTAATGTAATCATTTATCAACTGCTCGTGATTAAATCGAAAATAACAATCGCTTGAGCATCTCTTCTACCACGTTCGCACATATTTGCTTCGAAAATGATGGAGAAATGAAGAGAAACGAGAAAAACTGGTTCCCCACACGCCACCGAGGTGCTACTTTGACCACCGCGCGGAGATCGCACGCGGCGGAAAAGACGAAGTGACGGTTGGCCGGCGAGGAGGATCGGCGGGCCTTCATGGAGGTACGAAGCAGTTTTTATTTCCATCAGCTATACAATGGTTGATCCGCTGAGGAAAAAATCCAAGATTCTGAGGATCAGCTGATGCAACTAGCGCTATCCATCTTTCTCTTATTTTTTTCCTCAAGAAAATTAGAGGTGTTTCGAACTCAGTGATGAAGAGAGGCGATCGATTCTCGTCTCAACTTTTCCTCATCGCCACCCTGTGTGTTTATTCTGCCCCTGTTTTTCTGCTGATTCCATTCAACTGTACCTTTAACAATATGGATCAAATACGTGAATTTCAGGACATAAATCCAATGGGTATCCGCAAATATCCGCTTTTGAGAGGAATGACATGACAGGATGATAGAAAGAGATCCCTATCGAAGATAAAATAACCAAATTGTGAATTCAATCGGAGGAAAGTGTGATTCCAACACTCATACACGACTGTGTTCACGTTTTTTTATGGTGCACACTGGACGAGTTCTTCCCCGGAACATTGTTTATCTCGTCCATGGTTTGAGAATTCGAGCAGTTACATCATCATATGACATTGACATAGTTCATTCACGCTGCTTATTTTTCTGTGGATGAATAATTTTGGCATATATCCAGTTTGTTTCAGGTTCCTCCTCTCGAGTATGCCAGTTAAGGACTACGCTGAAATTTACTAGATTCACAGATTAGATATGTACTCCGCTCGTATTTTACCAGGTGCTTTTCGTATTTGTTTCAAAGGACCAGTTTCAGTGAGTTTTTGTTTCAAATGCTTTCATTTCTCCCAACAAGTGTTCACACTACTTACCTATATTAGTCACTAGATGCTACGTGAATGCTTTTGAGGACCCTTTTCTTTCACTTGTTCTTTAAGGAATAAATTACATTGAAAATAGCAAACTAACTGTTTGGGTGGGAGCAAAACTGTCAAATTCTCCTAAACTAAGTGGTAAGGGAAGAAATAGACAATTGGAGTAAACAGTTTTAGAAAAATGTATAGGTTAAGAGAGACTATCGAGCAAAATATTGGATTTGGCTTCTTCGTTAAAGGCATCAGTCCACGAATCTGAGGTGGTACGGATTTCAAGTGGAGTATTCGTATACGGGATAGTAGATTATGGAGAGGGGGGTGACTCCGTCCATTTCTCCCTAATTGCCGTAAAAAACGGCCCGGAAGATACGGCTTCGGGCGTTCTGGCGCACTATTTTCCACAAGGAGTTCGACGGGAGCGCGCCAGCCTTGTGCAGCGCCGCATCTTCCGGGCCGTTTTTTACGGCAATTAGGAAGAAATGGGCGGAATCACCTCCCTCTCCTTAGTCTACGATCCCGTATACGATTACTCCACCTGAAATCCGTACCACATCAGATTCGTGGGGTGATGCCTTTAAGCTGTTTCTGAGATTGACGCCCCTTTGTCCCATTCAGCCATGCTATAGAACACCTCTACAATCGTTTTTCTCCTCTTTTCCATATTCCTATTTGAAATGAGGAACTATCTATCCTAAAACAATTTTCCTTTCAGATACGACAAATATCCACTGTTGCGAAGTCGATAGAGTCACGTTTTCCACGGAGCTTGTTTAAGAATAGTGTTAGTTAACCTCGTTATGATATCCCAAGATAGTAGAGGATAATGTTATGAGTTTTTTTTAGAGAGGTGTTATAAAAGTAATCACAAGAACATGTTTTCATCCGGGTGCAAGTACGCTGGTGCCGATGCAGGTGATGATTTGGTTTTCTCACTTTTTTTTTACTAAATTTAATTTTGGGTTGATGAAGATAAAAAAGTGTGCTCTAGTCGGACCGCGGGGCTAACCTAGTCTCAAGTCGACTCAATTAAAGCGCAGCTGCTCGTGCAATTGCACCACAAATCAGAGCGTCCTAACCCCTCTATATCTGAAGCTGCTTCTCAGTAAGATCGTAAGATCTTTGTGATCATACATGCGATAGTCGGAGCCCGTGTTCCAACCCCCTTAATTTTTGGACGGTTGGGGAAGGGGCCTTCATCACTGGAGCTGCATCACATCACATGAACTAAACCCCCTTCACCTGAGGTGGTGGTAATATTAACCAATTATTAAGCATACAAGTCATTGTAGCATTGCCACATAGTAATTACAAATGTAAGCAATATTCTTATATTTGTTTTCTCTGTTTGCTTATCTGGTTAATCTCACAGAGTGTTTCACTTTGGTTTTTTTTTTCAAATAGTATTTCCTCTTGCTTCGTTCGCTGATATACCAGCTTAGCTTAGATTACAGTTTTTAGTTTGGGAAAGTGACCGGGGCTCATATTCGTATTCCTTGGTACTTTTTTTATTCTTTATCCTCATTTTAAAGTGATTTTCGGTGCAAACATTCAATTCGTTGAACATTTCTGTTATTTTTCAGGCCAATGCTCAGCTCAGCGGATGGCAAGTTATTCGACATTTGATGGAGTTTGTTTGGCCTAAAGGAAATGGAGCAATTAAAAGAAGAGTGCTTGTTGCTCTTTGCCTCCTTGTCGGAGCTAAAGTTAGTCTCCAACTTATCCATTCGACTTTTTCGACATATTTGACGTCAATCACATTATATACAGCTAGCAAACGTTTCCGTGCCGTTTCTGTACCGTGACGTCATTAACTTTTATAACGAGAAGACGCCTACATTTTTACAACTCACATTTGACACAGTGCCAAATGCGTTACTGACAGTTGGGGTGTGCTTAATCATCGCATGTGAGTTAATTGTTTTCAAATATGTTCAAACTTATGTTCGTAAACGTTTTCTAAACTAGCAACTTTGCAGATGGGTTGGCGCGGGTTTCCTCGGCCTTGATGAATGAGCTGCGGAACGCCGTTTTCGCTAAAGTTGCCCAGAATTCTGTTAGGCAAATCGCCAGAAACATCTTTCTTCACTTGCACTCTCTTGACCTCTCGTTTCACTTAAACCGCCAGACCGGTGCACTTTCCAAAGCGATTGGTAAGTATTTTCCGGTAATTGTTATCGCTTTAATTGGTACAAATTTGATTTGAAGGTGTAGATCCTTCCAGTATAATCGAAAGTACAGAGGAAAGTTTTAAAAAGAAGGCTGAAATATTGCTTTGCTTTTTTAGTACTTTTTTGTCCTGATTCCCACCACGCTTATTTTAAATGTTTTTTAAATCTTCTTCTTTGTTGTTATGGCCATTATTACGGAGACAGTATAGTCGAGTCCAGACGACGTGAAACTGGCTTTAGTTGCGTAAGCAGCTGCCCTCGAGGCGATGCCGTGGAGCGTAGCGGTCAGGATCGAGGGAGACCCTTGGTAGCACTTCTCATCACCGCAGTTAGCGATGGTCCCTCCCTGATCCTGACCACTTGTTTCACCGCCCCGCTTACGCAATTGCGCTGAGCTTCTTGATGTTTTGACCCGACTGTACCTTCAATTACAAGCTTTCAATAAAATACCCGTCTGAGCACGTTTGTTACTAGAAATAAGTAGAAGAGTCTTTTGAAGGTTTTGAAGCAATGTCGACAACTCCGGTTTTGAAGAGTTTCAAAGTAGTTTTTAGTGACGCTGTTTTCTACATATGCTTATATTGTGCATGGAATATGAAAATGTCTCAAAAATTTAGGCTCTAGTCTTACTTCTGTCTCTCATCTTCAAAATCCAAATGCACTTTTAAGTGTTTCCATATCTCAGACATCAATTTAGCAGTTTTCTGTTGCGCTTGACTTTTTTTCTGTTTTTGATTCAACGAAACGATACATGCTTTACAGACCGTGGAACAAGAGGTATGAGTTTTGTACTGTCATCGTTGGTGTTTAACATCATTCCTACTGCTGTAGAGATTGCAATGGTGGGAAGTTTCTCCTACTTTGTCTACTTTGATTACTTCATGGAGCATTTCCCTAGGTATCAGCAATTTTTTGCGGATCGCTGGGTGCGGAATTCGCTTATATGACCTTGGGTAGTGTTGGAATGTATGCAACAGCAACCTTGGCAATCACACAGTACGTTGTTTGAATTCATGTTACTACTTCTTTTTGCCATTTTTTCCTTTACAGATGGCGTACTAAGTTTCGTCATGAGATGAATCAGGCAGACAATGACGCTGGCAATAAAGCAATTGACTCGCTTATCAATTATGAAACGGTGAAGGTGCTGTCTTTGTTCCTTTTTCTGTAATGAGTATCTGCAATGCATGTAGATTCTTATTATAAATTCATGCTTTTCCAGTTCTTCAATAATGAGAAATTTGAAGCTGACCGCTATGATTTTTTCCTAAAGAAATTCGAGCATGCTTCGCTGAAAACAACTTCATCTCTCGCTCTTCTAAACTTCACCCAGAACGCCATATTCTCCGCCGGTCTTATTGGAGTAATGTATCTAGCAGCGCACAAGATTTCTAGTGGTAAGTTAGATTTTTACTTCTGCTTCGTATCGGGCATCCCAGTTGACCTACAATTTTTCAGGTGAAGCCACTGTTGGTGACCTTGTCCTTGCGAATACGCTGCTTTTTCAACTTTCGATACCATTAAACTTCCTTGGTACATTGGAAATTACTTTTCTTTTCCTATCCTTCCTTACTGAGTGTATTTATTTTTTTCAAGGATCTGTTTATCGTGAAGTTCGACAAGGTCTCGTAGACATGAACACCATGTTTTCGCTTCTCACGTTGAAGTCAAAAATTAATGAACGACCCAATGCCAAAGATTTAGTCGTAAAAGGAAACGACATCACCATCAGTGTAAGTGAAAATTTTGCTTTTTTTGTTATAAGTTCATATTAGTTTTAATCTGTTGGATTCTTTCTAGATAGAAAATATACACTTTGGATACTTGCCAGAAAAGCCAATTCTAAACGGGTTAACAATGATAATTCCAGCTGGGAAAAAGGTTGCAGTGGTCGGAGGGTCTGGATCAGGGTAAAGTAAAGCCTCTTTGCGTTTGTGTCCGTTACGTGAAGATGTGTTGTAGAAATGGCTTCCATAACTTAAACATTCCCACTGCAGAAAATCAACACTTGTCCGTTTGCTCTACCGATTATATGATGCGGATAGTGGCCTCATCCGTATTAATGGAACTGATATCCACGACCTAACCCTGAATTCTCTCAGAAAAACGATATCAGTCGTACCACAGGTGAATATAATTTGTATAGCTTTGCTGCATTTTATGCAAATAATGTGATCTGTCCGTTATTTTTTCGTTTTCTTTTTAAATCAGACTTCTTGAATAAGTTCATTCAGAATAGATGTTTTTGGTAGAAATTCTGGTCAGATTTGTTAATCCTTTCTTCTTTGCTTTTTTTTGGTTTCCTTCCTTATTGTTGTTTTTACGTTTGTCATGTTATTTTAGACCTTGTTCATACAGTTGGGTCAAAATGACCTGAAGCTTGGTGTATTGCGCAAACGGTTGCTCTAGAGATGGGATCTTCGGTTGTTCTAATCGCATTGGTAGACGAGCACTAACACGTCGCTTTGATTGCAACCGTTTACGCAATTGCGCCAGAATTCAGTTCGTTTTGACCTTCCGTCTTTTCGCGGTCGCAATTTTGGGTTTTAGTTGATTTCTTTCAAAAAGAACGCATTTTTGAGCATCAGAGATGATCAGAAAGGACAAAGGATAAAGTGCACACCATTGATCAATTCCTACGGAGTTGCCCTTGTGCATTCGACTTTAATTCAGTGTCGTTTGAAGTTTATGAACGCTAGAGTTTTTGTAGTCTTACAATGACTTGCGGCGGCGAGCCGATGTGCCATCGATCATTTTCCCCCGGAGATACTTCCCACGAATAGCAGATTTGTGGTGACGGTTATGTATAACTTTAAACAGAGTCAAGCTTACGTTGGGATTTTCCCAGCAGGGTGGTGCTTAGTTCTACCATTTGTGTCCTATCTAAATTTCAAAAAAAAAAAAAAACCGAAAACTGAGGGGGGGGAGTAGTTCGAATACTACTTCGAACATTTTCTAAAGCAAAGCCAATATTCACAGAGCAATTCTTGGATTCTGCGTCCTCCTTTTCATCGCTTTTTTCACTAACCATGAGAACTTAGCTATCGCTCCACACACTGGCTTATATACACTGTTACAGGATTCTGTGCTTTTCCATGATACAATCTTCTACAACCTTGCTTATGGCAATCCAGCAGCAAGTCGCAGTGAAGTTATGGATGCTTCTAGATTAGCCGATCTTCACTATTCAGTAGAAAGAATGCCAGAGGTAAAGACCAGTTTTTGTACTAAATCATTTCACCAGCCATTCCATGACAAGAGGTTTAGGGTTACGACACCATCGTAGGTGAACGCGGCTTGAAATTGTCTGGAGGAGAAAAACAACGTGTTGCTATCGCTCGAGCAATCCTTAAGGTCTGTATTTGGTAGCTTTCCTCCACAATCAGATAGCTTTTATATACGATTTTCTTTAAGAATTCTCCGTTAATTGTTTACGATGAAGCGACCTCTTCTTTGGATGCAATAACAGAAGCCAACATCATGCGTGCTTTAAAAGAAGCTGTGCAACAAAGGTTGTTACTTTTTAGCAGACTACTATTATCTCGATGTTAATTTCCATAGTTTATACAGGACTTCCTTATTCATTGCACATCGTCTTGCTACTATTGTGGACGCAGACATAATTTATGTTCTGGACCATGGTCGCGTTGTAGAGAGCGGTTCACATGCACAATTAATTGCCAAAGGAGGACTTTATGCTCAACTCTGGAGCAGTCAAAATCGTCTGGGAACGGCTGTGCCGGTAATTTTCACACGACTAGCTCCATTATCTTTCATTTTGCTCTGTCCTTCTTTTTTCCAGCCAAAAGAAGAAAAGAAGCATGACGACGTACAAATACTTGAGTTGGATCTCGACAAATGCTGTGGCAGTTCAAACTGTAATCGTTAACATGTAGGAAATGTTCGTTTTAATTCCGAGAGAAGTGACATTTTTGTGTATTTGTTATTGTTGATTTTGCGGTTCAGATTAGTAGTTGCCAGGGTAAGAGTCAGCACGTTTAGTTGTCTCTCATTTTTGCCGATGTCTGTTCACTCCTTCCTTCTTGCTTTATGCCAATGTTTTGTTTGAAAGCAACGTATTTCCAATTCTTCGCAGATGATTGTCTTCCCAGAGTATATTTCAACTTAGTACATTTATAGAGTGTTCACTTAACCGAGTGATAAAGAGAGCTCATATCGATTGTCGATTAGATTGTTTAGACCGTATGAATGATGAAGCTGTTTTGTTTTTACTTAACCGTTGCTCTGCGGTTTTGATATCTCCGGCTGTTTACTTGTCGTCGTAATTGATTTGTGTGAATTTTTTTTTTCAGAAGCAGAATTGATGTCAGGCTGTTTCGATCAAATCAGCTGCAACTGCAGCCTTGATTTGGACGGAAAAAGAAACGCTATTGCATCAGTTACTGCAGCTGCACTTTTCTCAGTAGCATGGTGGCTTATGATTGACACTTCGGCGGTTTATGGGAAGGTATTTCTTATGCTCTTTTCAGGTGGTCAATTGAAAAAAAAACATTAATCTTCCTAAATTTGTGGTTATAAGTGTATTTATGCGTACTGTAGTGTACTTAAGAGCAACTGGGGGAATTTCCGATGTTGTTTTCTTTGCACTAGTAGATAAGTAACGATAAACACCAGCTGTAGTTTTCGATAGTGGCAGCCGAAATGCAAAGCTTTTGTGCAAAGTACAAATCTTGCAATAACAAACCTAGCTGTACGAGATGAAAGCGCTGTTGTAAAGAGTTGTTCCATTGAATAATCGCACAGCTAATCCACTTTACACACTTTTCTCCATCATTTCCGTGACTGAAATAGCATGGCTCATCGGGGAAATTGAGGTCTCTTGTTCCTGAGTTTGTAATTGATGTTTCGGATCTTTACTGCCATAGTTCAAAAATAGGTGCTTGACACAGCCTAGTAATGGAAAGATGCCAACATCGAAAATTTCTGCGAAGCTGATCTTAAGAGTACATCGGCAATGGTTTTGTTCGAAAACCTGATAGAAATGAAAGAGCTCGTTATATGTGTCTCTGCATAATCTGTTTGGGTTAAGGCTGACTGGAACAACGTGTACTACATAATCACTGTAGGTAGTACTGTAGCAATGTTCATGGTTAATGCTGTGTCGAACAGTCAGGTGCGTGGTGAAAGTCTCCACGAAGGACTGCTGGGCACTAAAGGTATGTAGTTCTATCATGTTAACAATGGCTGGTTCCTTTCTCAACTCGTTTTTTAAGGGTCGCGTCTATGGCTGATGGCAGCGTTTGTGTTATCGTTTGCATCTTTAGTCGCTGCTACCTGGATCCTCTTCAGTGACTATGTTCTTCTGACTGGCGATCACCCTGTATGGCCGGGTGTTGCACTTTTTCTCACAAATTTCATAATATTTGCTTCTTCATGTGTATACAAATTCGGTCGTACTGAAGAAATGTGGGGATGAACGTCTGCAATGTTCACTTTATATTTATTTCCACAACTCGAGTTTTCAATTGGCCATTCCTCATCCATCATGTATTTTACTTGTTTTTTTTTATTTGTGCGTTCGTGTAATTTGTAGAAAGATATTTCCATAGTACTCATTTCTGTTTTGGTAGAGGCCTTATCTTTGCCTGAGTAGTGTGGTCGCAAAATAACACTGGAATAGTATTATTATTCTGCAGGGCATAGCGTGGGCTGTAACAATTCATAACGTCCGAAAGCCGTTGCAGGTACAGATGACTACTTAGTTTTGTGATCTGATCGCCAAATAGATGAGTAGCAGTGATCGTTGGTATTCCGAGGAACCAATGTTGCAAATAAGTTTTTTTTTTCTTGTGCATGTCAAGAGAACCCTCACCTGAAGTGTTGGCCCTTCCCGTCTTCTCTCGTCTTTTTTTTTTTTTTGGAATACTCGGGAACGGTGTGTGGTGAACGATTAAGAGACTTTTACATTGCGAACAAATGAAGTAGATGTGGAATATGAAAGTGTTAGTCTAAGTTAGCCTCATTTGATATCATCCACTGGACATTTGTCTTTTCATCAAGAGAATCAAAATCACGTAGAGTTGTGCAAGTCATGGATGAGATCTCACGCGTGAAAATCGTATTACATGTCACATATTACATTTCATTTCGATACATCATAAACAAAACAGTAAATAGAATTGTGATGAAGAAAAAAATGAAGCAAGTGTCAACGTATTTCTCACAAGGCTAGAATATTAATATTTGGCACGAAGTTCGTTAATGATGCAATGTAATGTACAACTCCCCTTCGTCTTAAGTTTCAACAAAGATCCGAGGGAAAATGCTGCCGACTAAATGTACCGTCCGCATCGTATACCGGTTGTTGAGGTTGATAGGGCATTCGTATTACTCCAACACCGCCACCAAGACGGCTGAAAAATCCTTTGTTTTCTTAGTGCAAAAGTCGATCGAGGATATGATTACGTACCGGTAGTTCATGCAACCATGATGTCTCCATTGATTTGCTTCTGGGTCGAAAACCTCGGCAGTTTTCAAATAGGTTGTGCCGTCAAATCCACCAACGGCGTACATACGTTCATTTACAACGGCGAGCCCAACCTATAAAAACCAATACAGGGAAAGTGAACTACTGTACATTCAATTCCACCCACCCCTGACCGCCTATTGTTCATAGCCACAACTGCAGTCCACTCATTTGTCACCGGATTATATTTCTCGGCAGAGCTCAGTTCACAGGAATCATCTCGACCTCCTACTGCGTACAAAAGACCGTCAAAAACTGCAGAACCTAGGTGTTTTCTTCTTGTCGACATTGGTCGTACCACATCCCACTTTCCAACACGTGGATCAAGCCTGGAAGTTGTAGTCACTCTCAGCAAAATTTACTACTTACTATCACTTCATATTGCATTGGTCGAAATTTTGCTCTTCTGCTGCTGCAGCTAAGGCAAAAATTCGATAGTATTCTCAGCAACACTCATTTGAGTAGTTACAATAGACATCACTCCATCAGTTAACCATTCCAGTTTCAAACAAGTAACAAGTACACGAAGATTACTTGCCGTTCCACTGTATTTAGAGGAGACTGGCCATCTGATCCTCCTACCGCATACAGACATCCATTCAGCACAGAAACAGATACTCCTAATCGGCGAGTTCCCATAGGTGCTACACAGGTCCATTCATTCCGTCGAGCATCATAACTGCAGAGTATTCTAACTAGATGGGAACTAGATTATTCACATAAATAGATATAGCTGTACCGTTCAACAACGTCAAGGCAATTGATACCGTCCTGGCCTCCGACAGCGTACAGAAAACCATCGAGAACAGCGACACCAACTGATGTCCGACATGTTGACGTTGGAGCAACATCACATGACCACTGATTGGTTGCAGGGTCGAATCTGTATGACAGAAAATATGAACATCTGCAGACGGCAAAGGTATACACAACAGATGGAGGCAAAAACAACACTTTTGAAGTAAGAGTCTTATAGAATCACATCAGTACAATTTCGATGAAACCCCAAATTTAACGAAAGTGCTAACAAGTCCGCACCAACAATGCTTCGGCAACAAATCACTTTTAAAGCGCCTTTCCGTCGTTGTAATTTCATAATTACCTCATATTGTATGCTAGAAACGTACCGCTCAATACTGTTCAAGTAAGTTTGTCCATCATGGCCACCAACAGCATATAACAAATTGTCCACCACGGCAACGCCTACACCACATCTACAAAAATGACGGAATTAAAATGCACGACATGTTCCTCTGGAATCGCCGTACCTTCGCTTACTCATTGGAGCCACACACTGCCATACAGGAATTGCTTTTCCGGGATCAAGACGCTCTACCGAGGCTATGGCATCTCCACTGCACCATCCGCCCACTTAAATGCAAGACACCACTTTCGTGTTCACCGTTTCATGGGGAAAACAAGCAAACACACCAGCATACAGCACTTCTCCAAATTTGATAGGTTTTCTTGGTCGAGTCCGAGGCCCTTGCATGTTTGCCCGTTCCAGTGGTAAAAGCAAGTAGTTCTAAATAAAAAAAAGATGAAAAATAGGAAAACATACCATTACATTCAATATGGATACAAAAAAAAAATAGAAAAGAAAATAGAAAGAACCATAAATATGTGAATGTATTAAAAGTGTTCTGCCAAACCTTCGCTTCGTCCACAAGATCACGGCATGCAGCATCAGCTTTTACCAATGCATCTTCACTAACGGTGCTAACGAGAAATTTCGGATGACATAACGGAAGCCGCACATGTTCCAGCAACTAAACTGAGATGTCGTGGTTTGAAAAAAAAAATAAATAGTAGAAATAAGAAAGGAAAACACTCAAAGAACACCTTAGATAGATACTGCTTTCGCGACGATAAGTCAAATCGAACCCATTGCACTACAGCAGCAAAGACCTGGACAATAAGTATATCTAGTAACGAACAGAACTAGCGCAAACAAAACGCATTGAAAGTGTGATTAAAAACCTACCTGTTCCTCTGAACGGACATGAAGTTCTTCACTTGAGATAAGATCCACCAATTGATTCACCGGCAGAAGATGAAACTCTTCAGTTCCAACAACATCCTACAGAAATTGTTACTCACATTTCTTCAAAGAGATTCGCGTGAAAGTTGATATCCCCCACAATTAGTTCTTAGTGGCTTCATGATAGGTTTGAAGTTTTCTATGATTTTATTCTTTAAAAGTTTAATTGTTTTCTTTCAAATTTTTCTTCTTGGTGGTTTTTTGGAATGGTTATTCTCGGAGGCAAGATGCGATGAATGGAATGTCCGCAGGTTTCTTTTGTTTCTACAGTTTTTGTAGATCAAGAATGAATGTAAAACGAGAGGAATTTTCCAAACCATCACAATAACAAAGGAGAATGAAATTTATGACCTCTTGGAGGCCAAGTGCCGAACGATTCAGCTACGTTACAAAAAAGATTTCTCTCATAGTATATTCTTTTACTGAAGAAAAAAAAACCTGCACATGACTTTGGAAAACAAAAGGTTTAATTTTTAGTTAACTTTAGTAATTCTGATCGAGCAAAAATCACTGGTGCAAAAAAAAAACAGACGGAATGTAAATGTGTGAGAGGTCCACTTAATATCAATTAAGAAATGGATCACCTGAAAATTATGCAAAGTGTACTTGTCTGCACTTCGTAGTAGTTCTCGACATGCATGAGTATCTGCAAAGGCCCGAATGCCTAAGCAGTTAGATGGATCTAATTGTTTTTTCAGGAACTCGCAGCACACTTCCTGAATCATAATCATGCTCTTCTGGAAAGATAACCCTGACAAAAAAAAAAACAATAAAAATCTGCACCTGCACTTCGTTCAATTGTAGTAGACATGCGGCCGGAAGGATGCTTTGAACGTTAACATCTGTGATTTTTATTTCACCAGAGTAACAAAAATTGACTAGTGCATCCAACGTGTGAGCATCCATGTCGACCATTTCAATCTCCTCTGCAACGAATTGTAGGAAATCGGCCATGCTTTACCTCTTCATTTTGAGTATTTCGGGACAAGAAATGCCAACACAGTGTCTTACCCTCTTTGATACCCATCTGCGCTCTGGGACCTTTCTTTTATGTTTCCTATGCATAAGCATAAATAAATTTCAAGAAGAAAAAAAAACCAAAAATCTTTAGGGACTCGGAAAATTTCTTGCAGTAAAAAGGACAATTAAAGTAATTTACTTATTGCCGTACTGCAACCAGCCCAACAGATGCTGTTTTCCTTCTGAACGGGCTTAATACTAGAGATCTAAGGCATCCAATCAGCATTGCGCAAAAGTCCAACAAGAGTGCTTTTCGAAAATGTTCCATAGAATCTTTTGATGAAGATAATACTAGCTACAGCTCCTTCCTCATGATTTTATTCAGCCTCAGCACAACCAAACATCCAGAGAAATACTGAGAGGAAAGTAACATTCGCTCAATTAAGAATTTTAGGGCGAAATTCTAATAATTGATGGAAGTAATACAATTGACTTAAATAATCTAATATGATTCATTTCAACTCTACTTGTTTCTTTGCTCGTTCCTCTTTTCTTATGACAGATCATCTCACAATCAAAATTCACTTGATTTCAGCTCCATCAAGCTAGGCTAATAGGTTGCCAATTGAACAAAGCGGAACATTCTCTACACCTTTTGCATTCTGCACTTATTCGAAAAGTTAGAACCACCGAAGGTGATCTTCAGATTTCTGTTGTGGATGGAGGGCACCGAATGAGCCACAATAAGCTTAGAAAAGAACAAAAGACATAATGAGAACCAGTACGCGTAAAGCATAAAAAACCTCTGGCAGGGGGTAAAGAACGCTGGAAATGAGAGTAGGAACAACAACGGAAAACAAAGTATTGATAAATTTGCAACAGTTTTTCATCTCGAAAAAAAATTACAAAAACAATTCTCATTGAACCAGCCAAAATTGGTCGGTCGATGTTTGATCACGATCTTTAAATTCAAATTTCCCAGTTTTCAAGCACGAAAACAAACGACGAGCGGTATTTTCACGAAATGACTCCTTTTTCATAAACAGCACAAGTCTCAGCCTGGCAGTGGCCTTATCGTTAATGAGAAAATGAGATAAAAATTCAAATAGTAAACACTCATTTCAATTATCTAAAATATAAGAATTAAAAAAAAACTTCAAAAAAAAAATCAAAACTTCAGTTCTGTAAATCGAGAAATTCTCCATCAAAAAGTATATGACGTTCTGCCACTATTTTTATTTTTACGTGGGTTCCCAAGTTTGAAAAAAACAACCATGAATCATTTCCCAATCCAAAAATTCTAGTCACAGTCATAGTGAAATCTTTTTTTCCGCCGACATCATCGCTATCATTATCGATTGCTGTCCTTTCGATCGGAAGGGGGAATCAGCAAGCGCGTAATGCTTCTGGATTACACAACAGACTCCGTACGTTTGGTTTTTATTCCAAAAGAGAACTTACGTAAACGGCTTTCTGCCATTTCTCCCGTAAACATTGCCTTGAAATAGTTCGAGCATGCAGTCAAGACAAGTCGATGAGCATTGATTCGGGTTCCCTTGAAAATGAGTTATTACACTGAAGATCCGAAACAAATATACTGTAATAGGAGACCAGACTAAAACGCTAGAGAGAGTGTGAACACTGAATAATTGTATCAGGTTTTGCTGAATGATAACCGAAATAAAAACAGCATAACCGTTTCAGTCCACTGAGCTTTATTACGGTAGCTAAACTTAAGATTTACACTTACTAGACGTATCTTACAAGAAACAAGCTTGGAGTTACGAATGAGAATGAAGCGAATGGGACTCCTACATAATTAGCTTGTTTTCGGATCACAACTACCTAAGCTGTAGCGCAATTGCGTAGAAGGGCGCTCTTACGGTGGATCCTTCGCTAGTGGCAATTGGGCTGCGGAACTGAGCGAAAATCCCGTAAGAGACTGGTAATACGTCACATTCAGAAGGCAAAATAAAGTTATTTTTTGACAGTTAATATACTTATAATGTAATAACAACAAAGCCTGACTGTAGAGCAAAATAAGCGTTGCGGACGACCTTATCACTGGGCAATATAATAGATCGAAGCGAAATTGTTCTATGTGCTCCCTGTTGGGTTACGGTAGGTGTGCTGTAGAACAAACCCCTTGTGATTCCGTAGAAAGAGGTCGATTCGAGTGCAAATTAGTACCCACATTAGCTTTACATATGAGTAACTATCCTAACAACGCAAAAAACTGTTCTAGAAACATCCAAAACACTATTTTTAAAATATACGGACAACAATGTGCAAAGTAGTGTTGGTCTCGACCAGAATGCTAAACGATTACCATGCTAACATTATGCCAAGATATCATACTATTTCATGTCGAGTATATTAGATGGAATAGTTTCAATGTCCACATATTTAGTAAGAACGTATAAGTACAACCTGAATTTGGATTCATGCAAACAGTTCAATCAACCCATTTTCGCGCATATTGTCATCTGCCCATTCTGCGCCCGCTCTTCCGCATTGAATATCTACACAAACCTATTTTCACATTTATATAGTAGAATATTACCTTCACAACAAGTGCAACATCACAAAGCCGGGAATCGTCACGAAGTTCGGCAAGCTGTGAGAGTAACAAACGGCTGTGAGTTGAGCTCTGAAGTGAACTCCTCGCTTTAAAGCAAACAATGGAGAAAAGTAATTGTAATTTGGCCAGAACAAAGCAGAAACTAGAAAAGAATGCAAAGAAACAAATACCTTGTGGTACATTGGGACCGTCATCGTGGAAGAACTAACGGATGCTTGCGACGTCTTAGAGTCTAAAACTACGTCTCCGCCCGCATCCATGATGAAAACGGAGACATTAGGAGATCCATACCTCCACCATCATAAAAGAAGGAAAAACGGCGCTTCACATTAAAGCTAGAAAACCTACGGGCTACAATGTCCCGTGGTCGGTAATCCCAGGGCTACGCAGAAATTTTGCGTACGTTACAACCTACTTTACGTCTACAAACATTCTGTCGTTGCATTTTCTTGCCTTTGTCGCAGTGTTTGTCGTGGTGCTTCTTTCTATTATTTCTCCCAAAAGTTCTTAGCATCCTAAAGGAGTCTAGTAGCGTAGAAGTGGCCTGAAAATATAATTCCTTCCCATGCAATTGGAGTATATTAGTGTGTGGGTGGAGAGCATTCTTTCCCAGATGTGTATAAACTGAAAATAAGTGTCATTTTTCTGTTGTAGATGCTACATTTTTGAGGTGATTATTCTGCATTACGACGAATGGTAGGAATCGGAAAGGAAGTTTTCCATTGGAGTTTTGTGAAGAGATAGGAACACATTTTCTTAAATGGAGATTGAAATAGATTCGGTTCAAAATCACTTGAGCACATTTAAATCTTAGTGCAGAGATAGAATCCTCCTTAGCTCCTATCGGACACCAGAAATGAGTTAGGGTCTCACTGTGCCACTTCGAACGCAACGCCGATTACGCAGTTGTACTAGGCTTCGGGTTTTGTCCCGACTGTAAAGTGAATAGTGTTTTCGAACAGTGGGTCACTTTCATCCTCAAATATTCCATTAAAAATATACAGGTAAAATGCGGATCAAGTATTTGATTGCGTTTTCAAGAGGTCTTACTATTAATGCAACAATATGGGGGAAAAATGTAGTAAGTTAGAGCGTCGAGAAATAAGGGGCCACTCAGTAGCACCCTAGCTTAGTTTTTTTTTTCTCTTAGCAATTAGTAATTAGCAATCAGAAAATTTAGTTCGCATGTTATAGATCTTCTAAGACTAATGCTTAGACCTTAAGGGCACGATTGATTTAATTATTTACTTCGAGAAGTGCCACCGAGTGCCGCCTCCCCAACTACCTTTTTTATCCCAATATGACACCTCAAGGGTTGTTTTTTTTTTATAATCGCTGGTTTTTGCTTCAGTTTCTCTTTCTCCTTTATGTCTTTATTTATATGAATGAATTTGCAATTTCGTTACTAAACAGTTAATATCCTCGCGTTTAATCGGTTGATGAGTTCCTGTTACTAAATAGGTGGTTATTCTACGTTGAACCATGGAGTCACCTGCGTGGATGTTCACAAAAGCTTTGTCACATCGTCAGAAGGTGTGTCGTCTTTATAAAAAAGCACTACGTGAGGTGGACAACTGGTATGGTGGTGATAAGTGAGTTTTTGTCTGTTTTATTATACATCATTATATTATTATAATATTATATATTATTATTACATTATTATATTGTACAAATGACAGGGCGTAATCAGCATGAGCTGATGACTCACACTTATTAGGAATTCCTCCTTCAAGGGAAATAATTACAATTATTTATAGTGTTCGATTCTTTGTATAGGTCAAGTATTTTAGCTTGGAGGTCCGTTACCAAAAGGTGATTATGCGTGCACGATTTGAAGCTAATAGAGATGAGAAGGACACTCGTAAGAGTCAGTATTTGCTCGCTGATGGCTGCCGACAACTGTGGGAAAAGCGTCATTTTAAACCATTCAGATGTATGTGTTTAGTCTTTGAATTATATGTTCATCTCTCTTGGTCCTTTAGTTTTGATGAATTGAATTCTTGCAGACCCTCTCGACCCTGGAGGCAGCAGTTACGATCGAGAGCGGGAATCACCCGACGTGGTGCGTTTTCTTGCTCAGTTACTGTTTTTTTTTCAATGTTCGCGCCCATTTCACCTATCTATGATTTATGTATTATGCAGTATAAATGATGATATTACTTCAGAAGAAGACAGCAAATTTTCACACTGTTGTTCCGTTTGGTTTTGAATCTACCAATTTTGTTCTTCCAACTTTTCTTCTATAGGGGACAAAATCTTGGAAATTTCGTGGATTTCGATCACATGACTTTCTAATAAATACATGCATAATTTTTCTATCACTTCTTTACTCACCTCATCAAGGTATCCAAATTATGGTTAGCGTAAACCTGCCCGACAGAAGAGGGGGGCAATTCCGTCCATTCCTTCCTAATTACTATAAAAAACGGCCCGGAAGATACGGCTTCGAGCGCTCGGCGCACTATTTTCTACAAGGGGTTCGATTGGAGCGCGCCAGCCTGTGCACGCGCCGCATATTCCGGACTGTTTTTACGACAATTAGGAAGAAATTGACGGAATCACCCCCCCCCCCCCTCTCCTTAATCTACAATACCGTATACGAATACTCCACCTGAAATCCGTACCACTTTAGATTCGTGTTGCCTTTAATGTTGCCTGTGTTATAGTTTGAAATGTGTAGTAAATCTGCATATAGGTTGCTCAGTTACATGTAAAAACTTGACAAAAACAGTGATGTGAAGTGCTACGCATTTCAGTCATCAATTCCTGCTGAGTTCAATGTGTTTTCCTCGGATGAAAATTTCAAATTCAGGAGATTTTCGAAAAATTTCTACATGAGTTAGACTGGTGCAGGGTTTGTTTCCTAACTATAGGAAACTTCTTATTTTGAAAATTTTTACGCACAAATGTAGAGCCGTATTCAGTTTCCTGCACTATATTCTAACGTTCAGTTTTCTGTACTACGCCGTGAACTTCAAAGATACAGAGCTTTAGTAAGGGCTTCAAACAACGATGGTGCTGTAGATCCTTCTCTAAGCCATCCGGGCAAGGATACCCACTACAAATTTAGTTCCATCTACAGTGCCACCACTTTCATTCATTATTCATTTTGTCTAAAATGTTAGTTCATTATGTTTAGATCCTGGATTCCGATCAGTGGACGTTGGCTGAACGAGAGCAGTTCCCCTACTACTTCAACAAACGCGAACAGAGGAAAAAAGTAATTTACATTTACTAGTATGCAAACATTTGTCTTCTCTGTTTATGTGTAAGATGAAACACACTTACTATATATCCCGTGTCTTGAAACGTTGCAAAAATGATTTAGTTTTTATTCAAACGAGACAGTGCAATATTGAGTGTAGATTTTCTTCCTATGGATTTCATTTGAAAGTAAATCGAGCTTATTATAGGAACTGCTTAGTCACTGGTCCAAAATCGAAAAGGCATGGGATGACGAAATCGCCTCAATTCAAACAGTTCTACCGAAAGAAAAGCCCACGACGAAGGCAATGTAGATGTTAAAGTTGAAATTTTTGTATCGTAGAGTATTCATCTGTGAAAGTGCGAAGGAGAACTGATATTCTTCAAATTATTTCTTAGATAAATAGATTTAGCACTAATGTTTAACATGACACCATCGTACTGCAGCTGAATTTTCAGATTTCTGGAGATTCTATTTCCCTTGCTCTTATCCTTACAATATTTCCCTTGTCTTGAAGTGTTGCAGAAAGCGTTTTAGAAGATCCAATCCTCTGGAAAATGTGATTTTCTTCTTTACTGTTGTCTTCAATAATGTTCCTAGTCTTCTTTTCTTATCTCAATCAGAGAAACTACGGGAGAGGGTGAGTGCAGTGTCACACATGAAGATTTAAAAGGACGAAACTCAGGATTTTGGAGAAACATGTAGAATGGTTGAGAATGATGAAATGTACTGCTCCTTTCGTAAAGGAATGTAGGTTCGAAATCCTGAGAGCTTTGACGGGTCGTTTTCTTACACAAAATGGAGGTTAACACTTTCTTTGGGTTTATTGAAGCTAACGTTGAGGTACGGTAGCTTCTAAATAGCAATACCTGCAAGATCAAAAAGAATGCTGTTGCTGCTGTACTGTGATTCATGCTGTCTGTCAAATGGTTTACCATGCTGCTGGAATAATTGGGAAAATTAAAGGAAATGCGATGGCTGCATTAGAGCCCCAAAAACCTACAACTTGTCACTCAGTCAGGATGAAACATTTTGGTAGTGTAGCGGACGAAACAGTAAAGTAAGCGTTAGAATATCCATTTTATTAAAGGTCATACAAATCGCCACCATTGATTAATATCCATAAGGTTATAGTGCACAGCAAGCTGTTCCACTGTCGTAATTTAGTCTGTTTCTTTTCTATTTTTGGGCAGTTTTAGTCGATTCAAAAAGGTTGTGATACTGTAAACGTTCACTATGAAGCAAATCTCACGTTTTTTTTTCTGCACAGGAACCGAAAACCCTTGATCGCAGCTGTATAACAATTAAATACTCACAGAGACTTGCTACCTTCACAGCGTGAGTTCGGGATGAATGTGGGTTGAATTGGATTCTCAGGTGGTGCTTTCGTAGTATTGATGGACTTTGCGATGAAATAAAGTGTAAAGTGTTTAGCGTTGATCAATCCGCTTGGGATGACCACATTCACTTCAATTCAGAATCGTTTGAGGTTGACGAACGTGTTACCGGCCAATACAAGGACTTGCAGGGGCTGGCTGATGTGTCAAGTCAGTGTTTTATCCTCCTAGATATGTCTGGTAGAGGGCGGAGCCTCTTACCGAGTGCGCTACACCCGGCCAGCATTCTATAAATTCCTAAAATGTATAACTATTCGAAGGATTGTAACCAGAAGCAAGCAGTGGCTTCGTAGCCTCCCAAGCAGATTTTTTTGGTCTCATATATGCGTACATTGCGTCTACATGATGACCAGTGCCATAACTTTCTTGAGTTAATCGACTTGATCGATAGGGTGGTCTCCTTGGAGATGTGTTACATGAGCATAGCTCTGCCTAAATTTTCCGATCTTCAGCGTTCTTCGGAACTAACACAGAATCAATATATTTTTTGCCATTAATTCTCCTACAAACCCTCATCATTTATCATTCTTGCTCAGTCACAGACCAGAGATCTGACCCAGTCGGTGGTTCAGCGCTGATCTCGGTCCTATACAAATTCAGGAGCTGATGGCGCTTAGTGGTTCACCAGGGTGTTCAGGTGATCCTTCTAGTTTGGTAAGGTTCCCTTGCCAACAGCGAATTCAGACGTTATTAGTCTTGAGGACTGAAAACATTGTTAAACAGTTACAACAGTAAAGCGTAGACTCCATTATCCTCGTGTGCCTTTCCAAACCCCTTACTTCTGGGCGTCCGGGTTGTTGTGGGTGGCAGAAACAGAATTTTGTTTGTATCTTGTTTCCGCAGATGCAAAAGCGGACCTCTTTCTTGGCATTAGAATGTTCTTGCAATGTCCTAGTTATACTTTGTAAGGGAATCTGGATCATGAAACTTCTTCGTCGCCTGTATTCCAACATTTACAGACACATGTTGACGGAATTCTGTTCAGCAGTCTTCATTTATCAGATTTGCCATTTCTACTTTCGGTCGAGCAGGAACTCTTTAGTTTCTAGCGCATTGGATTGCTGTTTAAAGGCGTCACCTCACGAATCTGAGGTGGTACGGATTTCAGGTGGAATATTCGTATACGGGATAGTAGAATATAGGGAAGGGGGTGATCCCGTCCATTCCTTCATAAAGCCGTAAAAAACCGCCAGGAAGATGCGGCGCCGCACAGGGCTGGCGCGCTCCAGTCGAACTCCTTGTAGAAAATAGTGCGCCAGAATGCCCGAAGCCGTATTTTCCGGGCCGTTTTTTTACGGCAATTAGGAAGAAATGGACAGAATCACCCTCTTCCCCATAATCTACGACTCCGTGCATGAATACTCCACCGGAAATCCGTACCACCTCAGATTCGTGGGGTGACGCCTTTAAGTACTTCCTTTGCAGTCGCGTCGATTCCGTCGACAATGAGCTGGATAGATATATTAGACATCAACACACTGAACTCATGTAGACATCCATATTGTTGTATTCAACGCTTCCATAGGTTCGCTTCCGACACTTACGATTTAATGCATCTTCTAGCAATCCGGTGGCTTTAGAAGGACATATCTAGACGATATTGAGCCAAATCCTTCAATCATATCGCCTTGGTCGTCGTTCCTCACAGCGATCACGCAGGCTTCTACCTTCGTCTCATCACCATCACGTCAGCAAATGGCGAGGTCTACGATCTACCTATGACGATCCGGTCTCTGATGCGTGCTACCTATGTAGCAAAGTGCAGCAAACGGTACACAGAAATATCTTAGAAGTCTAGACAGGGCGGGTTTTTGGAGTACACTCGACAGTGTCTGGCAGTTGAGCGTGACAAAACGAATAGTTGTTGACAAAGACATGTTTCCTTCAAGTAGTTGACCTTTCAAGTTATGGGCATTGACGATATGCTGAACAACAGCACCTTGTTGCAATAAACGTAAACTGATTGTCTCTCGGCGCTTCGGTGAAGCGTAGCGGCTAGGAGCGTAGTGAAGCACTTGCTGGTACCACCCATCGCCGCAGTTTGCGACGGCCCACCTCGGTTCCAACTGCTGCCTCCACTGCGCCGTTTCGAGCGCGTACGCAAATGCACCGCAACTACACTCGCGATTCATGTCGTTTTGACCCGACTATGGCTGATGCGTTCGCGGGGAGGTAGGAATCAGAGCCCTACACGCAGCAACGATTGGGGCAAATAGGTACCTATCCTGGAATATCTAGATACCTTTTAAGCACCGCGACTCGCGATAACTTATAAGGAAATTCTCGGATTTCAAGCTTCTTAAGTTTGAAATCTCAGATTTCCTGCAATTTCGAAAAATACGGAGGATTGTTCTGAACAAGGTTCTCTTATTACTTGGAGATTTTCTTCCAAAGAACGAGTCTGTTTTACCTACCTTCAGAATTTGAGGGAAGGAGGTTGGAGGGGAACAGTGACTTGCAATTCTCGGTAAACACAGAGATTTCATGTTGCCCCAACCATGCTGGGCCAGTTCAATAACGAAGCTAACAATAGGTTTTGTTAGTTGGCGAACATTTTTCTGCTTAGTAACATCATACAATCTTTATTGGATTCAGAACAAATATTAGAAATGAAAAAAAAAACAACAACTAAACGTATTTCTACCCATATATTAAGTGATTCAATAAGAGCGAGGTAAAAAAAAATTTCCTCTCGGCACTAAGGCAAATAATATACAAACTGATAGTGAACGAAAGATTCCTTGAAGTGAAATCACCTGTTCCTTGTCTATAAATAAAGCTAGGTAAGAATAATACTTGGACAAGACGTCGTCTCAATCTGATATCTGACGATCTAGTGCCTGCCTGGGATGGTGGGATGCATTGAGAAACGTGTCAGGATGGAAGGATGCGGAACTGTTGAGCGCTCGAAGCGAAAATCGTGAGAGTGTTGATGTGAGAGATGTTTTGGTCCATTTCGGTGAAGTTTCCGACGACCAGCGTTTCTCCAGCGTTCTGCGATTTTGGCGGGTGCTATTTCTTCTAATGCGGTAAAAGAGTAGTGGAAAATTCTGGAGGTAGTGTATGAACGTGACCTCCATCATGCCCGTGATCCCTAGAACGAGCAAGTTGGTAACTCCTTTAGTTTCACCACGAGGATATCCAGACTATGAGTGGAAAAGAGATGAAAGAACTGTGCTAAACTCACCCAAAAGCAATTTGCAAAGCAGCAATTACGGCAAACCCGATAAAAATCGCCAACAACTGTTTGAGGCTGTTGTGTTCGTTGTCTTTTTCTTGTGCTAGCACCTGAATTTGTACTAATAGAACATATTTAAGAAATTTCGAGTGTAAAAGTAAGTGCTCACCTCCAGAAATGTGACGTATATGAATGTGCCTGCTGCGAGTGACTCCAAAATTAAAACAGCGCCGTCTTTATGCAATGGGCTGATATTGGAGAGCTTAAAAGACAACAACTCTCAGTAAATCATTTCTTTTTGTTTATTGTCTCACTGCACTTCCATTTCATAGTGTTATTTATCTAAAGTGGATCGTCCAGGTAAAGGCGAGACGATCCTTCCTTTCCATTTTAGCCTCTATCCTTTTTCTTAGTGACATTTTAGGTGTGTGCAACGCGAAGGTCGCTCTAACAGAGCGACAATTTTTGAGTTAGAAAAAAGAACACAAAAACACAGGCAAAAGAAAACACACACACACACACAAAACAAGCACAACGATGATACTTCGCAGTGGTTAAACTGTTACAAAATATCTAATTGTGGTTTTTCAACTTTTTGGTCCAGGTCTAGTTTCTTTCGTTCGCAAAAATTTCGATGCATGGGGGTTCAAAACCTCAACACCTCATTGTCGTCTTTGTGCAATATGTGTCCTGTTCTCGTTTTTTTTTCCTTTCTTTAAAGGCAGCACACCACGAATCTGAGGTGGTACGGATTTCAGGTGGAGTATCCGTACACGGGATCGTAGATTATGGAGACCGGGGTGGTTCCGCTCATCTCTCCCTGAATCACTGCAAGCAGCCGGCCCCTGAATGCTGTTTTGTACGATGCCTTCTATTGCAGCGCGCCACCCTTGCACGCGTAGCGTCCCTTACTGCCTATCGGGGCAGTCCGAATTGATTTTCGACGAATCGCAGGGCGGAGGCGGCGCAAGGGGTGGAGCGTTGCAACACATGGCGCCGTACAAAACAGCATTCTGGAGGCGGCTGCTTGCAGTGATGCAGGAAGGGATGAGCGGAACTACCCCGTGTCCATAATCTACGACCCCGTATACGGATACTCCACCTGAAATCCGCACTACCTCAGATTCGTGGTATGCTGCCTTCAAGGAGGAACAAAACGCGACGCCAACCAATTCTTCAAGGGTTCCGCTTCGGAAGCAGCCATCTACGCAACCGCATCGAACTTCAGATCGCTTTGATCCAACTATATCGTAACGTATGCCCACTGATTTTAACTTGTATTGGAATGATGTGTGAAGAAGCGAGATTTCTAGATCTTTGGTGATCAGAAGTATTAAAAAATTTTTATTCCCTTTTTATTCTCCACTATTCTTTGACTTCCGTTAGCATTCAAGATGCCTTTCCAAAAATATTATTTCTTCTTCTTCTGGACTTCAATGTGATATCAAGAGTGCCGGAAAGTGATTTTATTAACGCATAGAATTTTACATTGAATCCGATTGAAAATCATCTTTATTTTGTAGTTGCTTAATTGCATTTTGTATACGAAAAAAAGAGATAATTTTACCTGAAGAAGGGTGCCGAGTCCGGAACCCAACGGGGTCATTAACGCGTACACGAGAATCGTTGCTACAACGGCTTTTATCTGAAAAAAGAAGAATAGTCCATAATATGTGCTTAACTGTCTTCCAGAATCTTACCTTATTGCTATTCCCTTTCGATATTTGTAATCCTACGGAAAATGCCTCTACACCTTTGTGTAAAATGAGTGAAACAAATAAGGTTACGATTCGGGCGGTAGTATTCTGTAAAATTCCACGGATTCTTTTTTTTTTCGGAGAGTAAAATACAAGGATACAATGTAGTATACCTGTACACCGAGAGCGAATCCTTCCAGGATTGAATGGAATGACATCGCTACAGCGAACGTGAGCGATTTCAGTAACGATCCTTCAGAGGATTCGGCAACCGCATAATTAGCCGTCTCCTCCATCACCAGGCTGAATCTGCACTTAGGAGTTATACAAGCACTGTTCTTCGGTTCGGATGAACTCAGGGACTAACTACTTCTATGTCGGACATCCCTTCGCTTTTTAATCCCTACCTATTGCCGTAGAACCTTACCAAATCGCTGCGATCAGAAATATATAAGGTTTAATAGGAGTTTAGAGAGGTGGGGTGGGGGTGGGGGAAGGGAGGGGAGGAACTTTGAAAAAATAATTGTAGCTCAAGTGTAAAGTGTCCTGTATTGATCCACTTGGGATGCGCCAGCGCGTTCACTTCAATTCACAATTATTTGAGTTTTACCAACGTGTGTCTAACCTATACAGTACCAGACAGAGTGTCTGGCATAGTAGGGTCAAAACGACATGAAACACGGTGCAATTGCGTAAGCGGCTGCGCTTGAAGCGGTGCGGTCAGGATAGATTGGGGAACTATGCTAGCATCTCTGGTTGGTCCCACCTCGATCCCAACCGTTATCTCCATCGCGCCGTTTGGAGCGCAGCCGCTTACGCAACTGCACCGTGATCCATGTCATTTTGACGTTACTATACCAATTTACCAAGGCAGAGGGATCAAAGGCTTGATTGTCACGAAGTGTGTGATACAATACGTGATTACGTACAGTCCGTTTAAAACGTGCTATCACATGTCGACGCGAAGCGTCTTCGGTGAAGCCGTGCACACAACTGTTTCTACAGTATGCTTGGAACTCTCCGGACAACTTTCTCTCTTGCTTTTATTTTGTTACTTTCTCATATTTAATAGTATTTCGTAAAGAGGCTTACGTATCCTAAAATACATCACCCCACGAATATGGGGTGGTACGGGTTTCAGTTGGCTTATGCCTATACGGGATGCGGCGTGTGCACGAAGCTGGCGCGCTCCAATCGAACTCGTTGCAGAGAATAGCGCACCCCGGAACGCTCGAAGCTGCATCTTACCGGCCGTTGTTTACAGCGATTAGGAAAAAAATGAGCGAGATCCCTCTCGTTTCTGCAATCTAGGATACCATATAGTCTTTGACCATCGGAAATCCATATCACGTCAGATTCCTGGGGTGATTCCTTTAACAAGTTTCTTTTCCGTTAGTTTTGTGTTTTCAATGTCTTTGTCCAATTTTTTTTTGTTGTGTAAATTGCATGATTGGCGCTTGCTGTAATCGGAAGATGGTAAAATCCCGAAATCCATCCAAGATGAAGGCTAATCATGCTTAGTTACACAAAGAATGAAGCCGAAATCCAATCCCTGCAAAACGAAATCTTTGAGGAGATCCTCCTGCGGGGTCACGAAAAACATCTGAATCAGCAAAAGAGTGCGTTCTTTGTATTTTTACGACTACGAAAGATGAATAACGTGCGCAAAAGAAAAGGCAGAAAATAAATTTTTACAAGCTAAGATCGTAGAGGAGCCCTAAAAGTGAAATAAACGATAAAACTAGGAAAGGATTCCACTCAGATTGTGTAATCCAACTTGTGAATTATTGCAAAGTCTGCAAGAATCCAAAGCTCCGTAGCACAGCGATTCGGATTGCTCTGTTAGTGGCGCTGAATTAGGTTGCAGCAAAATTTCGTGTTGTTTCGCATGGATTTGCTTCAACTGCTTCTTTTCTGTTGTTATCCTTGTAAACCATTCCCGGTCGTCCTACGCGTTGTTTCCCTCCTCAGGACATCGATCCCCTTTCTGAAAAAGTTCAAGGCGAATCCGTATTGTCCTTCACCCTCAACCGAACCCTCTCAATCACTTTGTACAGCGTTCACTTGCTGTTTTCTTTTATTTGCATTGGTAAAACAAGTATGAGCGCATTCGAGAGTTTTACTCATCACATACCAAAAAAATTTTACCTTCGCAAAGAACTAGTTATGGATACTGTTTACATAAGACGAAACCTCAAGAAGCACTCTTTTACGAATAGGTGTAGATTCATAACAAAAAAAAATCTTCTGCATCAAGAAAATGTACGGAGATAATTACCATAGAATCCACTTTCCGAGAAACGTGATTTCTGAGCGTCGGATTTAATCTCGTTTTGCGAATAAAGTTCCAAAATCCACACAGAAAAATCTTCGAGGATCAGAACTCGTACCTCTTTTGGATTTAGAACGACTACCAACTAAACCCATTGATTTTTAAAGACGAGAAAATCTTGAAAAATTTGCACGTTTGCGAAAAACCTTTGCAAACAGTTATGGAACTCCTTTATAGAGTTGGGTCAAAACAACTCGAACCCGGATGCAGCTGCGTAAGCTGCAGCTCGCACCCGCTAGCTTCGATGTGGATCGAACAGTTCCGGGCTCATCTGAGTTAGAAAATTGAAAAATGTTTAACAAAAGGAATTCCACGAGATGCTTGTCGATTGCATCATTAGTTTTAATTTTAGATAAAAATGATAAAAAGTCACTGGCGTATCAATCCACTTGGGATGCGCCAACGCGTTTTACTGGAATTCGTAATCGTTGAGGTTTTTTGGAACGCGTGTTGGCCTATACAATGAATTGCGGGGCCAGCCGATGATCAAGTCAGTGTTTTTATCCTCACAGACAAGTCTGGCACCAATTCATAGACCCCAGAGGGATGAAAGGCTTGGTGAGCACTAGGGCGGTTTCGAACCATTGACCCATGTGGCTACAACGGACCTCCAACCGACTGCGCCACACCCGCCCCATTTTTATTTTTAAATAGTGATAGGATATTAAAGAGATAAAGGATGAAACTGTTGACGTCAATAAATCCATTCCAGGTGCGGCCCGACGTGTTTAATTGAAAATCTTAGATGTTCATGAACGCATATGTAAATTATCTACTTTTTTCCCAAAGCAGTTTAGTACCAATTTATAGATCGCGATTCAAAGCGATTGCAAGCTTGGTTGGACTAGAGCAGTTTCGAAGTAGATGACCATTCTATCGCTGTGGAACCTCCATTTATTATTGATTTACACCTGTCCGCTGAAGATAGATGGAGAAGGAGAAAAAAATATAGCAGGGTAAAACGAAATGAAATTCGATGCACCGCAAGCGACTGCGCTCAAAGGGGCACGGTGGAGCGCAGCGGTTAGGATCGAGGTGGAACCTTTGCGAGCACCATCTTTGGCTGCAGTTCCCGATGGTCCCACCTTGATTCTATCCGCTTTCTCCACCGCTGCTCGTTTTGAGCGCAGCCGCTTACGCTGTACCGTGCTTTATGTCGTTTTTTGCAGACTATATCGACATTGGGGCGGGTGTGGTGTAGCGGTTAGAGGTTTAGCTTCCTGCACGATCGAACGGAGGTTCGAATCCGCCCTAGTGCTCACCAAGCCTTTCATCCCGGGTCGATAAATTGGTACCAGACTTGTCTGGGAGGATAAAAACACTGACTTGACCCGTCGGCTGGCCCCCGCAAGTCATTGCTAGGGCCAGTTACACGTTCGTAAACCTCAAACGATTCTGAATTGAAGTGAACGTGAGGGCGCATCCCAAGCGGATTGATTAACGCCAGACAGTTTATCCTTTTATCCTTTATATCGACATTCAATGGTTACGTTTCAAGGGCTGCAATCGCTCCTGGATAAGCTTAACTGATCAAGTACCGTTGCTGGAAATAGAGGTTCTTATTTCCTCCTTTTAGTTCCAGGTTTATGTTTGACTTCTGTCCTCATCAAGTTTTGGCTGTGATGCATTGGATTCTGATCAGCCGAGTAAGTAAATGAAATGAAGGAAAACTAGAAATATTATGGTAAAAAAAAAGAATTTGAAAGTGAAGAAACCCCCTCCAGATCCCGAAAACAAATAAAATCCGAACACACCGAAAGAGAAAGCCAGGTGTTACGAAAGGTTTGAAGAGGGTTTTGTTGAACCATTGTTAGCAAAGGAATATCCGACAAGCTATTTTGAACTACTAACACAATATTTCAACTGAAAAATCCCCTTGATTACATTTCGAATTCTGCCGCACTGGTAAGTTGAAATAAACAATGGACGAGTTCGTTTTTTTTTTACTTTTTCGATGAGCTTTGAACGAGCCAAAAATTCTGTAGGAACGTTCCAGCACATCCACAATATTTCCATGATTTTTGAAGGCATTGCTGGTGTTTCAAGAATACCAAGAATGCAAGAATGAGAACAGGTTGCGGGTTTTTTTTTCTGGAAATTGTTGCAAATATGTATGAATTGTTAGTCTCACTGAATGCGTCATTTTTTGGCACTTATTTGCAAAATGGGTAGAAAAGAAGACACAAAATGCTTTAGGACTGAAAATGAGCCACGAAATGTGGATCCAAAAGAGAAACATTGCATGCCTATCATCAGTTACATTTCCTTTTGCTTGTGATAAAAACAGCATCACTAAATTTGTAGATTACGGTAGTAATTTCGTTGAAGATCTGCTTTCAACACAAAATATAGTCGATTCGAAACGATATGAAGCACGGACAATTGCGCAAGCAGCTGCGCTCGAAGCGTTGCGGTGGAGCGCAGCGGTTGGAATCAAGGTGGGTCCATGGTGAACTGCAGAGATGGGTGGCGAGGATCCTTACACGATCCGAACCGATACGCTTCACCGCGCCGCTTCGTACGCAGTCGCTTACGCAACTGTCCGTGTTTCACGTCGTTCTGAGCCAACTAAACGAATTTGTTTACGTATCAAATTCATTTAGAAAAAAAAAACATGGAAAGGAAATTGCGACTGTGCAAGCATGTCAGTTTTTTTTACAGTACTTTTTGGCTCGTTCTACATTAAGAGAATAACAGGAAGAAGAAGAAAAAGAAGAACTCATGCTATAAATGATACTGCAGTGCAAAAATGATCCACACCTGTGCGTTTGCATGGTGTTTCGTAGGTCCTCGTTGTCCTTTATACCGAGCAGTGCTTGAGTACTGAAAGCGATAGCACGTGCAAAGTGTTAGATAGCAGTAAGAAGCTGTTAGCGTGTTTTTTTTAGGATAAGAGAGGTTTAGTTGCTGATTGGTACGATGTACGATGCTACAGATTGTTGTTAGCAAAGTAGTAGATAAAAAAAGAAGAAGGCAGTGAAAGAAAGATTGACTTGTTAGAAAAGATCATGCCACACACATTTGTTTATAGTCAGCGTGTAAGTATGTCTAGCGGAGGCAGAATGTGCGTTGCGGCAAGCGCGACGCGTCAGCGCGGCTGAACACGTTCGGCAGCGACTATACATAGCGAATACTGTATATCAGTGAATGCAATGGTTAAGATGAGTGTTCCGGTATAATCCTCAATCCTTTTTCACTTCTTTCTCCGGCTTCCGGAAAGAAAACGATGAACTAAGATAAAAGTTAGGAAGTATGAGAAACATGCAGAAGAGAAGCAGAAGCGTTGGCAGAAATTTTCGTTCTTGTCATAAAACGTAAACCAGCCTACTTTCTCAGATTAAGTGTGTCCTTTTGAGACAGAGCCGGTGGTGCCGCTTTTTCGATTTGATCATGATTGTGATCGTGTTTCATTGAGAATACCTGCAAATTGCTGATTTTTTTTTTGAGTTAGAAGACTTACACTGCAAAATTCTTTGAGAAAAAATCCCATACAATTTGAAATTTTGAATTTGAATTGAAAAACACCACAAGAAAATTCACTTGCTGACTTTTGTGTTTTGTGTCGAATGGTAAAAAAAAGTCGAATGAGTTCTACTATTTTAAGCAACATCCCGAATATTCTGTCCTAAGAAGAAACATTGTAGTTAACGTTCACGGGATTTAGCAGTAGCAGGATTGCGGGGTTGTGCAGCTTGAAAAATTTAGGATAAGTTCAGTTATGCAGCTTAAAAAATTTAGAGATTTATCTTTGCGTAAATCTAAATTGAATTTTTATCGGGTCTAAACGGTCGCACGAAAACACTTGAAATTACAGTACGCACATGAACTTCTGCGGCTGAAACGTGATCTCATATCCGTTACAGAATTAATCCTGAGATGACGATGACATTTTGCATGCCTTCAGTTCCTTGAAATCATTGTTCGGTGGAAGCATTGTGATTTATTCCACCAACTCTCTGTCCTAAGTTGGAATGAATCAGGAAAAGGGAATTATCTAAATTACTGAAGTTTCCCACACTTGCTTCTCTGAACTGGCTGAAAAAGTGAAGGAAAGTTCTGGAATATACGTCTTCATGGTTTATATGCACATAGAGAAAGGATCATTTCTATAAAAGTTTCAAAAAAAAATCCCAATTTCAGCACATTATCCATATCATTATCTTATTTGCGAATTTTCTTAACTATAGTAACGTGACAAAAACACCGTTGCCGGCTTGAGTTCGAAAATTCGTCGCAAACTGTTCGAATTCTTGATAGGGTGCAAAATTAAATTTTGAAAATACCATTCAAGAACGAATGGGAGTCGCTGGTTTTAAAGACACTTCCAGAATTTAGTTTTTAAAAATGCATGGACTGAAAACAGGTAATGTTCCCCCAAACCTTCGTTAATAACCTCTACACCTCAATCTTGCTATTGGAAAACTCGCGAATGTATTTTCGTGGAAGGAAGAGTTTGTATTATTTGCACTAATTCTTTGAAATTAGATAAAATGATGAATATGTCCGTACTCAGGAGGTTATTTAGAACATTATGGTACCCCGGATCATACGTGGGTTCAAAATTTAATATGTCTTCAAAAATTGACGAAATTGTTAAATTGAAAATTAATTTCTAAAAAAAAATCATTGGTACATACCTTCATGCAGATCTCCTCGATCAAATACACAAGAAAGAATCCAATACATGTGCAAAATTGAGGTAAAGGGAACTGGAAATCGGTCCCAGATAACAGTTTGAAATCTTCGTAGTTCTCGCTGAAACGGTGAACACCAGGTGACGAGTGTAAATCGTGTAAACGTTCTGTCGTGCAGTGACTGCACGTGAAAAACCGTCACTGACGAAACCGACAGAACGTCACCGACTGTGTGTTTTTTTTCATTGGCCCCTAGGAAAACACTGAAGGTGATTGTGCTGCTTGACGCCCGCCGTTTTTCGATTGATTCCCCTTATTTGATCGAATCGAACGGTCGCAGTAATCGGCTCACTAATTCCCTGGCGCTCGATGGTGAACAATGCATTGCATAACTTGACTAGGCGTGACTCTTTTTCTTTGTTTGTCAGAAATTTCGATAAGAAGAGACCTCGATTCTGATTACAATTATTTCTCTTCCATCTAATGGTTTTTGTTCGCCCGTCACGTCGTAAAATATTGATAATGTTAGATGCTGAGGAAATAACAACAGAACTAATCGTTAAGTTACGTCTAGCATCTAAAATCTAAAAGAGGAAGTTCGTATTCGTGTTTATTGACGTATGCGGAAGAGTACTCGACTATACAAACACAGGATTTCACACTTATTTGCTGTTCGTGCGCAAAAATCCAGAGGTACAGCGTGCAGAAGTTTTTAAATTTCCGGTAAGAAACTTCTGGAACACTTCAAATGTTCTCGTGTCCTGGAACCTCGGCATCTTCTGCTTATGTTTTCTATCCGCGTGCGTACAAGGTCCTTAGATGAAATCTTTATTTGTCTGACGTTTCGGATAGTTTTCCTTCCTTGGTGACCCAAACGCAGCAATACTCATTCGCTGGTACACTGAGCAGTGACAAGTAGGTGCTACCAGGTGCCGCACACACGGTGGAACTCTATGTATGGTAGGGTCAAAACGACATGAAGCATGTACGCAATTGCGTACGCGGCTTCTCTCCAGATGCTTCGGTTGAGCGCTTAGCGGCTAGGAGCTTGGCGAAATCGTTGCTGGCACTACCCGTCGCTACAGTTTGCGACGGTCTCACCTCGGTTCCAACTGCTGCCTCCACCACGCCGTGACGAGCGCCTACGCAAATGCACCGCAACTACACTCGTGATTCATGTCGTTTCTACTCGACTATAAGACTAATTTCTATTACTGTAACATGCAAAGTAATAGAAATTAGTCTTATAGAAATTAATAAAAAAAAAGGTCAGATTTCTTCACGAATTCCTTCAAAGAAAATTTTGATGCTCTTCGTGTCCCACGCGAAAGGAGGAACCACAGGGCTACTCTGGCACGCGATCGGGACAAATGGAAGAATTACTGGCGTCCGCTCGACCAGTTCGAAGAAGATCAACGAGAGTCAAGGTGATCAAGGTGATAAGACTAATTTCAACGTATATGGCTTTCGTTTTCATCACGAAAACGACATGAGTTTGAACAATTATGGAAATCCTGACCCAGAGTAGTGTGGCACAACTTAACAACTTCGTGTACAGCATCATGAAGAGTCAAAACGACATCTTACTACGCGGTGATTCCTGGAATTTCGGACATTTAGATAGCTCCACAATGTTCGACCCAAGTATTATCGACTTGTCAAGACAGAAGATCGTCACAGCTAGACAGTCACGCCACTTTCTCAACCTCTGTCTGCAGCACCCTCAAAACGTAGGATTGTAGTAACCACATCTATTTAGGACTCTTGAGACAGCGAAAAAGCCGAAACGTCAGGCTAACTTAGGTCCCATCTAAAAACCTCGTAAGCACACGAGCAGAAAACTTCTAGAACATGGGGTTTATTTCAACAGCTTCTAGTCATTAACCATTTTTTACCATGCTGTCTTGTGTTACCATTCTATTTTAACTACTTTATTCCCCCGTCTTCTTTGTATCTCCCGTCGACAGAGTCTCTGTCACGGAAACAGCAGCTGTCGGATGCGGATTAGAACTTTTTGGAACAGGAAGCAGATATCGAGGATAGTCCGGTGGCAGGATAAACAGAGGAAGAGAAGAGCTCAGGAACTCACATGACTGTGGCCCATTTGCAACATCCTCCGAAAAAGAATGCTACTATTCAGTCATCATGTAAACAGAGCTCTCTTCACAAACTACTACTATGTTTGATCTGTTTCCACAAAAATCAGCGGCGTCCTTCTTTATTTTTGAGATTAAATGAAGCATCAGAGGATTTTATTACTGGCAACTAGTTTATGTTACACTTTGCAACATTTCATTTGCAAACTGTCCATTCTCGCACATTTAGTTTTCAATCACTGACGTATCCTCTATCGATATCGATACATGTTGCCAACGTCCAGGCAATTTCTGGACTCCCTTCTTGTAGAAGTCCAGGGACTTGCGACCAGAGAATGACTGAAGGTCCGTTTTGAAGTCATCCTCAGCGAAGGAGAGACGTCCTTTCAAGTCAGAGAGTTGACCAGTCAGAGATCGGATCAAATAGTAGTCGGATGGGATAGTATTCGGATTGTGTGGCGGATGAATGAAGAATGGTTCAGTTGAGACAGTGCAACTTCATCGGACCCAACTTGGCGACATGTGGGCGCGTGCTTCGTGGTAAAAGAATAGTTTTCTCTGTATCCCTCTGAGCTTAACAGCCACCACGTTCAGTCGCTTGCAGTACTTCCCAGCATTGATAGAAGACCCATGTGGGAGAAGCTCCCAAAGAACGACTCCCTCGACATTTCGCCAAGAACACAACAATATCTCCAAGCCCTCTCTTCTTGAAACCTCGGCATTTGATAGTGTATTTATGTTTTCTTGTTATGCCAACGAGGTTTAGGTGAAACTTTTTTTATTGGCCTGACGTTTCGACAAACTCGTCTTTTTCAAAGGCCTGAAAATGGTTCGAGCTTTTGATTCCATGCATATCCCATCAAACTCTTCCTCTCTCCTCGCCAACCCTCGCCAACCCTCGACTTCAAACAATGTCGAGGGTTGGCGAGTAGAGAGGAGTTTGATGGGATATGCATGGTATCAGAGACCTCGAACCATTTTCAGGCCTTTGAAAAAGACGAGTTTGTCGAAACGTCAGGCCAATAAAAAACTTTCACCTAAACCTCGTTGTTCACTTAACAATGTCGAGGGTTGGCGAGGAGAGAGGAAGAGTTTGATGGGATATGCATGGTATCAGAGACCTCGAACCATTTTCAGGCCTTTGAAAAAGACGAGTTTGTCAGGCCAATAAAAAAATTTTCACCTAAACCTCGTTGGCATAACAAGAAAACATAAATGCAACAATATCTTCCTAAACTCCGATCGGGGGTGAGACTCCCCTCCCTTCATGAGATAGAGGAAGCGCACCGCCAGGAGTAGCTATCAAAGGGGAGCGTTAGTGATAGAGTGTTGAGCAGTCAGGACAGATTAATAATCTATAGTATTGGGCTAATAAGTCAACTAAATAACCTCCTACAGGCAAATCTCTAAAGTGTAACAGAAACTGCTGCCAGCCCAATGGATAAACTGCCGTATTACGTTTAGTATTCGAGAAGAAGAAACCTTCAACATTGTCGAAAAAAAACCCCTGTGTTTAGTTTTCTCACAAACGACTTAAGAAAAACTCTCCGAAAATATTTGTTCGCCAATCGTGCTAGAGCTTAGAGTAAATGCAAAAAACGACGTGTAATTTATGGATCAGTGACCGGTTTTGCAGCGCCGCGTCAAACATCGCGCGGCGCCACCTCTCCCCGCAGTCAGCAATCGCCTATGGTGAGCCGTGCACGTATTGTTACGTAAAATTGAAGACATCGAGAACACAAAAAAAAAACTCACTTGATATGTGGAATTATATCCAGAAAACAGGTTCCCATAAATACTCCACCGGAAAAACATGACAATAGTGACAACCATTTCCCATGTTTCTTATTATCGCCATGTTTTTTGTCGAGAATTCGCAAAAGCTGAACAGTGAAGTGGATTTGATGACAAGAAATTGTAGATTTCTTTTTTTTTGATTTTTTCGAAATTCTACGCGGTTAGCACATACCTTTAACGGGATGAATCCAGCGACGGCGGTTGTCAGAAACATGACGATCGCTAGCGTCACTTGTAGAGCAGCTGAGCTCATTTTTTTGTTTTGCGTTGGCGATTTCTTACGACTCTTTCAGGATTGCAAGTGTAGTGATTTATAATGTAACTGTTTAGTAGTGAACTCCACTTCTACCGGTTCTTCTTCGCTTCTGTTTTGACAATTCCGAATATACTCTGCAACAAATTCTTTTATAACTTCCAAATTCGACCTTATTTGAATCTTAGCATCGTAGAGTTTGATTATGTACTACTTTTAATGCACTTTTAACTTTTACTTTTAACGTGACTCAAACGACTGGTGGTCCGCTAACATCACGATTTTGTGGCTATGGTGGTCTGTCTTGTCTTGTGGGATGAAGAGGCGTTTAATGGAGTAAATTACACGAATCTTTGATTTTCAAGGCTCTGAAGAAGGCGACAACGCCGAAACGTCGAAGGCTAGAATAAAAATCAATAACAAAAAAAAATCTTGGGTCTGCTGAAAAAGTAGTACACAATCAAACTCTTTTGTAACGCTTTCAAAATGAAGATTTAAAGCCTCGGAATGAAATTTTAGAGAATACATCCATAAGAGGGCGGGAAACATTGCAAAAGGAAATCGTAGAGGTGCCTTGCAAGCTCCGTGCGGAAGAAGTGACACGAAATGTCAGTGGACAATTGATAAGGAGGAAATGACCATCCAAAGTACTAAAATATGATCTTTGACTTTAGGAAGCTGGTGGCGTTTTAAAAATTTCATTGATAAACTTCCCTATTATTCTAATAATCTATTATTAATTATAGTTTTGTATTTATTATACTTATTTATATTTAATTTCATAATTATAGTCCTTGTATAGTTGTTATAGATAATTTATTACTAATTAATATATTATTAATTATAGATTTGCATTTATTTATTATAGTTATTATACTTATTTATATTTTATTTTATAATTGCAGTTTTTTGTATAGTTATTATAGATAATTTATTATTAATTATAGTTTTAATCTAAACTACAGATGATTGCACTCGAAAAAAAGTCCAATTATTTGATTTTTAAAAGTTTGCTTCTTAGCTGGACTTGTATTCGATAGAGAGAACTTGGGAATATTTCTACGAAAAAAAATGGAAATGGAAAAAATGGAAGATGGAAAAAAAATGAAAAATGGGAAAATCTCGAAGAAAGAACTTGCTTTTATCTATCTAAACTTATTTTTTTTTATAGAATATCACCGAATTGAATTGTTATATATGTAAAATTTGATCAATTTCGACTTCACAGGACAGGAAATAGAGAAATAGAAAGAAATAGAAGAAATAGAAATAGATAGAGAAATATATAATCATTGGAGGGAAAAAAACAAGTACGATTGACAGAAGTGAGTGTTTTTCCATGGCAGATCCACACCACTGTTTTAAAGGCTCCTTTTGGCCTTTTGGAAAATGGGCGTTTCAGAAACAATTGCTTGAGAACGTGTATCTGTGTTGGAAAGTGTATCAGCAAATTACTTACAAAAAAACTGAAACCGAGAAGAGAAATTATGACGTCACCACTTACTTGGACATTCTACAAGTTACATTTCTGGAAAGAAAATCGTTCAAGTATGATATTCGCGGAATATTCTATTGTTAAAAGGGGACGGGAAGAGAGATGATTAGGGACAAGAATCCAGAAAGAGGAGGATTAGATTTAGTACCGAATACAAGTACTATATGAGTCAGAGTTAAACTATTGCGGCCGTGCGTGCTCGATCGTCCACCCATACCGGATCATCCTCAACTATCTATTTTGCGTAAGAATCGATTGACCGATCGATCGACATAGCTTACCACACAGTTTTCTGGATGTGCTTGAACTGTTTTAGTTGGAAAAAAACTATCGAGAAAACTGTGACAATTATCGTGGACTTGAATGAAACGATTCGAATCCTCAACGAAGATCCTCATGTGCGATTTTCAGAGCATAACAAGAAAACATAAATACACTTCCAAATGCCGAGGTTTCAAGAAGAGAGGATTTGGAGATTTTCAGAGAGTTTACGGAGGTGAAGTGAAAAGAAATCAGCTATCATTGTCCAAGAAAGAAAAAAGAAGACAGATAGAGTCCACAAAAAAGTGCATAACAGAGGAATAGTACCATAGGGAAGGAAATGGGAAATATGGTGGACGATTGGCGACCACACTATCGCATATACAGGTCACAAACATGCGTCTGATGCCAATCGCTGAACTTATACAAGTTGTGCTTTGATAACGGGTACGACACGCTGTCTGTGCATTTTATCTGCTGATGCAATTTTCTACTTCGACTTTAACTCCATTGGAGGAAATATGAGGCTAACTGACAACTATTTAAAGGCATCACCCCACGAATCTGAGGTGGTACGGATTTCAGGTGGAGTATTCATATACGAGGTCGTAGATTATGGAGAATGAGCTGATTAAGCCCATTTCTTCCTAATTGCCGTAAAAAACGGCCCGGAAGATGCGGCGCCGCACAAGGCTGGCGCGCTCCAGTCGAACTCCTTGCAGAAAATAGTGAGCCGGAACGCTCGAAGCCGTGTCTTCCGGGCCGTTTTCTACGACAATTAGGAAGAAATGGACGGAATCACCCCCTCTCCATAATCCAGGATCCCGTATACGAATACTCCGCCTGAAATCCGTACCATCTCAGATTCGTGGGGTGATGCCTTTAAGTGTAAAGTGTAAGGCTGAAGTAGAATCTATGAATCGTAATATGTATACGATAATATATAAATAATTAAGTGGAAAGTTTCTGAAGATCAGCAATCCACTTCGGACCCGCCCCCGCGTTCACTTCGATTCAGAATCGTTTTAGGTCTACGAACGTGTAACTGACCCATACAATGACTTGCAGTGGCTAGCCAATGGGTCAAGTCAGTGTTTTCACCCTCACAGACAAGTGTGGTACCAATTTATCCGGAGGAATGAAAACCTTGGTTGACACTAGGGCGGATTCGAACCTCCCATTGATCATACAGCCACAGCCGAACCTCTCACCCACTGCGCTACATCCGCTCATATAAACAATATCATAATATACATCATAATTTATCATAAAATAATATGTAGCGTATGAACTGACAACTCCATGTCCACAATCGTTCAGGATCTAATTTAGCTTCACGATATGTACAAAAACCTCGTTGTGGCTACCGTCAATGAAATAAATAAAATGGAAAGAAAAAATGTAAATGTAAATAGAAAATATGGAAGAAGAAAGGAAACTGTGTGAGTAACCAGGAATTAAAACCAATAAAAACAACTGCAACTGCATCAATAAAAACAACTAAATGAAAACAACTGAAATAACAAATCAATTAGTGTTAGAAATGATTACTCGATAAAAAATAAACAATTTTCAAACACGTAAAATTGTGTGATGGTCCCGATCGAGAAAATAACGTAAAATATTTCTCGTATTTTTAGCGTAACGAAGATTCTAGTGTATTCTACGCATATGATACTGTTTCAGCGCCAATTCAGAAGAATGTGAGGAACTTTTTGTCTCTCTAGCGGGTCATATTCGTCAAAAGTTATATATCTGCGTAAAAATCAGGACTAAGGATTGAATAAGGAAAATACTTGTGTTTTTGAACAGAGTTAAATAATTCTTGAAATAATAAGTAATAATTAAAATAGTAAATATTAAGTAATAATTAAATGTAAAATAATTCAAGTTCCCCAGACGAGAACTTGAAAATGGCTTATGTTATTGAGCAATTATTAGGAAAATTCCAGAAAATTCCAAAATAATAGAAAGGGCTGCTGCTGGCAGTTTGCCAAATGTATGCAAAATTCGCAGTTGAATGTGTTCCAATCGGTTTCTGTGGACATTTAGTTAACATAACAATAGAGGGTGGATGTCCAGGGGTGTTGCATCGACGAAAAACTGTATTCGATTGACCTGCAGAAGAAAAAAAAAGCGATTCGAGCAATTATCGATCGAAGGATGAAGGTCGAAACGTGGAATTTGTCGATAATCAAATTTAATCAACAGTCAAGATTGTTAACAAACTTTATTACGGTTAAAATTTCGCTGTCGACGCCTTCGTCTGGAAAATCAGACCATTTGTGATTGATCCTCTCAAATGCCTCATCCAGAATCCGGTCATTATTCCCTAGGATGCTACATCCAAAATCAAAACCAAAAAAGTGCAAATCCAAAAGTTTGGCAATTTTTCAACAATCTTTCCAACAGTTTCCAACAATCTTGGAAGTTGCTTAAATTGGTGCAATCGAAAAGTTGCAATCTCTATGCGAAGATTCAAGAAATGTCGAACTTTCGCATTTCTGGAACGTGGAACGATTCGGCACGATAGGATCCAGAAGGATGAGTTGAAGATTAAGTGGAATTATTTGTTGTTTAAGTGAGAACTAGAATTAGTTAAATTACACTTAGTATAAAATAATTAATAGTAGTAATTAGATAATAATAATAATAATAATAATAATAATAATAATAATAATAATAATAATAATAATAATAATAATAATAATAATATGTTTATGACGTTAAGAATACAGAATAGGAGTAGAGGCGTCGATGGGTGGTGGTGTAGGGCGCGTAAGATGGGTCGTTGGTCGTAGGTATGGATTCGTCTGATAACCATCTACACTTCGCCTTATGTTGGCTGACTGTGTTGGTCGAAATGAAATACAAAACAACAGGGAATCGGTGTGAAATTGATAATCGAATCAGAGAAACCCCTCCCCCCCCCCCCCTCGAACCCTCGGCGCGACGACCTTTGGAATAGTTCTTGGTTGGTCGAAGAACAAATTCGAACAAATGTCGAAACGAGTAACCAAAGAGCGAATCGTTAAGATATTTACCACATTTTTCAAAATTTCTGGACTGGAATTTTGTACTCTTCTCTCCTTCGCTGACGATGAGGATTATCGTCAACGACGTTTTTCTACGTTGTTCTATCGGTGATTCCCCGATTTAAATACGGCCAGTTTCTACAACGAAAACAACATCGTGGTGAGAACCAGTAGTAGTAGTCGTCAACTTTCGAATATTCTCCTCTCCACGCACACACACACACACATACACATGCCAGCGGTCGCCCCGGCCGTAAACAACTAAAAATACGTTGATGTGTTTGGAATTGGAGGAGTTGAGGTACCAAAAATGTCTAAGAAGAGCCTGGCGGCGAAAATATTCGTCCTATTCTGCTTCGAAAGCTCTCAGAATCGAATTGAGGACGTTGAGGATGAAGGAGGATAAGCGATGGAATGAAAGGAATAATGGAATGGACGATAAGCGATGGAATGAAAATGAAAGACTTCAGAATCCACGAACGATTACGATTCACTTTCGTCTCTTGTTGTTGTTTCTTGAACAATGACTGGCAGCAGCAAGGTCCTTTTTTTTCAAGGACAGATAAGAATGTCCTGCCTGATTAACTGGAATTCCGGTTTATTTTATTCAACCGATTATCACACACATACATACACACGTCTTCAATCTAATCAAAAACAACATTACATCCTTATAATATTTCCGGACATATTTTTCGAAATTAATTGTTCAATGTTCAGCGCACAAATCATTCGTGTTCGTGTTGTTTACACTTTTGACGGATTCTAATAACGTTGAAGTATGTTATTTTGCAAATTCACTGCTGGAAACGAAATTTGAAATACTGAGCCTGACACTTCCAGAATGTGGTCCGGTTATCGTTCACCAATGAGTTGTGTAATAATAATTCGGTGGCAATCACAATTGAACCATCACCACGGAAACCTCCCATTTATCTCCGAGATTCGCATAATGGTCACACCATGATCTCTACCGATATTGCTACCAATCAATACACATAAAAGGATAAAGGATAAAGTTTCTGCCGTTCAGCAATCCGCTTCGGATCCGCCCCCATGTTCACTTCAATTCAGAATCCGTTGAGGTTCACGGGATGTGTAACTGGCCCGTACAATGACTTACGGGAGGGATGAAAAGCTTGATGAGCACTAGGGCGGATTCGAACCTCGAACCATCGAATCCGTCCTAGTGCTGTGTGATTTCTCGGATGGATCACACAATCGAGAAATTAATAAAATTAAATTAGATTTCGGTAACAAGCGCATTAAATTTTTTGCTTTTTATCTCTGTGTTTGAATGAAAGAAATTTGTTAAGAAAGTGTAGAACATGACAGAGGAGTCGTTAAAGCTTGGTGAGCGCTGGGGCGGATTCGAACCTCCGATCGATCGTGCAGGCAGCGGAACCTCAAACCGCTACACTACAACCGCTCTATCAGTATACAATATACAATATTAATGCACATATTTTAGTAAAAAGGCAATTGCAGAGATCAAATGAGGTCCTTCTCAGTATTTATAAGATTGCTAAGCTCTGAATGAATAGAAATGTTTGTTAAAAATTCTGGATCGTTCCACTTTTGTAGATAGACCATAAATATGTAGTTGGGATTAGTTTTGCACTTTAACAGTGGTTAACGTTTTGAAGGGAGTACTGTAGATTTGATCATTTCATGGAACATAAATCAGGGAATCAGGCACAGAGAAGTTAGTAATGAGCCTAATCCTCCTATGCTGTCACAAACATGAGACTGTACTACCTAAGTGAGACAGGATTTATTTATTTATTTATTTATTTATTTATTTATTTATTTATTTACTTATTTGTTACGCTCAAAAAGGGGTGCCCAGAGTAAGAGGCAAAGAATGAATACAAATAAAAAATAGAAAATCCAGCAACGAGAAAAGAGTAGAATGAGAATAAGCCGGGATAAGTCACGCGAACAGTAAAGCAAGGGACGATTTAGTAATTTCAAAAAGCACATAAACTCGGCAGCGTGGGAATTAAGACTTAGGATATAACAGTCCTAATTTCAAATATCGAATAAATAGAACAATAAAAGACTACAAATAAACGAATAAATGTGTAAACTATGAAAAAAATTACTGTTTGGTCCAAATAAATACATTAAGCACATCGCTATTATTTCACTGTTAGTCTATTAAACTGGAATAAGTCATTCGTTCAGGCACTGCATCCGTGGTGGAGTGAGAAAATTTTCAACGATAAGATTCGAATAGAAGTTTTTTTTAAATTCTTATCGGAAAACGAATACTATTTGTCAGTCACTTCCGGAAATTGATATTCACTAGACGGATTAATTTAGAGCACCGTAGATACAAAGGTATTGAATATTCGAAGGGAAGAGCTTAAAGAGCTTCTGATGGCTATTTAAAATGTTGAGGTGGTCCGAGTATGAGTAAGAGGGTGCAGATAACAAGTTTTCGATATCTATAGACATTCCAGGAGCTCTTAGTACGGGAAAAGAATACTATCTGTTAAAAATACCACCTAAACTAATCTAATAAAGTGGATTATTCTCAATTAATGAAGGAGAAAACAGCCATAATAAGAAGCACTGAGAAGTTTTCGCCGGAAATTTATGATGGAACAGGAATCTCACCGTAAATGACAGAGAAGGGTGTAGCAAAAAGAAGTCTCTAGCAGAAGAATGTGAAGTGAAGATGTGTAGCTGGTGGATGGTGTTTCTAAAGTGTGAAACAACACAACTGAAACCGATTGATTCTGATCGATACAAGCCCGGAATGTCTTATGGAGATAAGGAGGCGACAACATACGTTGTCCTGGTGCTCTCTATAAAATGTGGTCCAGTCCGAAGAGAAAAGAAAATCGAATTCAAATTGCCGAATCCGAATTTAGGATTCTGGTGATGAGGATTCTGCGCGCAGGGAACGCGCAAAGATGACGTACGGAACTGGCTACCCCTAATCTGGGGCTTCCGTATGTGACCTTAAACACACACACACACATACACGCACACAAACATTGGTACACACCGAATCGGACTGGTTTCATGGCTACAAACAACAGCGGAATCCTTGAGTAATCACTGTGACCAGCTGGTGAGGCTTCGCTGCTCTGCTCTCAGAAACGAACGAACGCATCGCTGACGGAGACGTTGACCATGCGTTCAAACGTAGCGGAATAGGCGCCAGTAGAGCACCACCAGCCTCCCCCACTGCGCCTCCTCGCCTAAGAGTGTTACGATATCTTGGAGGGAGTGGCGTCGGGCGCCGCAAAAGGCAAACACACGATTAGGTGACTTGGGAGGGGGGGGAGGAACGTAGAAGAATGAAAGACTGCACCTTGATCGAAGATAGGAACACGCCGTGCCGATTATCGAGGATTTAGACGAAATCGTGGGAGTCATTCACCAAAAATCGCTGTTTGTCAAGAAACATGATACACCAAAGATCACTGTTCATGTAGGAAAGTTTTGTAGGAAGGTCATTCGGTAGGGTTATTTAGTAGTTCCAAGGGTTTCCTTCTTATATCCTCATGTTTTTTTTTACTTGCTCCTTATTTCTTTTTAGTACTATATCCTTATTCAAGCGACAAATGATTTCACTCAAATAAAATCACAAACATTACAATTAAACATGCAAGTTCGGTTCAAAAACTCGTTTTTCTCTTCGATTTCGACTAAATACGCTTTTATCCATATCCGCTAAGTATCAACTGAATGTTTTGGGATTAATGGACAATTTCTAAGCACACACACACTGCATAATTCACTACTTAGCTTACTTAGGACCCAAAAATTTGTCCTAGATCATTGAAAGAAAAATTTTTCGTTATGATTACGTTTATTTTATGATTAACCTGCTAATATTTGTTTCGAAAAAAATCCCTTTCTTGCGCGCACAAAAAAATTAAATTTATTTCACTTCGACGAGAAAAACGACAATTTTTGAAGTGAACTTACATGTTTAATTGTAATTTTATTTGAGTGAAATCAATTGTCGCTTGAATGAGGACCATGAACATTAGTAATAATTAAAATTTGTATTGAAGTAATTATTAGTAGTAATTAGATAATAAGTTCATCACTGAAAGGACTAAACCGCGTAAAAGGTGAATCTCTAATGACTAAAAAGTTTTGCAGTAAAAAAAGTGTCGCAGTGAAAAAAGAGTCGAAAATGAGTATAAGACTATGAAATCTTTTGAAAGCTATGCGCAAAATATTTTGATGACAACGGGTCCTTCGAACTGACGTATCATATAGTCGTGTCAAAACTAAATGAATCACCATGCAGTTGCGTAAGCTGTTGCGTTCCAAGCGTGCTTTGGAGCTGTGCGATTAGAAGTTTAGTGCCTCAGTGTTTCTCTAGTGTTCAACGAGTGAACGTGATGCATTTGGCACAACCCTCTGTCTTGCTCCTCCGCTCCTGGCAGCACGCGACAGCGGAGGAGTAGGTGAGAACGATCTCTGAGGCTTTCTATGTGGACCTAAAGCGGTTCTACAGAAAAATTGTATTTTCTACAGAGCTGCTGCTGTTGGTAATTTCAGTGCCAACATTTACCACAGTAGTACGTCTGGAAAACGTTATCTCCGAGACCTACAGTGTACTGTGGAGGGAGTAAGAAGAAAAGACTTTCCGAGTACAGTGACGACTGAAACTGGGGATGTTTCTATCAGTCCCAACGCATCATTCTTGATCTTCTTGGCTTGCATTGTCAGATCCTCATTGGCTGTTTCTGATATGAGTCCGATCCTTATGCTAAGGAAAAGAAAAAAAAAATAAAATTAGTCGGGCCGGACAGGTGATGCGTTTCAAGGACATTCACTGGACCATAGTTGCGACTGAATACCACGCGATATCAAACGCGATGCAGGAAGACCGTCGAGCCAATGGTCAGACCTCTTCACGATGTCCTTCAAAGAAAGATATGATGCTCTTAGAGTCCCTAGCGAAAAGAGAAGCCACTGGGGCAATCCTTGAGCGCGACTGGAGGAAATGGGACCATTACTAATCCCCACCAGAACAAATCGAGAAGAACAACAGGAGCACAGATGACATAAGTGTGATTTCGTTTCCGCATAATCGCTCTTGCAACCACTTCCGTTTTGTCGCTGTTCCAGGATTACCAGGATAGTTTCTTACGGCTCTTATAGTAGAAAAAGAAGCAGGTGACAAGCGTGCTAGGGTCTATACCTATGGAATGTGGGTAGGACGTTGCCTCCTACAGGATTGAGCAGCCCGAGCTTTGTTGTAGGCAACTCCAAAGCGCCTTTTTATAATCCTAGCCCAACAAAAATGGGAAATTTGTCTCCTGAATACATCTGTGTCTCAGTGCTGGTACGGGATTGCTTTAAAGGCATCACTCCACGAATCTGAGGTGGTACGGATTTCAGGTGGAGTATTCGTATACGGGATGGGAGACTATGGAAAGGGGGGTGATTCCGTCCATTTCTTCCTAATTTCCGTAAAAAACGGCCCGGAAGATACGGCTTCAGGCGTTTTGGCGCACTATTTTCTACAGGAAGTTCGACTGGAGCGCGCCAGCCTTGTGGGGGTGATGCCTTTAAGTCGCATCTAACGTTTTCTCCACCAACTATGGATGGCGTCGCGTAGCCTCTCGACAAACTGGCTGTTATCTCTTCACTGAGTGAAATGTGCTGGAGGAATGAACAACAAATACAAGCAAGTTGGAACCACCTGGACTTAGTACTATTTTAGGAGATTCCTTCTCCTAAAAAAAATAAGCGCCTTTACGCACTTCAAGACTCGAGGGAATGTAATCTTCAACCCAAAAACGTCCCTAAACAAGGAAAATATTTAATCTAATTACGACTACCAGCAACTCATAGTTTTCTCATCATTTCTTACCGTCTACTTCCGAATTTTTGCACTGTTTGTGTAATCGAAAGGTTATTGCTTTTAGAAAAAGAGTTAAACAGTGGGCAAAGATAATTACGTTTGTTTTTCCTTTCCACCGTCTATAGCTATCCCATAAATAGTAACGATACGCAAGGAAACGGACGCCGAGATGTTTCGAGGATATAGAGACGTTTCTTATCCTAACATTGACATTTTCATTTGTTTTTCAATATCAATCAGAAAGAAGTTCCGTCTGTACAGTGGAATTTCTTCGCAAGGATATTCTTTGAGCACTGGTTGTTTGGAAGTAGGTAATAACAGTGGAAGCAGGTTATTTCGAAGAAGTGAGATGAGATTGAGGATATGAAGTAAATAGGCAGCATGCGGGTGTTCACTCCTCCAGTTTCTGCTTTCCTTAACACTTGAAAAATGTCCTAGTGGACGTTAAATACACTGAAGCGGCTTTATTTTGACAGATATGCCGAGGCAGGTGAACGTAAGGTCAAGCAGAACTGAACTGAGGTCTAAGAATTTGAGAGAATTGATGCTCGGATCAATTGGCGCATTTTTCCGCTGTGGAAAACTCCGTCCAAAAATATTCTGGTTCCCAATTAAGTACTGTTTTGCATTGAGCAGATGGTGAGCAACGTTTTCATTTGGTCCGCTTGTGAGGGATTCCTCTGTTGGAACAAATTTGTTGAAATGAAGTTCTCTGTTTTCCTTGATCATCTACTGTCGAATTTTGGTAATTTCGAAATGCATTGATAATTTTTCCTAAGGAATAAACCAAGCAAAAGTAGGACAGGTAGATATATAATAGATATATAAAGTTAAACTTAAAGTTTCTGGCGTTAATCAATCCGCTTGGGATCCGCTACCACTTCAATTCAGAGGTTTGAGGTTACGAACGTGTGACTGGCCCATACAATGACTTCCGGAGCTAGGCGGCGGGTCAAGTCAGTGTTTTTATCCTCCCAGACAAATCTGGTACCAATTTATCGACCCCGGAGGGATGAAAGGCTTGGTGAGCACTAGAGCAGATTCGAACCTCCGATCGATCGTGCAAGAAGCGGAACCTCTAACCGCTACACTACACCCGCCCTTGATTATGATTATTGCGAGGAGTTACTGTTTTCCTTTGCTTTAAACCGTTGTTACAAGCAGAAATTTTTGGAACAGCTACTAAATTTGTAATTAAACAGTAACAGATCTGAAATTTCTAAGATTTTCTTGCTTGTGGTAGGCAAGTTTTGTCCGTACGCTAGAACAGTGCAAACTTTGAAAACCCTATTTTTCGTCGTTTTCATTCCATTTTCTTCTCTTCCTTGCACCCTTATGGATCTTCACAACACACTTCAAATTGAATGAATAAAGCCGCAATCTCAGAACACATAAAGTACCTTGGGTAAAAAAAAGTCTTTTTTTCTATATAGATGTCGCTTCCTTCCTTATGGTACCATTTTTTCTGACATTCAGCGATCAAGAAGGTGGAACTTCCGGCTAGATTTTATGTTATGATTTCAATATTGCATTCACTACATTACTAAAAGCTGAATGTTGCATGCAACATAGCACAGCCCTGATTTGACAGCAAAAGTCTTTCATGGGAAACTGAAAGAGTGCATAATCTCTCTCTAAAGAATGCACTGAGGGAGTGCATTCTTTTTGAAGGAGTTTCGCATGGAGTTCCGCGTTCACTAGTTACTTCCACGCTTTTAAGTTTCAAAAGCGAATGCTTTCTTGTTGAAGTACACTCCTGATAATGAAGAAGGAATGAAAGCTTTGGATGACGACGCAACTTCCCTCTCACGTTTTTCCTGACTGAAATGGCCAAGGGGCACACATACAGAATTATACGTGGATTTTGTTTCCGCAGATTCAAAGATAAACTTCATCTGCGGCAATAGAACCTTTAGAATAGCAGCGTCCTAGATACACTTCAAGGAGGAGTCTAAAGCTTTTTTCCTGGTCTGCACTTCAACATGAATACACACACGTTAGCAGAATTTTGTTCTATAGTCTTTGTCTTTCTTTCTTCTTCTTTTTCTTCTTCGTCTCCTGTTCTCTAAAGGAAAGTTTGGCTGAAGAGAAACTCCTCGCTTCCTTTTATGGAACCGTATTTTGAAGCTTAGAAGAACTGGACGGTGGTCAGTGTCAAATGCAACGTCCCAAACAGCTTTAGATTCTCGGATATCCGACTGAGGAATTTTTGCGGTCAGAACGTAGTCGAACTTAGGGACGTCGAGCGTCCTACTGTAGTCTGCAGGGATTTCCATAGGTCCACGTGAACATACGATCCAATACGAGCTTACGTCTTCTACGATAAGACATGCAAGGGCACATCAAGACGACGTTGAGCAAACTCTTCCACCAGGTTGTTGTAGTTCTTTCTCACAGCTATCGAGCAGCCTCTTGCCTTCTTTTCATCAGCATCTCCACAGAATATGGCGTAGTTTTCGACAATGATAACAGGCCGATTTCCGATGAATGTTATATGTGGTGCAGCAAGGACCACAAAAAATCTCGTAGAAGCCTAGACAGGACGGCATTCTGAACTTCTTCACTCGAGAGCGCTCGGTGGCTCAGACTAACGAAATAAACGACTGGAGCCAAAGATTCCACATTCCCTCATAGGCATTTGATGTATGAGAGTATAGACTTTGGCGATGCGCTGGACAACAGCAGCTTTTTGCAATGTCTCCCGACTCTCTACACTCGAACGACTAATTGGCTCTGGTAAAAATAATGGACCACTACGTGTAGGTAGTAATCAGACTTAAATATGCAATCCCAATTCTACTAAACGTTTTAATTACATGATTGTGACTTATTTTTGGGTACAGTTCTCTCGCATTTCCCTTCTTGTGGTCCTTAAAGGCAGCATACCACGAATCTGAGGTGGTGCGGATTTCAGGTGGAGTATTCGTATACGAGAGAGTAGATTACGGAGAGGGATGTGGTTCTGTCCATTTCTTCTTACTTGCCGTAAAAAACGGCCCGAAAGATACGTCTTCGGGCGTTCTGGCGCACTATTTTCCACAAGGAGTTCGACTGGAGCGCGCCAGCCTTGTGCACGCACTGCATCTTCCAGGCCGTTTTTTACGACAATTAAGAAGAAATGGACGGAACCACACTCCTCCCCATAATCTACGACCACGTATACGAATACTTCACCGGAAATCCGTACCATTCCAGATTCGTGGGGTGATGCCGTTAAAGCATTAATATCAAAGTACAGATGACGTTTGCAGCATCCCCCTCAGGATACAGTGGTTACATGTGTGCGAAGGTGTACCTATGTTTAACAAGAACAGGAGTATGCGAAAGGAGTGTTGTTTTGAGGTTTTTCTGTACCTGTGTGCGTCTGCGCAGTCTTGTCACAAGTACGAACAAAAATTGTCTGGTGACTTTCTCACGATCTAAATCACCTGACATGAAACAAGAAGAAGATCAATGAGAACTGGGCATAATAGTTGAAGAAAACAAGAAGATGACTTTGGACATGGCGGCAAAAGTTATTTTATATTAATCACAATTCATGCATAAGAAACTGAAGAAAAATGTGGAAAATCTGGTGTGAAAGTTAGTCATCGTCTATGTAGTAATGGTACAGACATAACATCACAGCAAACTGCTTGTCATGAATGAGAAATGGGGAAAAATAGAACTGGTGATTACTCATGAGCTCAATGAAATGGCTCTCTGTTTTAGTGTTCAGTCTTCGAACCATCTAAATACACCATCACTACTAGCTCACCAGTATTAAAAAGATTACCTTCCAAAAAGTCGCTCCAAGAAATAAATTAGCTACATTTTTCATTATATTATTAATATAGAAAACATTAATATCACAGAAAACCAACCGAAGCGACTTTGCTCCAAATAACAAAGTACACCCCCCTAAGACGTCATGTTTGATGGAGTTCAAGGTTTCTCTCAAATTAAACCAGCAAGATTGTACTGTTGCAATGGGAAATACTTAAGTGGTATTGACAGCTACTATCTAATCTGCAAAAGAGCGGATGTAGTGTAGCGGTCAGAGATTCCGCTTCCTGCACGATCGATCGGAGGTTCGAATCCGTCCTAGTGCTCACCAAGAGTTTCATCCCTTCGGGGTCGATAAATTGGTACCAGATTTGTCTCGGAGGATAAAAACACTGACTTGACACATCGGATAGCCACCGCAAGTCATTGTATAGGCCAGTTACACGTCCCGTAAACCTCAGACGATTCTGAATTGAAGTGAACGCGGGGTGCATCCCAAGCGGATTGATTAACCCCAGAAACTTTATCCTTAAAGGTATCACCCCACAAATCTGAGATGTTGCGGATTTCAGGTGGAGTATTTGTGCACTTTTGTATTTGGGATAGCTCGAAGCCGTGTCTTCCAGGCCATTTTTTTACGGCAATTAGGAAGAAATGAACGGAATCACCCCCCTCTCCATAATCTACTATCCTGTATACGAATACTCCACCGAAAATCCGTACCACTCTAGATTCGTGATGCCTTTAACTTTTATCTAATCTGCATACCGTCCATAATTTTTGACTTCTTCACACGAGTAAATCCTCAACTGGCTTGAAAGAGCATAAGACGTCAACGACAACAGTCAAGCAAATGTAGACTTCGATAATTGAGAACATAGATACTTGTATAGGAAAAAAAACACATAGAAGAGTTATAAATTCACAGGATTTCAATATCCCTTAAGTTCATCTGGGACGAATAAAAGCCCTTCTTAGGTATCGGATAGGAAAACCTTGGACAAATTTCTCAACTCAGTAAAAATCTTCCCATGTCATCCGTCAATTTTAAGATTGACTTCCACACAGCGTTCACAATTGCGTCGAAAGAGAGATTCAGGAGAGTAATGCAACTCAGATAAAATACTAACTGCCGGTCCTACGAACGTAATGCGAAAATTGGACTGGAATAAAATGGAAGCGATAGTTAGTGGTGGCCGGCCGGCAGTTACACCTCCTTCAATTTCTTCAATGACATTTTCTTATAACATTAAACAGCATTAGCAAAGCGGAACGAATGCCAAGGCAAATTTAGGCGAAACATGGGCAAGGATTTGTCTGCTGAGGCTGAAGCGCTCAAGTACACGATGTTCATGAGAAACGAATGGATTTCTAATGTCTCATTCATAGTCACCACAGCAAATATATATATCCGAATATTCTTAGGTATCAAATAGAGAAACCTTGGACAAATTCGCGATGTAGCATCTTAGGGGATGGTGACTTGTTCTGGATTCTGAGGCATTTGAGAGGATATATCACAAATGATCGGACTTTCCAGGCTCTGACAAAAGCGACGACGCCTGAAACGTTAGCCGTAATAAAGTTTGTTAACAATCTTGGCTGTTGCTAAATTGGACTATCGACAAGTTATATCCAAATACTCTAACAATGTGAATATTTGGCTTGGGAGGTCAGTGTGATCAACAGCGGATTCATGGATCTGAACGAACGAAGAGAGTGTCTTTTTGAAACATTAATATTTAATGAAGAAGACCGCGATCAACCGTAGCAAACACACTTCTTCAAATCTTCTCAATCTCTTAATCTTCAGTCTCTCTATTGCCACCATTCCTTCTCCTTAAAGGCATCACTCCACGAATCTGAGGTGGTACGGATTACAGGTGGAGTATTCGTATACGAGATCGCAGATTATGGAGAGAAGGGTGATTCCGCCCATTTCTTCTTAATTGCCGTAAAAAAAACGGCCCGGAAGATACCGCTTCGGGCGTTCTGGCGCACTATTTTCTACACGGAGTTCGATTGGAGCGCGCCAGCCTTGTGCACGCGCCGCATCTTTCGGACCGTTTTTTACGGGAATTGGGAAGAAATGGTCGGAATCACCCCCACCCCCTCTCCTTAATCTACGATCCCGTATACGAATACTCCACCTGAAATCCGTACCACTTCAGATTCGTGGGGTGATGCTTTTAAACCTACGCATCGAAAACCTGAACATAACCCGAAGATCAGTGTCATCTAATACTCCATCGAAAGGATGATGGTGGAGAAGACATAAAGTAAAAATCAAAAATTATTCCTCTGACGAAGTTACGTTCTCTTATTTGAGAAAGAACGATAAAAATTGAATTGTTGGTAACTGCAAACTTACAGAACTCATTTATTATATTTATTTTCAGAATAGAATTGTTGCTTTTCAGGATTATATTTATTTTTGTGTTCATCGAGGCATTATACAATCATAAGAGAGATAAAGTGGCAGAATATTAGATTCTGCTGTGAGTCTTTTCTTTACATACGCAAATAAAAGGACCTGGGGAGTCGTAGCAAGCGAGATAAATGACAACAAATAAACCTAATGAAAGATAGGTAGTGAATGACCCCAGGATAATCCTGAAAAGAGATGATCATTAAGCAGTTCTACTCATAGTTGCGAACAACACTGAATGAGATGAATATCAACTTATATATACATATTGTCGAGAAGATTTAAAGGTCGGCACCAGTACATCCATTATCGGCGGAAACGGATCGTACAGGAAAAGTGGTGGGACGCTGTTCAGGTTATCCTGGATTCGACCATCGCATTCGAGTTAAATTCGAAATCGAACGAGTTTATCACACCTGTGTGTGTGTTCTCCTAAAAAAGGCACCATCTAAAACTTTGAAGAACGTTACAACCCAGATTCACTGGATTGACGGAACCCAAGCTAATGTTGCTTAACTGCCTTGATCAACACATTCTTTCAACTGATTGAGTAGTTTGCTTAGCATGGCAGAACAACGCATTTACCCTCATTAGGAGTAGGAGATTTTCCGTATTTTGCGCCGTAGCTCCTGAAAAGTGACACCAAGAGCACTGCACCTATTACCGTTCGTCCATGTCTTCTGCATGCATTCATCATGCCTGAATAAGAGAAGAAATTTTGTGAAGTTTTTCATCGACAATTCAAGACAAGAGAGGGGCAGGTGTGGCGGTTAGCGGTTACGAATCCGAAGTTATTGATCTACATGAAAAGATTTGTGAATGGCAGCAGTTGTCAACTTAAATACGAGTGCTAAATTGATTTTGGAGTTATTCACGGGCGATTGATTCGCCGTCTCCACATAAATTTTACTATTATCGAAAAAAAAGGAATAAATAAGAATCCGCCCTAGTGCTCACCAAGACTTTCATCCCTCCGGGGTCCGGATAAATTGGCACCAGACTTGTCTGGGAGGATAAAAACACTGACTTAACAAATCGGCCAGCCACCCCAAGTCATGGTATGGGCCAGTTACGCGTTCGTAAACCTCAAACGATTCTGAATTGAAGTGAACGTGGTGGCGCAGGTCCCAAGCGGATTGAGCGGATCGCCAGAAACTTTAAACTTTAACTTTAAACAATACAAGAAGACTGAAATGAGGTTAGTCTTAGGTTTTCTTCATAGTTACACTTCCAACCACGAAACCATCCAGCCTAATCAAATCTAGCGTTTACATGAAAAATTAGAATGTATGAAGAAATGATGATAAGATACGAGATTAAACCACACACCCAGTCACACCTCCTCAACGCGCAAATGCTTAAAGGCATCACCCCACGAATCTGTGGTGGTACAGATTTTCGGTGGAGTATTCGTGTACGGGATCGTAGAGTATTGAGAGAAGGATGATTCAGTCCATTTCTTCCTAACTGTCGTAGAAAACGGCCCAGAAGATGCGGCTTCGAGCGTTCCGGCGCGCTATTTTCCACAACGAGTTCGATTGGAGCGCGTCAGCCTTGTACACGCGCCGCATCATCCGGGCCGTTTTTTACGGCAATTAGGAAGAAATGGACGGAATCACCTCCCTCTCCATAATTTACTCTAAATTTACTCTTAAAATACTTGCAGTAACGTTACATAGTCGTCATTTTTTAGATAACCATACCGATTTTCACATGAACACAGCATACGTTATATGAAACGCCAGCATATTCTTCTTCTTTCACTGTGGTTGAGTTTGAAAAACACCACAATACACCTGTCGTTCAGTAATAATCGTCAAAACTGCAGAACGAGGTCTGCACTTTGGAAATCATGAATCATAATTTTTCTGGAGGCGAAGGCGGAAGTGTTGAAGAAGTATTAGATTCGCAACTAATTTTTGTTGCACTTTGCAAAGGTTAATTTGCAAAGTGTTTATTCTTGCACATTTAGTTTTCAATTACTGATGTATTCTCCATCGGTGTCGACGACATGTTGCCAACGTTCAGGCAGTTTATACATTCTTTCCTTGTAGAAGTCCGGGAACTTGCGACCAAAGAATGGCTGGAAGGCCGTTTTGAAGTCATCCTCACCAATGAAGTGACGTCCCTTCAGGTGATGAGGTAGAGATAGGGATAAGTGGTAGTTGGACGCGAGAATGTCCGGACTGTGTGGCGGATGGGGAAGGATGGCGCAGTCGAGACTGTGGATCTTTATTTAAAGGCATCACTCCACGAATCTGAGGTGGTACGGATTTCAGGTGGAGTATTCGTATACAGGATAGTAGATTATGGGGAGTGGGGTGATTCCGTCCATTTTTTCCTAATTGCCGTAGAAAACGGCCCGGAAGGTACGGCTTCGAGCGTTCTGGCGCGCTCCAATCAAACTCCTTGTAGAAAATAGTGCGCCAGAACCCTTGAAGCCGTATCTTCCGTTTTTTACGGCAATTAGGAAAAAGTGGACGAAATCACTCCCCTCTCCATAGTCTCCCATTCCTTGTACGAATACTCCACCTGAAATCCGTGCCACCTCAGATTCGTGGAGTGATGCCTTTAATCGCCATTCATCAGGAGCAACTTTAATCAAACTAGTTCCTCTGCGATAAATTGGTCACTATCAAAAAACGGTCACTATGAATGGAGTTACACATCGTCACCGGGAAATAATGGTTGTCAACAGGAAACAAAAAAATCTGTCGCACAAATGCAACTAACCTAACTCTATATTTAGGACATACAGCAAATGAATTGTTTCCGTGAAAAAAAAATGATGTGAACTGTGACCTAATGAAATTTCGGTCTTTGTAGTTACAAACCACGTGAGTAACGTTTCAATGATATTGCAACAGGAATCGAATTATTATCTGCAAAGGTTGTTACAACAAACAACAACAGTGGAAGCAAACTTCGCACAATTATGCATCAAAAACTCGTTACAACTTGAGGCACAGAAGCACAGGCAACGATCATTGCAATTCTTCTAAATCATGTTGAGATTCCTTTATTTTTTCTTTCGCTTTTGTGGAAAGATCAACTGTCTCAACTGCCCGAGCTTTTCATGACCGATTCTTAATGCATCAAATCTGAAGGTTTTCTTAAGTCTCCAGAATTATATTTTCTAAGACATGGCATATTATCAAAGATGAATAATTCTTATATCGTATTCATCAAACCAGCATGCTTATCAGCTGTCCTTCATCCGACATTTTTGAAATTCGATCAGGCATTATGGATTTAAGAAATAGATTGAGCGAAAGTTGGCGATTTTCTTGACTTATAGTCTAATACAGGGGCGGATGTGACGCAGTCGGTTAGAGGTCCGTTCTAGCCACACGGTCGAGGGTTCGAAACCGCCCTTGTGCAAACCAAATCTTTCATCCCTCCGGGATCAATAAACTGGTTGGTACCAGACTTGTCTGGGAGGGTAAAAACAGTGACTTGATCATCGGCTTACCCCGCAAGTCATTGTATAGGCCAACATGCATTCCAAAACCTCATCGATTACGAATTCCAGTAAAACGAGTTGACGCGTCCCAAGTGGATTGATACGCCAGTGACTCTATCCTTTATCCTTTTATAGACCAATACAGTCTTCCTAGTTTCACCAAATGATAGAGTCAAAATGACATGAAGCACGGAGCAGTTGCGTAAGCGCCTCCACGTACACCGTTTTAGTTGCGCTCGAAACGGGCTGGTAGAGCGTAGCGATCAGGATCGAGGTAGCACACTTGCTAGCACCAATCATCGCTGTAGCTCGAGGCAGTCGCACCTCAATCGCAACCGCTAGTACCACCGCGCCGCTTCGAGCGTACCCGTTTATGCAACTGCATCGAGATTCACTTTCTTGGCTCCCTGACCCGACTATAACTTTGAATTCCTGCACATACCGTATGCTACTACATGTAATGCTTATAGTCACGAATATCGTCCGACTGAGTCAGCGGTGGTTCCGTTGTTCGTTAGATGCCACGTGAATAAGCCTCAAACTTGGGTAATTAAACCTTTATTTATCACGTACAATATACACCAATATCAGAGTAAGGCACGTTACATGGCAAATGTAAAAGAACAGACGTGATATAATACACACTACACACACATACACTTGCACAAACAGAAATGCATAAAATACAAGCATCACAAAAAGGGAGGTAAAAATATGTAAGCACACGTGGGAGGGAGGCAAGAGAAAAGGAGATGCTTAAGGCGAATGCTCGACTATGCTCTGAGCAATAAACACAGTTGGACTGTTTATATACGGTCCAAACTCTTTGTCTGCCCTCGGCGCTGTGTTGCTCTTCTGCTCTCTGATTGTGCTCGAATAGTTTTTGCACACCAGATGCGCCTGCTGTGCGAGAGTGCAACTCTCATTCATTGCCTGTTATTCAAATGCTCTTTGTTTGAGCATACCCACCGAGCGTAAACATATTTTTCTTACATCTTCATTTTTATGATCTATGGTCAGGTTTGTGACACTCCCCCCAGGGTTGTGAATTCGAGGGCCCTGGTTGACGGTTTTGGTGGTTCCTGAGCGTCTGCAGCTCTTCCCTCACCTTTTCCAGCTCTTTACGGCGCTTGTTTATCGTCTCTGGCAGGGCACAAAAGGTCTTGTTATGGTGCGTACTGCCGCAATACATGCATGTCTTGCCCTTGCTCCAGCAATGCTCCGTGTCATGATGGCTGTCGAGACATAAGACACAGCGTGCTCTTCTTGATCTCGTGTCCACAGTTGCATACTCTGGACAGCTGTCTGAGTAATGTTCTCCCCTGGCCAAACAGAATGAGCATGTTAGGAAGCGTTCTTCTGATCTCATGTAGTTAAGTCGTCTAATTTTCCTTTCTGGTACTTCCCTATTGTATCTGAGGAACTCCTCGATCCTGGCTCTTCGTTCATCTAGTAGCTCGCTCTGCTCCTTCTCTGCATACTCCTTTTTCGCCGAATGCTTTCTCTGGTATAGGTTGAAGCCCTTTCGCTTGTATCCTTCTGCTCCGTATATTCGTAATCGCCATATAGATCTAAGAGTATCCGAGGCGTTATGAGCTCTTGTGTACTTGGAAGTAGCGCCTTCAAGGCTCCTGTCAAAAGGAATA